>NC_034202.2:33122205-33494705 GCF_002021735.2 Oncorhynchus kisutch | reverse complement strand
ACATGGTTGATGATATTACTAGATATCTAGCGTGTCCTGCATTGCATATAATCTGACTAAGCATACAAGTATCTGACTGAGCGTTGATAGGCAAAAGCAGGTGCGTAAACATTAATTCAAACAGCACTTTTGTGCGTTTTGCCAGCAGCTCTTCGTTGTGTGTCAAGCATTGCGCTGTTTATGACTTCAAGCCTATCAACTCCCGAGATGAGGCTGGTGTAACCGAAGTGAAATGGCTAGCTAGTTAGCGCGCGCTAAGAGGGACGGAAGCTATACTGTTACACTGGCAATACTAAAGTGCCTATAAGAACATCCAATAGTCAAAGGTTGATGAAATACAAATGGTATAGAGGGAAATAGTCCTATAATTCCTATAATAACTACAACCTAAAACTTCTTACCTGGGAATATTGAAGACTCATGTTAAAAGGAACAACCAGCTTTCATATGTTCTCATGTTAGGCCATCATTGAAAATAAGAATTTGTTCTTAACCGACTTGCCTAGTTAAATAAAGGTTAAAAAAAATAAATAAATGTTCTGGGCAAGGAACATTAGCTTTCTTACATAGCACATATTGCACTTTTACTTTCTTCTCCAACACTTTGTTTTTGCATTATTTAAACCAAATTGAACATGTTTCATTATTTACTTGAGGCTAAATTGATTTGATTGATGTATTATATTAAGTTAAAATAAGTGTTCATTCAGTATTGTTGTAATTGTCATTATTACAAATTTAAATATATTTTTTTAATCGGCCGATTTAATCGGTATCGGCCTTTTTGGTCCTCCAATAATCGTTATCGGCGTTGAAAAATCATAATCAGTCGACCTCTAATCCAGAACATCGCGAACATGCTCCATGGGTGACATGTCTGGTGAGTTTGCAGGCCATGGAAGAACAGACATTTTCAGCTTCCAGGAATTGTGTACAGATCCTTGCGACATGGGGCTGTGCATTATCATGCTGAAACATGAGGTGATTGCAGCAGATAAATGGCACAACAATGGGCCTCAGGATCTCGTCACAGTATCTCTGTGCATTCAAAATGCAATTGTGTTTGTCTGTAGCTTATGCCTGCCCATACCATAACCCCACTGCCACCATGGGGCACCCTGTTCACAACGTTGACATCTGCAAACCGCTTGCCCACACGACGCCGTACACGCTGTCTGCTATCTGCCCGGTACAGTTGAAACTGGGATTCATCCGTGACGATCACACTTTTCCAGCATGCCAGTTGCCATCTAAAGTGAGCATTTGCCCACTGAAGTTGGTTATGACGCCGAACTGCAGTCAGGTCAATACCCGGGTGAGGAAGCATGCAGATGAGTTTCCCTGAGACGGTTTTTGACAGTTTTAAAGAAATGATTAGATTGTGCAAACCCATAGTTTCATCAGCTGTCTGGGTGAATGATCTGACGATCCCGCAGGTGAAGAAGCCGGATGTGGTGGTCCTGGGCTGGAGTTGCACACATGTGGTCTGCGGTCATGAGGCTGTTTGGACATACTGCCATATTCTTTAAAATGACGTTGGAGGTGGCTTATGGTATTGAAATGAACATTCAATTATCTGGCAAATGCTCTAATGGACATTACTGCAGTCAAATGCCAATTGCACGCTCCCTCAACTTGAGACATCTGTGGCATTGTGTGACAACTGCATATTTTAGTGGCCTTTTGTCATCCCATGTATGATAGATCCTTGCCAGGATTTAACCAAAGGGAGGTGTCAGTGGAGCATAGATTCATTTTACACATCTCAAATTCCCAGTACTTTTATTGTTTGAACAGTCAATATCAATTCCTTTATCATAGAGAGGGAAGATGAACCATGTCTTGTCCTGGGGGGGTTACACTCGCATTAACATCTGCTAACCATGTGTGACAAATACAATTTGATTTGGTGTGTAGGGACGAGTGTGCTCTGTCCTGGGGAGGAGCCACATGTCCAGCTGGAGTATGTCTTGTGAAGCTATATTCCAAACTCGGTCCTGGTGACCTCAAGGGGTGCACGTTTTGGTTTTTGCCCTAACACTACACAGCTGCACCAAAACGTGCACCCCATGAGGTCACCAGGACTGAGTTTGGTAAATCTGAGCTACATGGTGAGGGGGAGGAGGGTTCACACATACACTGCGTCATCAAAGTGATCTGTGATCACACTGATCTGTGCTTTGTAATGCTATTGCTATTTCTCAACGGTCACACGCTCACCAGAGATCATATGGCTGTGTTAGTGTGTTGATCATTTTTAAGATGTTTTCATTTTATACATTTAGATAGGACTATTGGGTGTGTTTTAAAACTTGTCATTTCTGTATGTGAGGCCTGTTATAGTGACAGTGTTGCTAAAACATTTCTCACTGTGATTACAAGATCACTGTTATCTTCCTGTGTTTTATATCCAACTATCTGCTCTGTCCAGAACACACATCAAGCACTTTTTCAATTTCATATCTCAATAGCAAGGAAAGCATGGCCACACATTTATACTTCATTCCAAACTATTTTCTAAATAGTTGAACAAAGCACACAACATGGTGGTAAATATCCAAACCAAACAAGACATTTATTTTAATTTTAGTCCAGTTCACGATACCTGAATGGAATTAGTTTATTTCCTGAAGATTGTTAATCTATGCTGTCCGGTTTGGACGGATGGTCATTCTGATGAGCAGTAAGGATTTGGAATAGTTTTTGTTCATACAGAAGATTTGTCTCTCTTAAAAAGTGGATGCATCCTTTGAATGTCTCAAGTCAAGTTTTCCAGCCATTTGTGTCAACTGTATTGAATGTTGAACAGCAATAAAGACAAATACTACTTGCATAACTATGGCCTCATTATGTGGCTTTGCACTTCGGTATGCTTGAGTCCCCTTGACTTGCTCTGGGCCTGTGACCACCAATTCCTACCTCTTTTACTGCTGCCTGGCAGTCGAGAGGCAGGCAGGCAGGGTTTATTTTGTTGTTGGCTGAGTAACAGCAGCAACATGTGACAGGAGACTCTCAGGAACCCCGGACAAACAGTGAGGAAAACTGTATTGTATTTGAGGAAAATTGTATTTACTATCAGCAAAGTCAGTGGTCACGAAAGGCAAGGGTGTATGCTACAGCACAGACACGGTCATCCAAGGCAGGGATGAGCAACAATGGCTCGCGCATCTGCGTACCCACATCCATACCCACACATGCAGTCAGAGCATTTTGGGGGCCCCAAATCTACATTTTGTTGGGCCTTCTGCATATCCTCTACAGCGTCATGTCCAAACTGATGCTGACGTGATGGAGGCGCCAGAACAACATAAATGAGACTTTTTTTTTTATGACAGAAAATCGAGGCTAAACACCAGTCATGTTTGACAAATAATAATTAACATTAACTTCTAAATAATTGAATGAAATTATTACTAAACGAACCCTTTCCTAACAATGCAGTTAATATAATTTAGTACGAAATAGTACGAAAAATAACATTTAACAAATGGTTCAAAAGAAAATAGTAATACTAAAATAACACATAACAATAACGAGGCTATATACAAGTTGTCCTCTAGGCACGGTTCGTTTTAGATCAAATGGTCACAAGACCAGAGAGTGCAGGAATTGCGCTCCGCAATTCACACAACTTGAATCGGAGCGCAGGCGGAGCGGAGCATTTTACGACTATTTAACCATAAACGTAATTGTTGAAACCCTGAATGTTTTATTTTATGAAGCATGTCTTGTTTCAAAGTAGCCTAGCCAAAATACAACCATAGAAATGTTGAGGGAATTATTTTATTAACACCATCATGACATTGAAACCAGCATTTTGCATTGGTTTTCAACAGTATTTTATTGTCCAGAAGCCAAAGGCATAATATTTGTCATATTAGTAACCCCTGCTAGTTGATGCATTTTTAGAGCTCCAGTCTTAATGAATTTCGAATGGATATTTTCATCAATGTCGCATGAAACCGCTCACACATGCGGAGCGCTTTTGAGAACGGTGTTTTCCGCTAATTGCATTCGCACGTATTCTACAGCCATGTCGGCATTGTTGAGTTTATAATATGAAGAATTAAAACTTTATCAATATTTTAGGCTAAACAGACTGATCTGTTGCATCAGCCTCATTGGCTTAATTATACATGTTTAATGTACAGTGGTTGTATGGTTTTATGATCTGTCGTCCCAGAACTGTCCCAGAGTCTATTTTCAACCATAGACACCGACAGGGCGTCCTTCATTTCAAGCCCTGGAGGGAATTATTTTTAAAAGATATATAAAAGTATTTGTTTGTAATTGTAATGTTGCAATATTTTAAAGACTTACAAAGGGTGGCCAACCATCCTCTAGGAGAGCTTTAAAAGGGGAGTGTTGTATTTTGAGGCAGGCTTGAATATGCAATGAAGCCAATAGGCAGTGTAGCCTACATTTTTATCTGATTCTCTATGGTGTAAACAAAAAAAAAGGACAATTGGCTAAAAAAAGTTAATGTCAAGGGAACCCGGTTACTCATTTTGCCATGGGGTGGAGAGAAACATGTGCAGTTTTAATATCTTACTGAGTGACTAAAAAAAAGAAAGCTGTCTGCTTGACTAAATCTAAAAACAATAAGCTGATATGGCCTAATTGTAAGTGACTGACATGACAAGAGAGAAACTGCTGATGCACAACCAGATTATGTGTAACCCTGTGGATTTCCAGTGCTTTACCAACCGACCTCTCCCCTTCCGTTCCAGCTCACCATCTCACTCACAGATCCTTTTACTGTTAAGGCTGGCTGGCAATTTACAGATTGGTTACACTCATGCCTAGGGAAGGGTTCTCTTTGTTTTCTACGCGAGTTAGTCTAACTGAATCCGAAACACCAGTCATGTTTTGATCCAATTGTGCTCTCACACACACAGTTTCAAACATTTCCATAGCCAAACAATGTGAAATGCAGGAGCAGGGCATTGTTTAACATTCAATATAGTAAGGCAAACACTCATTGTTGACATGTACATATCTGTACTGCTATAATGAAGCTGATGATGATCATGTAGATACTGAACACTGGTCCATTTTGTTTCTTCAGCTTCCATTTGAGAAGGAGGTCTACTACATCCAGCATTCCTTGCTCTACCTGGTGCCTGTATACCTCTTCAGGAAAGGAGGTATGTGCACTTATGGAATTCTGTGCTCTGTCTCCATTCCATGGGTGCTTCACTATCATTAAGAATTTGAACCATCTTGAGTTACTTCTCACTACTACCTTAACTCAACCAATCAAAACCCTCCTCCCAGTTCTGAAGTTGTTGCAATGAGAGAGGCAGAGCCCTGGAGTAAACTAGACTGCCATCTAGTGTTGTGATGCCATTCTTGCAAACACTGTTGACATTATTTATTTTTTGTGAGAATGTGATAATTATCCATGTTTAACATTAAAATCATAATGTAATATAATATGGCAATAAAAACGAAATGAACTTAACAATTCAGAGGAATAGAGACTACGGTGGCCTATGTTAGAATTAGCTCCAATACATCGGGAAATGGATCCCCAGTCAACAACAGACTAGGCTACAATTTGAACAAAGAGAATGGGATGAACTATCCATCGTGATCTACCATTTCTCCAATAGGATGAAAAAGCAAAATTGCTTCAAAATGAAACCAAAAAATCGACACGGTCACCACCCTGGCTTGTAACAAATTCAAACTAATTTGGAACAACAGTCTGATGTATTACACACAACATAAGGAATAATTCATATCCCTGTCATAGCAGCATCACTGGCGAGCTAAAAACCTAAACAAAAAGCAAGTCCATATCTGTACTGTAGAGTTAACAGTATGGCTTAAAGGTGCTACACACAGGATTTTTCTACATTGTATTTTCAGAAAATGTCCTTAATACAGTGCCATTCGAAAGTATTCAGACCCGTTAACTTTTTCAACATTTTTGTTACATTGCAGCCTTATTCTAAAATGTATTAAATTGTTGATTTTCTTCGTCAATCTACACACAATACCCCATAATGACAAAGCAGAAACAGGTTTTTTAGACATTTTTGCTATCACGTTTAAATAAGTATTCAGACCATTTACTCAGTACTTTGTTGAAGCTCCTTTGGCAGCGATTACAGCATCGAGTCTTCTTGGGTATGATCCTGCACGGAGCCTTCACTGTGCGCTGCCTCTTTAAGAGCGCTTCAGCAGTAAGGAAGGAGGAAATAAAGTTGCGGTTCAATTGCTCTGCCATTATTATTATTATTATTGTATGAGGTATTATTGGTGGTGTCACCCCTGTGCTGTGATGTGGGTTTATATGGTGTGTCTTCTCTCTTCTCTCCTCTGGTAAACAGGCTACACTCTAGGCAGTCTCTTCTGCTGATGTGTGTGGGTCTGGTAGTGGCACTCTCTATTCTACTCTTTTCCTTTCGGCTTGGTTAATACCTGCTTGGCGCCCGAACAAAACCTTTATCTTTCTTCTCTAATAATACCGCTTCAAGCTTTGCACACCTGTATTTGGGGAGTTTCGCCCATTTTCTCTGCAGATCCTCAAGCTCTGTCAGGTTGGATGGGGAGCATTGCTGCACAGCTATTTTCAGGTCTCTCCAGAGACGTTCGATTGGGTTCAAGTTTGGCCACTGGCTGGGCCACTCAAGGTTTTAGGGTCGTTGTCCTGTTGGAAGGTGAACCTTTCGCCCACGTCTGAGGTTCTGAGCACTATGGAGCAGGTTTTCATCAAGGATCTCTCTGTACTTTGCTCCGTTCATCTTTGCCTCGATCATGACTTGTCTCCCAGTCCCTGCTGCTGAAAAAACACCTCCACACCATGCTTCACCGTAGGGATGTTGCCAGGTTTCCTCCAGAAACAGGTGGACACTCCAAGTTGTAGAACCATCAAGGATGATCAATGGAAACAGGATGCACCTGAGCTCAATTTCGAGTCTCATAGCAAAGGGGCTGAATACTTACAGTATGTAAATAAGGTATTTCTGTTTTTTATTTGTAATCAATTTGCAACTATTTCTAAAAACCTGTTTTTTCGTTTTGGCATTATGGGGTATTGTGTGTAGATTGCTGAGGATTTTTATTTAATCCATTTTAGAATAAGGCTGTAACATAACGAAATGTGGAAAAAGTCAAGGGGTCTGAATACTTTCCGAAGACACTGTATATCTGCAGTAATAGTGGAATGATAGTGTTTCACAGTATTATTTACCCGCCAGTGTTGTGATTGGCTGGCCAGTGTTGTGATTGGCTGGCCAGTGTTGTGATATTCGCTTATTGATATCTCTTGCCGGGCCGGCACCTGTTGTCTAAGTGGGAAAGCTGTTTTGACTTTTTGGCTGTTATCTAGTGGACATCGGGTCAAGTGGCCAATGTAGAAATCACTCTCATTTCCTGGCTGCAAACATTATGCACTGTTTGCTCAATTTTAGTTTGTGAGAAAACATGCACTGAATAGTGTAGTGAATCATTGTAATATATTAACAAAAAGGGGAGTCTAGGGTGGGAAGGGCCTCATTAAAGCAAAGGCTGCACTTGATTATTATTGTGAAACCGAACAACAACAACAAAGTAGACGCCACCATCCATCCATACCTAGTACTGTTTTCTTATGTTTTATGGTTAAGCAACCGCATTGGACAAACAATTACATTGTCAGTACACATTTTTACATGATATTCAATAAAACTCAATACAAATATTATTAAAAATACAAACGTTCTTAGTACATGAACACACTTATCTACTCAACACTGTTTAACATAGTGAAAGGTAGGGCTGTGCTGAGTACTCGGACAAAACAAGTATCAAAAAGGATATGGAGAATTTTTCAAATACGATTGACACAAGTATTTTCTAATTATCCGTAATCTGGAAAAATTTATTTTCAGCTGACAGCACGTATTTTTCTTTCACTCAAGTTGTGTGAGGCGCTGGGTGCTCTAAACTACTATTAGGTAGTTTTTGTCTGTAAATAAAATGGACGGGGGATTGGTTAAACCTGCTGCAACGATTAGATTAGAACAAGCCGCTCTCATGTCACTCACTCGTCTCAGGGAACAAGTCTCCCTTTCTCCGTGTATAAATCAGAATCTGTAGCTAGTCATTGTTAAATCAATTTATTTCCTTTTGACCTTTGTGGTGGAATTATTGTAATCAGAAGGAGAGACTTTTAGATTTCTTCAAAACAATCAGGCTTTATTATTTCATTAGTGCAGTAATGGAGCTGGTCGGTGATCACCTCTGAAAACTCAACCAGCGGATTTGAGCGACAGCGTTTTGTAGCAAAGTCCATCCCCCTGGATGTTCGTGACAAACAAAGGCTGTATGGATGGGTCACAAGGTTGCTAATAATTCACAGCAAACAGTATCTGCTGTAAATACTGTCCTCATTGTATGGAGACCAGGGTCTGGCCCCCCAACTCCATACTGGAGTATGGTACCCCAGGGGGAGATGTGGTATCACCCAAAGACATAAATCTCCTGTCAGTGTTTAATCTCCCAGAGGCCCACCCTCAGTAGAACACACACAGATGAGTGTTCTAACAACCCCTTATTCTGTTGCATAAAACAACCATTTGATGCAATTACAGTATTATAGCATAATTTAGCAATTTTGCTCTCACACTTTGCTGAGGCCATAACTTGTTTTTGTCTGTCTACTTTGCCTTGTTTAGTAGGCCTACTTTCTGTCCGCATAATTAGTATAAGTCTCCCGTTTTGTCGTGATCCAAGCCCATGCTTGCGCGCTACTTTTTCTCGCCCAGGCATGTTTGCCACGCAACACATCATTAGAAATTAATATCACAAATGTAGATGATTTATTTTGATTGTAAAAGTGTTGGGAGAGAAGTTTTGCTTCTCACGAAAATGAAACAATATATGGGGCAAAAAATGTGCCTGCCTTCATCTGAATCTGTCTGGAATAAATGCAGTCCGTAGTAACTGGCCATGCATTAGGCAATTTATTAGCCTATTCCATTCATAATTGAATAGGACCAAGTAAGTAAATCATGGGCATTTTTTCATTTTTCATTTTTTTATTTACAATGAGTGAAGAAACTTAATGATGTACTCTGGGTGATATAGCGCAGTAATGCACATTTAAGAGATCGGCATTTTAAAGTGCACTTCCAGGTTTTCAGATCACAAGTAATTCCCATTACGAATATGAGTATGACAGATCGGCACACCCATTGTGAAAAGGCATGCAATAGTGGGTCTCGGGAGCAAAAAAATCCACTGCCAGCTGCATTCTTTAATTTTCAAGGGAACTTGAGAATACCCATATTGATTAGTCTGCCATAAAATGGAAGAAATCCATAACTGTATTTTCAGTTCTGTTTTGAATTATGTTCATACATTTACTATTCTTGCCTCCCCCTCCCCCAGGTGTGTACAAGCCGGAGCCCCTGGGGGACATGTGGTGGGCTATCCTCTCCACTGGCATCCTGTTCCTTTATCACTTCCTGTTCCTGCAGGGCCTGGGCCTGGTAAGATTGATGGAGGGAGCCCTCTACTGGACACTCGGTGCAACTCCTCTTCACTCGCTCTGAAAAGAGAGGCCAGTAACGAGACACATGACACAGATATAGGAGTCAGACACTAATGTACAGGTCACACTAGCATGACTAATGAGCTGCATGACACAGCGGACTGCTCTTCTCCCACTCTGCCTGACTGATGGCACGAAGGAAACAAACACCAAGCAAGGCCACCGTTACAGTAGGTCTGCTGAAGGGAGAACGGCTTATAGTAATGGCCGGTACGGCGCAAATGGAATGGTATTATACACCTGGAAAGCATGTGTTTAAGGTATTTCATACCATTCTACTAATTCCGCTCCAGTCATTACCACTAGCCAGTCCTCCCCAACCTCCTGTGGCCTCAGTGTGTCTCCTTCTACATAGTCTCTCACTTTTGTCTCTTTCTCTCCCTCTTCCCAGATGACCGAGGTCAATCTGAACAACATGCTGTGTCCAGCAGTGTCAGATCCATTTTATGGGCCTTGGTACCGGGTTTGGGCTGCGGGTCACCAGACCCTGTTGACCCTGGTCCATGGGAAGGCCCTGACCCTCCTCTCCCACCACACCGGCCCCACCTGCAGGTACTTGCTGGACACCGCCAGACTGCGCAGCAAGAAGATTGACTGAACATCCACACACAGAGACAAACACGAACGTAGCCTTTTCCAATCCAAATGCCTGTTATGTTGGGATTTTCTATCCACATTTTTAATGCATCTGTACCACCTTTACCATATTTATTTACTGTAAAGAAATAATAATTTCAGAGTCAATGAAATATCATTCCTTTAGTGTTTGTGTTGGATTGCATTATATGCATGCACAATCATGGGCGCCTGATTTTGTCTGAAAGTGGGGGTACAAATGCTTAGAAGGAGGGTTGACTTTTTTTGGCACCGTTTGAAGCGCTGTCACCATAAACATTAAAACAATTTACTTGTCTCAGCGGTGTACATATTTGATTAAGGGGTAGAAATGGCTTATTTGGTCAAAATGACTTACCAAGCCAAGCACACAGACCCGGCACCAGGACAGGCTTTAAGTGATTAAGGGGTGCAGTTGAACTCGGTGAGGGGGGCACAATTTTTAAGGTTCTTGCATTGGAATTATATTGAATTCTTATCACGCTATAACGTAATAAACTAAGTTCAAATGCAGAGACTCAGACCAGTGAGTGCTTTTTGAAGTGACAGATTAACGTGAAATCTGTAGCCCAGCTCCACTGTGCTGTATCAGCACAATGGACAGCGCCCTACACAAGGCCATTTTGGTAATGAATATAGGCTACAATAGAGGCTTTTTATAATAGGTGAATTGCCTAATGTGAATGCAGGCGTACACACAGCCGTCTTACCAAAATAAATGCTGAAAGTAGTAGACTAGTTAATCATGCAAAAAAAAAATACTGAATAGCAGTTTGGCTTAGAAAAATGACACAGCGAATGTGAACAAATGAATGTGAACAGAACAAAACAGAGTTAGGTCTACTATAGGCCTATAAACAAAAGCGGATTGATAAAGGCATGACAGAATCTAGGCTAGTTACAGTAAACAAAAGGAGAATGCAAATAACCACATCCTACAGCAGGGCTCTCCAACCCTGTTCCTCCCCCTGTAATCAATTAAGCAATGCCGGCCTACCATAAATACGTTTCCATTTCAGTTCCATTTTAAAAACATGAAAACCAATAGGCTGCCAAGAAAGCCCACGTTCTATTTCCATGGTGAAATGTATCGATATGTAGCGATCATTTGGGTCCTTCCATTAGAATTATAATGAATTCTGCTTATCACAATAAACGTAAAAGTTCAAAGGCCGAGACCATTGAGTGCTCTATCAGCACCATGTACAGCGCCCTACACACTAAGCAAGCCCTTTTTGGCAATGAAAATATATTTGCCATTCATACTCTAGGTTGTTGCTGAAAAGGATGTCACTGGCTATACTACCAAGATTATGATAAAAACCAACCAGCTAGATTGTTTCTTACCTTTTCAGAGTTGCAGCCTCCTTGATGCTCTGTGGAACTTCCTGAGTAATCAATCATTCCATTCTCCCTGAAATCTTCTTGTAAGATCCCACACAAATGCCAGTTGGATTAGTTGAGCTTTCCTTGGGTGTAGCATACTTCGTCTGCTGACTAAACACATTTGTCAAAGTGGAAAAGGAGTTTGTGCCAGTTGCCTATCATTAACAAGTGTTGACACCTCAGTTCCCATAGCACTTAAAACGTTGTTTTCTTTCCGCAGTGCATTTCAAATGCTTTATGCGTTCCTAGCGAATCCTTTTATTCTATCAACAGCATGCTTCCAGTTAGAATACTTGGAATAAGGCCCAGAAAACCTGCAGCTAGGGGAGAATTCTTTGCTAACCTGGGCTGGCTTCTTTGTTCCAAGATCATCAGGAACAGGTGGAGGGGTCTGTGGAGACATTATGCTTGTGGCACTTGTGGAAGAGAGAGTAGGCTCTTCACGCTGAGCTAGCTGGAGCTCGGCAGCATCATCGCTGCTGGGCTTGGCGGCGGTTTTGTTTCTGATCGTGGCAGATTAGCTGGTTAGAGCAAAATAGGCTAATAACACTAACACCCTTTACAGCTAGCTAAGAAGCTAACTAAACGCTGTAGTGGTGGGGATTTAACTGAACTTGACCTGCCCTTATAAATCAAAATCAAATGAGCCTATTACAGGCAGAGGCGTATCACATTATTCACGTAGCCTACCACAGATGAGCAGCATTTTCCCCACGCTTTTTATGGAAACCAAACCCAAAGGAGTCATACTTAACCGCCCAGTAGCTTTCCATAGCCCCCCTACACATATACACACACACTCTGAGGTGCGCAGATACTGATTTTGCGCCAACCTGTCACTCGATAATTTGAACTTTTTTGCTGTTTTTATATAGAGACGTAAAACTGAAGTGGCACAAGTTTGAACTAAGCCCCGTTTTGCCCCCTCGTGGAGCCGGGTCCGCAAGCAGAGCTGTTTTATGGAGATCCAAATACCCTGTGCTTTTTTATTTAGAACATAGTCGCATACAGACACCACTTGGCTACATTATAACGGTGAAGCGGCCATTGTGCACTTGCATTATGGGGCTCAGCCAGAACTGTTACTTTGTTCCATTTTTTTCATTAAGTAACAAATGTGATTTAATTGATTTGAAGTTGGGGAAAATAGATGACAAAAATGCAGAATGGTGTTAAATGCCTGTAAACAGCTTGGGGAATATTTCACAGATGTAAGCATGTAATATTAGGCCTTCTGATTATTTCTCAAATGGACATATACATTTTAATACAAACATTACTAATCATTTAAAATTATCCAATAGATGATCATGTTCTGGTAAAAAAAAGTGGGGGTTTAAAACCGATGTTTGCACCTCTATTCTGAAAGTGGGGTTGTAGCTGCTCCATTTTCCCCATTGCTCAGTCGCCTATGCGCACAATGGGAAAGACTTCTGGAGTTTGGTAGTTCTTGATGTGGGCCACCCCAATTTCAGTCCATAACATGTAGCTCAATATATATGTTCTATATACATGATCACATAGTGCATCTGTTTATTGATAACATGCATAGCTCTACGTTGGGACAGTAACTGGGAACCCCTGTTATAAGGGAAGTATTACAGCCCATTGAAGAGGTTTTAAGTAGCACTTGCATTTCCTATTCACTTCGATCATTGGATCGCTCCCATTTTGTAATGAGGGATATTTGTGTTACTTAACATGTACACATGTAAATAAAAAAAGTGATATGGTTTACTTTTGTACACTTGTTTTTTTTCTGGGTGAATGTGCACTGTTGTATTTATTGACAATAAAAGTGATTTTTGCCCTTTAATTGTATTTTCTCAGTGAATACTTCAGGTACTAATAATACACTGAACAAAAATATAAATGCAACATGTGAAGTGTTGGTCCCATGTTTCATGAGAAGAAATAAAATATCCCAGAAACGTTCCATACTCACAAAAAGCTTATTTCATTTGGTGCACAAATGTGTTTACATCAGGGTGGGTGAGCATTTTTCCTTGGACAAGACAATCTATCCACCTGACAGGTGTAGCATATCAAGAAGCTGATTAAACAGCATGATCATTACCCAGGTGCACCTTGTGCTGGGGTCAATAAAAGGCCATTAAAATGTGCTGTTTCGTCACACAACACAATGCCACAGATGTCTGAAGGTTTGAGGGAGTGTCCAAATGGCATGCTGACTGCAGGAAAGTCCACCAGAGCATTTGCCAGAGAATTGAATGTTAATTTCTCTACCACGTTGTTTTAGAGAATTTGGCAGTACATCCAACCGGACTCATGACCGCAGACCACATGCAACGCCAGCCCAGGACCTCCACATCCGGCTTCTTCACCTGCAGGATCGTCTGAGACCAGTCACCCTGACAGCTGATGAAACTCTGGGTTTGCACAACTGAAGAATTTCTCCACAAACTGTCAGAAAGTCTCTGTGTGCTCGTTGTCCTCACCAGGGTTGTAACTGACTTCAGTGGGTAAATGCTCACCTTCGATGACCACAGGCACGCTGAAGAAGTGTGCTCTTCATGGATGAATCCCGATATCAACTGTACTGGGCAGATGGCGTCGTGTGGGGCGAGCTGTTTACTGATGTCAACGTAGTGAACAGAGGAGTGCCCTATGGTGATGTTATGATATGGGCAGGCATAAGCTGCGGACAATGAACACAATTGCATTTTATCGATGGGAATTTGAATGCACAGAGTTGCCTTGACAAGATTCTGAGGCCCATTGTCACGCCATTCATCCACCACCATCACCTCATATTTCAGCACGATGATGCACGGTACCGTTTCACAAGGATCTGTACACAATTCCTGGAAGCTGAAAATGTCCCACGTCTTGCATTGCCTGCATACTCACCAGACATGTCACCCATTGAGCATGTATGGGATGCTCTAGATTGACGTGTATGACCAGCAACTTCACACAGCCACTGTAGAGGGTTGGGACAATATTCCACAGGCCACAATCAATAGCCTGATCAAATGATCAGGCTATGTCGTGCTGCATGAGGTCACACTAGACACTGACTGGTTTTCTGATCCACGCCCCTACCTTTTTTATTATGCATCAGTGACCAACTGATGCATATCTGTATTCCCAGTCATGGTAAATCCATAGATTAGGGCCTAATTTATTTATTTACATTGACTCATTTCCTTTATGAACTGTAACTTAGTAAAATCTTGTGTTTATATTTTTGTTAAGTGTAGATTAGTGGCGTGTATTTATGGACGCCCTCCCCCATTTTTTTTATTTATACTACATACATTATTTTGTATTTTTTGTTTCTCTGTGTTTCATACATTCAGCCTCTTGGGAATTGAAGGAAGTGTATCTCACTGGAGAAAACATCAGAGCGAATGAACTAGCTGTCTTAGTATGTGTAGCGTATCTACAAGTCAGAAGTTTACATACACCTTAGCCAAATACATTTAAACTCAGTTTTTCCTTGCTCGAACACGCTTTTTCAGTTCTGCCCACAAATGTTCTATAGTGTTGAGGTCAGGGCTTTGTGATGGCCACACCAATACCTTGACTTTGTTGTCCTTAAGCCATTTTGCCACAACTTTGGAAGTATGCTTGGGGTCATTGTCCATTTGGAAGACCCATTCGCGACCTAGCTTTAACTTCCTGACTGATGTCTTGAGATGTTGCTTCAATATATCCACATAATTTTCCTTCCTCATGGTGCCATCTATTTTGTGGAGTGCACCAGTCCGTCCTGCAGCAAAGCAGCCCCACAACATGATGTTGCCACCGCCGTGATTCACGGTTGGGATGGTGTTCTTCGGCTTGCAAGCATCCCCCTTTTTCCTTGAAACATAACGATGGTCATTATGGCCAAACAGTTCTAGTTTTTGTTTCATCGGATCAGAAGACATTTCTCCAAAAAGTACGATCTTTGTCACCATGTGCAGTTGCAAACCGTAGTCTGGCTTTTTTATGGCGGTTTTGGAGCAGTGGCTTCTTCCTTGCTGAGCTGCCTTTCAAGTTATGTCGATATAGGACTCATTTTACTGTGCATATAGATACTTTTGTACTTGTTTCCTCCAGCATCTTCACAAGGTCCTTTGCTGTTGCTCTGGGATTGATTTGCACCTTTCGCACCAAAGTACATTCATCTCTAGGAGACAGAACGAGTCTCCTTCCTGTTCGGTATGACGGCTGCGTGGTCCCATGGTGTTTATACTTGTGTACTATTGTTTGTACAGATGAACGTGGTACCTTCAGGTATTTGGAAATTGCTCAAGGATGAACCAGACTTGTGGAGGTCTACAATTATTTTTCTGAGGTCTTGGCTGATTTCTTTTGATTTTCCCATGATGTTAAGCAAAGAGGCACTGAGTTTGAAGGTACACTTCCAATTGACTCAAATGATGTCAATTAGCCTATCAAAAGCTTCTAAAGCCATGACATCATTTTCTGGAATTTTCCAAGCTGTTTAAAGGCACAGTCAACTTAGTGTATGTAAACTTCTGACCTACTGGAATTGTGATACAGTGAATTATCTGTGAAATAATCTGTCAACAATTGTTGGAAAAATGACTTGTGTCATGCACAAAGTAGATGTCCTAACCGACTTGCCAAAACTATAGTTTGTCAACAAGACATTTGTGGAGTGGTTGAAGAACGAGTTGTAATGACTCCAACCTAAGTGTATGTAAACTTCCGACTTCAACTGTATATGATGCAGACAGGTCAAAAAGAGTAGGACATTATTGCTGCCCGGGATGGGATGTCAGTGAGCATTTGGCCTCCCTTGATGAAAAATTCAATAATAAAACCCAATCAGCATTGAGTTAAACTGAGTGAGCTCAGCCACATCACATTTAGCTTAAGTTAATTTGACTAAATAGTTTTTGGTATCTTTTAGTTGTCACTGCATTAGACTAAGTGGAGGTGATTAGATAATGTTGAAATCGTGCTGGAATAGTTGAGGCAGCTCCTGTTTTCTTTGTGACTTGCGGTAACTGGTTCTAAATCAATAGTCGTCCGAAAATGTTGGAAACATTACCTTGCTTGACCATGCTGTAGATCATTAACTGTTTGTTACATGAAATATGTTTAGTGGACTTCATCGGACAGATGTTGCTCTCCGGGTTTTGCAATGAAACAAATGTGTGATTTAATTTATTCTGCCACTGTGGCTTATATGAACTAACAGGTTATAAAGCAATCAAAGTAATTATCACAGCACATTGGTTGTAAAATGGCTTCCTACGATATTACCCACACATCACTACAGGTGTAGGTTATATAGCTCTTTTCCAGTCCTTCCAGGCAGAACACCTCTAACACCACCAATGTGTAGCACCTACATTATTTCCTTCCCATTACTATGGACTTGTTATCCAAGCTATAAATATAACCTAATGTGTTTTGTATGACATGCAATCAGGCTCCAACTCTCCAAGCATACAACCAAATACATTATCAGTCGTTTAACATGGAAAAACACCCATTACACAACTCACACACACACATTTATCTTTTCACGTGGTTTTATTCATTTTTATTGGCTAAATGAATTTAAAAGGTAATAACAATGTTTAAAACTACATGATCATATCCACAGCCATTGCTCACATACCCACTGATAACCCATCTATATATAAGATTTTCTCCCTCCCCACACATTTTTTACAAACATTTTTCATTTTGTGTATTTTTTTGGAGCCATACTATCATAAATGCCCATTTCAAGTCTCATCACACTAACAGCAATTCAATGGGAGAGGAAGGAGACTCTAGCTCTAAAGGAGTCTTTTTTCCCCCCAGTTCATATTATTCCATCAACATTTAAGTTACTAAAGCAGAGAAAGAGACGGAACCAAAAATGAAAAGTAGAAGAAATAAAAGGTGGGTGTGAGGGGTTACACCAGGCAACCCCGCGCCCCGTCATGCCACCACAGCAGAGACAGTTGCTCTGCACAGCGACACATTTTCAGAACATAGAAAACAATTCAAATAATTTAGAAACTAGATCCAAAATAGTTTTGGGGAAAATAATAGATTTTGATGTACAAAAACAGTAATTTATTTTATTTTAGTAAATCTTATAAAAGTTCCAAACACAAGTTTATTGTAGTTCTTATTTCATTTATTATTGATTCATTTATTTGTATTTTTTTTGTTTATCTATTAGTGCGATTGTATACCAGTGCAGCTACTGGGTCCAGAGTAAAGAAAAGAGGTCTTTTTTCATCTTTAACGGCGTAAAAAATAAGGACAAACTCATCTTTTATATAAAGTATAACTGCTGGTCTTTAGGAAAGAAACACAGAAACTCATACATCTAGGAGGCACGCTATGGGGTTTTTTTTTGTTTAAAAAATGAAAATAATGAAAATACAAGTGACGACAACAAAATAAAAAAAACTGTGTGCAACCAAGTAATTTCACTGTCCTTGATGCCGGGTAAGGCTTCAGACATAATCAATGAAATTCATTGAATAAGAGGTTGCTAAACAAATCAAAAGACAAGTTAGAAATCGTACAAAAAACAGATAAAAAAAATCTGAAACAGACGGAAAAAAATAAAATTTTGTCTCTTGCAGGGGTGTTTTTTGGAAGGACAGGAAGCCAGGCCTGAAGAGCAGCATTTGGACTTGGCCAGAACATAGAGATGTATAGAAATCGCTACGTTGTATCTATGCCATTATGGCGTCTGTGACAGCACGCACAGTGCCATTGAGGCTTTCTCCATTTTAAAGTAGTCCATTTTTTTCTTCTTTTGATGTTTGAAAAAAGTGTAAAGCTAACATTGGTGACTTACTACCACCTGCAGTGATGGAGTCTTGAACCAAATTGTGTTAAATTTATTGTGGCCGTTAGATGGCAGTCATATAGCTTAAAGCCAATTACAAACTAATTTGAAGAAGAAAACAATGCTCTGCTCATTGGTCGATCACTCCCAAACCATAGGAATCTCCACCCAGGTGACCATTTTAAAATGGAGGAAGCCCTAAATGTCCATGCAAAAACAGGTTACTTCCATGTTATGATCTCTATACATCTCTATGGGGCAGAGGCATCTTTGGTTCGGTTGAACATACAAAGGTAATAGGAGCTTAAGTATTCCACAAAAATATATGCACATACAAGGAATGCAGGGGCTAAACCGGCAATGGAACCAAATGACACTGTCTTTACACATTATCCCAGTTGTGTCAGTATGAACAATGGTCACTCGTCCATGGGCAGAGGTGTGTTTAAACTAACTGCAAATTAGCAGTCAGAATAATCTTTTGAAGGACACCAGGAAAATCACATCACATTTGACTGAGATTTATTGATATTCATGAACCTTTACGTTCAGTCATTTCCATGTTAAAATTACGTTACATGATACACTTACGGTCATACGGAGGAGTGATTCATGAATGGCAACGAATTGTCCAAGTCAAATACAATAATTATGTGACATCCTGATGATATCAGCAATCACTCATCTGGCTCACTAAACCTGCCAACTAAACCCACACTCATGTCCAGCTTAAAGAAACCACTGTTATAGAGGGCTACATGAATGACAATATTACATGAGAAGCACGACTTCCTTTGAGGGAGTTTGTAAGAGCCAGAGTTGAGTGAGAACCTTCTGTCAGATGACCTTTAAGCTGATAATCAACTCCATGGATGAGTAAATGATACAGGACAGCTATAAAAACTCACGATTTAACAAGAGTAAAATATGAAGTGTTATGGGTGTGCTTCTAAGAGGAACATCCAATCGTGGGCTGGACAGGGAAAGGGGCCTACGATGGGAGACTGGAGAGGAGGGGCGATAGACCCCTTTTACTCCAACTCTTTACTGTCCCAGCCCAGGAGCGAATGCCCCCTTCTGATGCCACGATCTACTGAACGACAGACTATACCTTTAACCCCCAGGCCATGAGGCAGGGAGTTGGGGGGAGGGGGATTAGTAGTGACTTCTTGTCCTTTCAAACCTGCAGGGTGTTGACTTACACGGGTAGGAAAAAAACACCTGTTGAACAGATCTGCATATATCAAGGATAATAAGTCGGATATGATCGATGAGTCCGCATGACCAGTCACGAAACCTGCGACCGCCCCA
This sequence comes from Oncorhynchus kisutch, assembly GCF_002021735.2. Lineage (NCBI taxonomy): Eukaryota > Metazoa > Chordata > Actinopteri > Salmoniformes > Salmonidae > Oncorhynchus > Oncorhynchus kisutch. The sequence continues at coordinate 33,475,068 of NC_034202.2, read as the reverse complement.
ACATGAGGTCCAATAGCACCATTTTATTTATTTTTGATGATTTATACAAGTCTCTAAGCCTTCAATGTCAGGGATTAAACCATACTGTATGTTTTATACACACACATGCAACAGAACGGACTGCATTTGTGTATACATATATCGGTAAGTATGTAAAAGAGAATGGTGGACTTGATTTTGCAGCAGAAAAATATTCAGGTTGTGCTGTATTGAATGAACCAGAAAATGGTTACCCGATTGTTCAACAACAGGGAAAGCTTGTCCCACAGTTCTCTGAAAACTGTTTTTATGACAAACTACTAGGCCAATATATCTCTTTAAGTAGGCCTCCTTTGTCTTGTCAATGTTGTTGAGCAGCATTTCCCTGACCACAAGAGGATAATATGAAGGAAATGCCATCCAATATCTGAGCAGGGAAGCACAGAGAACAGGATAGATAGGCCCTTACCACAATAACATCTAAACCAAGCATGTCTGTGGACAAACCCCTTCTACAATAGGCTAGATTAATGAAGTAAGCTGGGGTTTCTAATGTCCAGGTATGATTAGAAGAAAGGTTCCCATCTGCCTCCCGCTACAATGTGTCTATCTGAAGGTGAATCAGGTTTTAAGGCCCTTCGCTGCCCTGTAGGTTGAGGTCAGTGTTAGACAGTACAGGACAGAGGAACACTCAGGGCACCATTTTACTGGTCCATAATTTATTAAATCAACACAACTGAAATATGGGTCATTTCGGGTTACTGTGGATGGAGTGCCAAAGCCCTTAACATTTTGCATATAAAAATAAAATAAAAAGGATTAACCCTACTGTCAGTTGGTAAAAGATGTTTTATAAAATATGTTTGTTCTTTTTTGTTGTTGTACAAACACCTCTCAAACCTGTACACAACACAGAGATCATTAGCTAATCCATTAACTACACTTGCTAAAACATACCAACTACTGGGCACGGATGTGACTGACAAAAAGGAACACCTGAAGAGGACATGGACTAACTTGAAATCACTGGTTCTTTATGTAGGGTTTGACTGAATGCAGCCTGACCACCCTTTCCCAGTTTCCTCTGCCAAAACAGCTGACAAGACAGACCAACAACCCATGCATGGTTTCTAGTGGCACAGAGACGGGGAGCAACTGGTCCTGAATACGGCAAGCACCTCAACAAACAGCAGCATGTTATGAGGAAATAACGGATTTGAACAAATCAACCGACGATGACCAGTGCCAAGGGTTTAAGGTTAGCTAGATGCTATCTCCAGAAGCCTCCACAAGATCGCATAGTGTTTTGACTAGCTAGATGCTATCTCCAGAAGCCTCCACAAGATCTCATAGCGTTTTGACTAGCTAGATGCCATCTCCAGAAGCCTCCACAAGATCGCATAGTGTTTTGACTAGCTAGATGCTATCTCCAGAAGCCTCCACAAGATCTCATAGCGTTTTGACTAGCTAGATGCTATCTCCAGAAGCCTCCACAAGATCTCATAGCGTTTTGACTAGCTAGATGCCATCTCCAGAAGCCTCCACAAGATCTCATAGCGTTTTGACTAGCTAGATGCCATCTCCAGAAGCCTCCACAAGATCTCATAGCGTTTTGACTAGCTAGATGCCATCTCCAGAAGCCTCCACAAGATCTCATAGCGTTTTGACTAGCTAGATGCCATCTCCAGAAGCCTCCACAAGATCTCATAGCGTTTTGACGAGAGCACATGAAAGTGCACAACTATGGCAACCGTCAGTCATCAAGCATGTAAGGTCAAATGTGGATGTAAAACATTGATTAGGCCTACATCAAGTTTCATTATTTGTCATTGTGGCCACAAGCTTCAGTTAAAATTGTATAAAAGCAGTGGAAGTGATGAGGACTCTTAACAAACAGCACAAAGGAGTTCAAACGCTGGAGTGTATTCATCAGTCGGATTCCGTTGCAAATGTAAAACTTATATAAATGAAAACTAGTTTCTATTGTACAAATTCAGGTAGTCCTCTCTGTTTTGTTCCATTTTGCCGGTTTACTCTAGGAACCAAACAGTAAACAGGTTTCATTGCAAAACTTTTTGCAACAGACTCCGACTAATAAATGCACCCCTGATGCTAACCCATACTAACTGAGTAAGTCCAGATAATGTCTCACAGGCCCAGATTCCTAGCCAGGACCAAAACACAAACTTTGAGAGGAAACCCAACTTTTGGGACCAAAGCCACCAGAATAAAGTAAACTCGTAGAGGAAGTAAACACAGAGGTTATAGAGAAGGGGGGGGGGGCAAACATCTTAAGCCTACAAAACAACCACATGCATTAAAAACAGGATATGGCTTTAAGTAGTTTTAGCATATCCCTGTCACTAGACTCAAGTCTCCCTCATTGTTTTTTCCTCTCAAACCAACTAGCATGAAATAACAGGATGAAGGTATTTTTCTCAGAGGACAATGAATGAGAGTACAATGCGCTCTGCAGTCAACTCTCCAACCCTATCACAACCTCCAGCCAACTCTCCAACCCTAACACAACCTCCAGCCCTGCAGTCAACTCTCCAACCCTATCACAACCTCCAGCCAACTCTCCAACCCTAACACAACCTCCAGCTCTGCAGCCAACTCTCCAACCCTATCACAACCTCCAGCCAACTCTCCAACCCTATCACAACCTCCAACCCTATCACAACCTCCAGCCCTGCAGTCAACTCTCCAACCCTATCACAACCTCCAGTCAACTCTCCAACCTTATCACAACTTCCAGTCAACTCTCCAACCTTATCACAACCTCCAGCCCCGTGGATCACTTTCACTAGCGGCCTGCTTCACAGAGACAAGGGACAGAAACAACCTCCTTTGACGCAACTAAAATGGCTTCCTCCATACGTTTCTCAAGTTGGAAAGAAGAGCGGGTGAAAATATCTGAGCTGGAGCCGTACAAATTCAATTCAAGTTTTGCAGGTTTCATTACAAAACACTATGAACACTCAGGGGTGGAAATCTCTGTCAAATATTTTGTCATGATCCTATTCATGATTTAATATCGCGCTTTCAATCTCCTGTCGGATGTGAACTTAACAACAAACTTCTAACCACACACAGAAAAGCAAACACATGTGGGGTAATGTAATAAAAAAGACCAGCAAATACTAGTGGCGTCACAACCCTACAATCTACAGCACTACAACGGGTTACAAAGGCCCAACCAACCTAAGTCCATTTCTTGAGAAGAATCGCAAAATTGAGAAAAAGATTGAGTCTTCCAGAACGGCTGTTGGCTTGCCACATGACACACATAATGCCAAGCTGGCTACTAAGAAAGGATTCAACAGAAAAAGAAAAACATTTCCCTAATAGATGGGACACTGTAGCTAAGCCTACACAAAATATGAGCCTATACCTTTATGCATTACGAATTCACCATATATATGACTTGCTTCCATCCACAGAATCAAAAGCCTGATTAGGATTGTTTGAAAATTATACATTTAGGAAAATTGAGTATTTGTGAACAAAAATAAAAACTAAAGGGGTTATATTGATATATATGCTGCAAAAACTAAATCAATAGGAGGATAAAAATAAAAGATTTTTGTTTTTTCTCGTCATTATCAATTGATGCTCATTTTTCCACCCGTTGCCACGTCAACGTCTGGGAGAGCGTCAGCATGGCAACGGAAACTATCATCATAAAATGGTACAGTAGTAGAGATAACTAGACCAGGAGGGGGCGGGCTCTCCTGGGAAAAGGTCCGCAGAGAGGTCCAGTGATTGGTCATGCGGCTCGCTGTCAGGAATAATGGTTGTATGGGGGTAGAGGGTGCCCGGTGCCATTCTGGTAGTGATGGTGCTGGCGGTGGGCAATGTACTCAGCATAGCTCATTGTCATCTTCTCGCTACGGTACCTAAACAAGAGGAGAGGGAAGTTAGAGAAGGAACAGTTACCCCAACTTACCTGGCAGTGTCACTAGAATCTCTACACCCTAATGCTCTCTGGATCCAGCAGTACTCCTTCACTGATTTCTGTCTGTACTGTGGCAAACAGGACCACGGTGAGCTATGGGAGGGTCCCCTACAGTAATGATGCACCAGTCACATATTCCCAGCAGTAAGCAACACTTTCATCATCTACACTGAAGGCAGAACCAAGGCCAGCAGCAGTGGAAGACAGCAACCGGTGTGAAAGGAGAGCAGCCTCTCTTACCTGGTCAACTTAATGGTCTTCCTGAAGTCATTTGTGATGGGAGCTTTGTAGCCTCCCTTTCGTAGTAAGGAATCTATGGTCTGAATGTGGTCCCATCCTGCACAGAGAAGGTTATATCCCCTTGAATATCCCCCTTTATGTCCCCTTGAATCCCACTTCTCTCTAGAACCAAGACCTTCAGTCATACAGACATTATACAACGGTGATGGGTCACAGGATTCCACTTACCTTGCTCTTTTGCGACCTCTGGTAGGTAGGTGGCGGTGCGCTTTGATCCTTTTTCATTGAAAAACTCTATCCTAATGCCATGAACACCCACCTACAGGCCAGAGAAAGGAGAGACAGAGACAGAGGGCAGAACAGACATCACATGAATGGACAGGAACAACAGACACATGCCTATATACACTACATGTCTTCGGCCACACACTCCAGAAAAACTGCAGCATTACCTAACAGAGTTACTAACCTATAGAAGTATGAGATACCATACCCGGTCACAGGGAGGGCTAACTCTTGAAATTCCGTCTGTCACTACAGATTTAGGAAAAACAGCTTTTAGTTTCGTCGTACCTCACGTATGGAACAACCTACAGAACACCCTACAGTTGGATGAGTTGGTGCCTTTTAGGCAAATCAGATTGTTGGTTGAGGGTCAGGATCCGGTCAAGATAGCTCGGGGGGATTGTTCGAGTTATAATTCAAAATCACCCACCCACGCCACGGGCCCTTGCCCCCCCCCCCCCCTCTGGGTCAGCAAGGTCACTGCTTACGTCCTCACAAAAAAGACAGACTGCCTGTGTATGGTGCTTGTCGGCCTAAATCATGCTTGCTGTGTGGATCTCCAAGCTGCAATGGGGTCCAGTTCATTCAGAACCAGAAACTGCAGCAGAGGCCTAATCCTATTTCATTCTCATCTCTACTTCACACTGGAGATTGTCTCTCCCAGCGTACTGCTCTGTGCGTAGAGCGTACTGCTCTGTGCAGAGAGCGTACTGCTCTGTGCAGAGAGCGTACTGCTCTGTGCAGAGAGCGTACTGCTCTGTGAGGAAAGCGTACTGCTCTGTGCGGAGAGCGTACTGCTCTGTGCGGAGAGCGTACTGCTCTGTGCGGAGTGTACTGATCTGTGTGGAGAGCATATTGCTCTGTGTGGAGAGCGTACTGCTCTGTGTGGAGAGCGTACTGCTCTGTGTGGAGAGCGTACTGCTCTGTGTGGAGAGCGTACTGCTCTGTGTGGAGAGCGTACTGCTCTGTACTGCTCTGTGTGGAGTGTACTTCTCTGTATGGAGTGCGTACTGCTCTGTGCGGAGTGTACTGATCTGTGTGGAGAGCGTACTGCTCTGTGTGGAGAGCGTACTGCTCTGTGCGGAGTGTACTGATCTGTGTGGAGAGCGTACTGCTCTGTGTGGAGAGCGTACTGCTCTGTACTGCTCTGTGTGGAGTGTACTTCTCTGTATGGAGTGCGTACTGCTCTGTGTGGAAGGCGTACTGCTCTGTGTGGAGTGTACTGCTCTCCGGTGCACTGTAAACCTCAACTGCTGGATTCACATATGTGAAGGCTATTTCATTTCAATAAAAATAAAATGACTGAAGAGTATTGCATAAGATGAATTAATAGCTACCTGTCTTGTTTCAGTCTCTTACCTCCCAGTCAAGGTAATCACCGACGTCCTCGAAGTTGGTGAGCAGAGACACCGAGCAGAAGAGGCGTGGCAGCTCGTCCCTCGTCACGGGGGGAAAGCGGCTGTCTTTAAGGGCACTGTGGAGACAACAGGGGACGTTTAGGGACAACATCAGCTGCACTACAACTGGAAGACCAACAGATTATCAAGGACAATGTCCACCCAAAGTACATATTTGCGTTTCATCTCATCTTACTATGAGCCACAGGGCATTATGTTTATAATGAAAAGAAAGACAAAATCTCTCTGATAAGAGAAGATGTAAATGAAGAAACCCTGCAAGCAGTTTCCTTTATCCTTTCAGAAGACATTAGCCATGAAGTGATATCTTCCGTGCTACATTTCAGAAAGTGCCTATCTGAGGGGATGTAAAAATAGAATGACCTGATGGCAGGTAAGTCTCCGTATTGGCTGGACCCACAGACTCTTCATATCAGATTGTAATTTTCCCTCTCTCCCCCACTCCACTCCATCCTAACAAGAGACTACTGCCACCACCCTTTCTGCACACGACGGCACACCATCTTCCTGCTCATGTCATGACAGCAGATGAATGGAGTCAGTTACAGTCTCCATGAGCCATAATCTACCACCACACGCTGTCCTAATTCACCAATAGGAGAGAAATGCCCCATGTGGTGATGGCATGCTGTCATAGTGCTGCCTCTTCTACATATTTGTACTGTTAGAAGACTCATATGGTAACAACACACGGGATGAACTGTGAACTGAACACCATCCCTTTTAAGTCCATGATGTGTTAAATGGGACTCTGCTTCTTTCAGTCCAGGATTGGGAGTGACAAGCTAAGTTCAGTAGAAAGAGGCCCAGTCATTTCTCTTACTAGAGGGAGATGTGGGAGAGGAGCATGGAGAAGCGACATAATGAAGACATAAAACCGGCCGGCTCCCTGAGAGTAATTGACTTCTTAGGGCCTGGGGGCACGCTGAGGGCACGCTGAGGGCACACTAAGGGCACGCTGAGGGCACGCTGAGGGCACGCTGAGGGCACACTAAGGGCACACTGAGGGCACGCTGAGGGCACGCTGAGGGCACACTAAGGGCACACTGAGGGCACACTGAGGGCACACTGAGGGCACGCTGAGGGCACGCTGAGGGCACACTAAGGGCACGCTGAGGGCACACTAAGGGCACGCTGAGGGCACGCTGAGGGCACGCTAAGGGCACGCTGAGGGCACGCTGGGGGCACGCTGAGGGAATGATAAGCAGAGGACCTGACAAGACAGCAGATTACTGGGCAGCTAAGGCAGAGTGAAGGAAAACCATTTTTGTGTATATGTGAGTATTGAGGAGGACAACACAGCACTCTTGTACAGAACAAACAGACAAGCCTACACTAAAACACTTTCAGAGGCTTCAATCTAGACTCAAGAGCTTTCAGAAGGTTATTTTGCATTTCACAGAGGCCCTTAGCAAGGAACAATGACATCCCCCACGAGTCAGGCCCCTCCAATATCAGGAATTTCTCCTGTTTCACTGGCCCCTCCCTTTTCCTGTGCTAACAACATGGTTAGCCTAGTGGTGAGTTGGATTTTAGACAGTCCACCCATATTCTAGAATGTCCTGACCTGGTATAACATTGGCTCTCAGAGCCTCAGTGGCTAAACAACAGCCATGGAGACGTTCTAACGTCTGTGTTGCTGCAGCCATTCTCTGCAGCGCCAGTGTAAGATTCCATGGGAGAGAGAGGAATTCTACATGCTGCTGGCTGCAGGTCCGACTGATTGACTAGAGGGCAGGGTTGGCAAATCTTAACCAGACAGGAGACGGATACACAAACAACAGCACCCACATACCTCTGGGACTCACAGGAGGGTAGCGAAGCTTATCCTCTCAGAAGAGTCATTAAAGAAATAAATCTGTCTTTTTACTGAGCTGACCCTTTTATCCAAATAGGTCTGGCTTGTATTAATACTGCATTTCACACATGTTCACATTTATAGGCCTATAGCTGAATACAAACACAAGACTGCACCTGAGAGTGAGTACACCAGGAACGTAACTAGCCTGGCTGGCTGGCAGTGTCAGAGCACCAGGTCATTGAGTTTGACATCGCTAAAAGAGCGCTCTAAAAGGGCTGTCTACTAAAACAAACAGATGATCGCAACCTCTACAAAATGGCTGCTCTGGACTTCAAGTGTAACACAGAGACAAAACATGCTTTGTAAGATCCTCTGACGTTAACCTGTTCCTCCTCTACAGACCAAGACTCATGATGCACGCTTATCCAAGGGACAGAATTAAATGATTAAATACCAAACGGTGATCGGATTGGTATCTATAATCTGAAATGGAAAAGCAATTTCAATACCAGTTGTAGACAGGGAATACCAATGAAGGGGAAGGTAAATGTTTGCAGAGATAAATTAGAGACGAGATGAGAACGTCGTCAGTCACTTCATAGTATACTGAAAGAGGACAACCAACACACACTCATGTATGACACTGATACAGTGCATGTCAGATCACTGGGAGGGTGAGGCCATGCAGCAAGGCTGAAAGGCCCTGTTGACAGTAGTGCAGATCACATGACTGACACATGCAGATAAACAGACAGAGAGAAAAAGAGACAGACAGATGGACAGAAAGACACAGGCAGAAGGAGACAGACAGACAGAGAGGCAGACATATTCAAACCAGTTCTGCCCAGATTCTGAAGGTAATGCATTCTTTATTGGATTGTCAGATACTCTGTCTCATCCCCTGCACCCCACACACAGACAGACAGACAGACAGACAGACAGACAGACAGACAGACAGACAGACAGACAGACAGACAGACAAACAGGACAGACAGACAGACAGACAGACAGACAGACAGACAGACAGACAGACAGACAGACAGACAGACGACAGACAGACAGACAGACAGACAGACAGACAGACAGGACAGACAGACAGAACAGACAGAAGACAGACAGACAGACAGACAGACAGACAGACAGACAGACAGACAGACAGACAGAACAGACAGACAGACAGACAGACAGACAGACAGGACAGACAGACAGACAGACAGACAGACAGACAGACAGACAGACAGACAGACAGGACAGACAGACAGACAGACAGACAGACAGACAGACAGACAGACAGACAGACAGACAGACAGACAGACAGACAGACGACAGGAGACAGACAGACAGACAGACAGACAGACAGACAGACAGACAGACAGACAGACAGACAGACAGACAGACAGACAGCAGACAGACAGACAGGACAGACAGACAGACAGACAGGACAGACAGACAGACAGACAGACAGACAGACAGACAGACAGACAGACAGACAGACAGACAGACAGACAGACAGACAGACAGACAGACAGACAGACAGACAGACAGACAGACAGACAGACAGACAGACAGACAGACAGACAGACAGACAGAACAGACAGACAGACCAGACAGACAGACAGACAGACAGACAGACAGACAGACAGACAGACAGACAGACAGACAGACAGACAGACAGACAGACAGACAGACAGACAGACAGACAGACAGACAGACAGACAGACAGACAGACAGACAGACAGACAGACAGACAGACAGACAGACAGACAGACAGACAGACAGACAGACAGACAGACAGACAGACAGACAGACAGACAGACAGACAGACAGACAGACAGACAGACAGACAGACAGGACAGACAGACAGACAGACAGACAGACAGACAGACAGACAGACAGACAGACAGACAGACAGACAGACAGACAGACAGACAGACAGACAGACAGACAGACAGACAGACAGACAGACAGACAGACAGACAGACAGACAGACAGACAGACAGACAGACAGACAGACAGACAGACAGACAGACAGACAGACAGACAGACAGACAGACAGACAGACAGACAGACAGACAGACAGACAGACAGACAGACAGACAGACAGACAGACAGACAGACAGACAGACAGACAGACAGACAGACAGACAGACAGACAGACAGACAGACAGACAGACAGACAGACAGACGACAGAGACAGACAGACAGACAGACAGACAGACAGACAGACAGACAGACAGACAGACAGACAGACAGACAGACAGACAGACAGACAGACAGACAGACAGACAGACAGACAGACAGACAGACAGACAGACAGACAGACAGACAGACAGACAGACAGACAGACAGACAGACAGACAGACAGACAGACAGACAGACAGATACACACAGCTCAACCAGATCCTCTCTCCCCCACTGTGGGCCAGAGAGGCTAATAGGTTTATTAAATCACACACCAAGACAGACTTCTAGAAACAAATTTGAAAAAGAAACACATTTAATACAAAATCACCCTAGTAGGCCTACTTTGCATAAAATACTGTATTATATCCTTTACTGGTCGATACTGATATGAAGGTTGATATTAACTCCAGGAGACCTGGCCCCTCTAGGGAGACAGACCACTCATCAAATGAACGCCCTGGTAAATAATTGCCTTTAAACAGGCAATGGTGCATCTGAACTGGGCATGACAGTGTAAATGAGTTCCATACATTTCTGAGGCAAGCTGAGCACAGAGCAGCTTCTCTCAGTGAGGTAAAAACTCTCCCGGAGGTCCTGGGGCAATGCCGTTCCTCCGCTCCATGTACATGCTTTGCATGATTTATTCAGCACCAAAGGTCCTTTTGACGTAGACAAAACCGAAAACACACAAGCTCAAAAGGTACAAGCTCCTAGTTATGTTTTTGTATATGGTAGGATGGAGGGGTGTTCTGTAGAATTGCTGAGTAAAAAGCCAAAAGTCCCTAAACATTAACTGGATAATTAAAGGACAATGGTTACTTGGTACAATAGCTGCTTGCAGCCATCTGCATTTGAATCATCCTGTACTTTTGTCATGAACATTCTGCTCTGTGAAAAACATGAGCATTTAAACCATTGGTTTTAAAGGTCGCAACGGAAGAGGTGTGCCTGTTTGTGCCTGTTTTGTCCTCCCTACAGTCAGAAGATAGCCTAACTGTGTGTTTAACACATGAATATCTTCCCAAGCATGCATTCTTATTTTCCACCATAATTTGCAAATAAATTCATAAAAAAATCCTACAATGTGATTTTCTGGATTTTCCCCCCTCATTTTGTCTGTCATAGTTGAAGTGTACCTATGATGAAAATTACAGGCCTCTCTCACCTTTTTAAGTGGGAGAACTTGCACAACTGGTGGCTGACTAAATACTTTTTTGCCCCACTGTAGTTGCATATTGGGATATTACTTTTTGACGATATATTGTATAGTTTTGACAATATTCTAATATACTTTTTGCGCTAGTTAGCTGTACCTCCACAAAAACGTTACTATTTTTCCTCGTTGCTTGTTCTCCATCTTCTTTTTAAACAGGGAGACAATTTGTTTTCAGCACTTTTATTTCCATTACTGAACAAAACTAGTTTTCTTCATGGCTCTCTCTTGTTCCTCTGCAGCAGACATATGGGGAGCAGTATGTTTGGAGCATCGGTATCGCAATACATATAGAATCGCAATACATATCGTATAGGCACATAAGTACCGTGATAATATCGTATCGTGAGGTCCCTAACAACTCCCAGCCCTTATGGTCAGACATGGCTAACAAGCTAGAAAATCATAGCATTACTTTTTTTATGCAAGACATGAAGGATAATCTTTGATTTTATCAAAGAAGCCAGTTATATTGATAACGTTACTGTTGGAGTTAAACACCAAAAGGCCCCCTTTTTCCCAGAAGTACCCCAGGCCTCACTAATGACATTAGTGCCCACAGAGGCAGGCGGGCTGAGTGAACAAAACCCTCAGCTTTATTGGCATGCCCATCTGGACGCTTCGTCCTGTTTTTTTTGGTTCCCCTTCACAACACACTGCTCTCCCCCAACCTCCCAACTCTTGAAAAACAAATGAACCGAGAGGCCTGCCATTTGTGGTACCTAGATACAGTTCAATCCACTGAGGAAACCTTTTTTTTAAACATTCTCCTCGAACCTCGACTGTACCTACAGTGAACTCAACCAAAACAAAAGCTAGGGTAAACACCGTTAACACACCAATACTCTGCTTGACGCTGTTCAAAAATATGCATGTCAACTAAATAAATACAATACATGTTGCTTAAGTATTAATGTAAGGGCTCCTATGTTGTTATCAGATCAAATGAATTAAGTGATTTAGTCCAGTAAACTTGACATTTTCTGTGACAGCAGAAAGCTTGAACTCTGTTGCAGTGCATGACCTCCTCTACAGGCCTCCGTGTGGAATCATCCTAGCAACAGCGCTGGCCAATAGGAGGCTGGCAGGAGTCTTAACTTGTAGCCAATAGGAGACCAGTTCCAGATGTCAGTGAGTATGTGTGCCTGTGAGTGAATGTGTTTGCCACTGTATGTGTGTGAGAAAGAGATAGAGAGCTACAGATCAGTCTCACGTGCACCCCCGCCCATTCAAATAGTGTTATTTGTTCCTGTCCACCTGGTATGCTGCTTCTCCCCAATGAATTAGCAATTTCCTTACAAAACCCAACAAGACAGAATTGTTTCGATGATGGTGGGTGTTCCTTTCAGTGACAGAATAATAAGAACGCAAAAAGATAGCTAGATTCACACCCAGAGAACTCAAAACATGTCTGCCATATTTTTTACTTGAATATATCAACAGGGAACTGTTGGGTGAATGTTTTCTCCCAAAAGATTTGCTGTCATTCCTTCTTCCCTCCTCTCTTTTTGTTCATACCTATGAGGCAAAAATGTGGAGATATCCCAGCAGGAGACAGAACACAGACACGGTGCTCCTGCTAGTGCCTACAATCGTCTCCCCGGTCACATGCTCACCACCCTCCGTCTCATAGTACTTGACGGGTCAGAACCAGCTGCTCTGCTTTTATCTTCCACTGAGGGTGCAGGGTCCAACGTTAACTTTTTTTTCTCACTGGCCCAAAAATAATTTCTACTGGCCCGGACATGGTGTAGTTTTTAAATGCACTGGGTTCATGCAGGGCCTATAGGTTGCCATGATTCTCTCTGCATTCAGCTATTAATAGGCTACATTTGGTTATTATGATATGTAATAAAAAGCTGTGTAATGCACACTGAACCAAAAATATAAAACGCAACAACTTCTAAAGAGTTTACTGAGATTCTACAGTCAACTCAAATCAATTCATTCGGTCTTCATCTATGGCTTTCACATGACTGGGAATACAGATATGCATCTGTTGGTCACAGGTACTATTTTTTTTTAAGTAGGGGCGTGGATCGGAAAACCAGTCAGTATCTGGCATGACCACTGCCTCATGCAGTGCGACATCTCCTTCACATAGAGTTGATCAGGCTGTTGATTATGGCCTGTGGAATGCTGTACCACTCCTCTTCAACGTCTGTGTGAAATTGCTGGATATTGGCAAACTGGAACACGCTGTCATACATGTTGATCCAGAGCATCCCAAACATGCTCAATGGGTGACATGTCTGATGAGTACGCAGGCCATGGAAAAACTGGTGATATTTTCAGCCTCCTGGAATTGTGTACAGATCCTTGTGACATTGGGGCCATGCATTATCCTGCTGAAACATGAGGTGATGGCGGAGGCTGAATGGCACGACATTGGGCCTCAGGATTTCGTCACGGTATCTCTGTGCATTAAAATTGCCATTGAGTCACTTTATGCCTACCTACATGTACATATTATTTCAATTACCTCGACTAACATGTAACCCGCACATTGACTCGGTACCCCCTGTATATAGCCTCGTTATTGTTATTTTATTGTTGCTCATTTATTTGATTTTTGTTTAGCAAATCTTTTTCTTAACTCTTATTTTTCTTAAAACTGCATTGTTGGTTAAGGGCTTGTAAATAAGCATTTCACAGTAAGGTTTTATTCGGCACGTGACATAAAATTTGGTTCTATTTTTGTTTTGTTTTTTGTAATGATTGTCATTGCACTCTCTTAACACAACGCCATACACCCTATCTGCTCTGTACAGTTGAAAATGGGATTCGTCCTTGAAGAGCACACTCGAGCGTGCCAGTGGCCATCGAAGGTGAGAATTTACTGCTCATAAATATACATTTTTGGGGTGAGTAAAAATAGTTGTACCCGATCCCAACACTTTCTCACTAAAACATAATTACCAGAAGTCCACTGACATGCTCTGATAATAACATGATGTGCTTCACGAGCAAATGCAGCTCTGAACAGTTAGCTCAATGGTCAGGCACCGAGTTCCTGACATGTATTGCCACTTGCGGTCAAAGTTCACATTCCCCATGGTGTGCAAAACAAATCTTTGAAATGTGGTATTGCGGTATTGTGTTGGGAAGAAAAGTGCAATCTTCACCTTGAAAATTAAGATTAAAGGCTCAATTCAATCCGATCTGCATTACAGTATTTACGCAGTTGCTTTTTTTCCAATGGTCAAATTAACTCACGGATGTATACGGTACCCAAGCCCAAACCCCTACTACTACCACCAAGGCCACCCCTCTCCCAGGTATGCTTTTACTTTTCAGAATTAGAAGTGAGTGGGCACGGTTAGCATAATATAAAGGATTTGAAGAAAATATATATATATATATATATATATCTGCCCCATGTGGGATTCGAATTCACAACCACTAAACTGCAACCGTCGAGAGGACTGTGTCACCGATCGGTCATAGCAGTTGGGAAAAAATACAACGACTTGACCACCAATGTCATCTATTTCTTCTTAAAATGAATGTAGCTACGAATATAAACGTATAATCCTCAAAGCATACATGTTTTTTTCCTTTTTAAAAAAGCACATAGATGTTTATGAAACGCTAAGCAAAAAGTTATAATTTGTTCATAGACGGAAATGTGCCTTACTGCCTTTTAAATTGTGTAACGTCAGTAGTCTAGTCAAGGAAGCAAAATATAGTGGCACACTCCACTTACCAAGTCCATTGCCAAATAAGGCACACTGTCACCTGATTTTATAGTAAGACCTGAGGTGGTACCACCCAGCACATCTAGAAGGGAGTGTATTTCATACTGAACCCCTCCCTTCAGATGACATAAGTGTTCCTACAGTTCCTTTATCAATGGTAAGAGTTGAAGTGCTAGGGGCAAAAAGAGCTACATCTACTACTAAAAGTCCAAAATATATACATTTTGTAACGAACTGTCAAAATAAAGACCAGAATTCACATATTTCTATACAACTATGTCTAAATCATCTGGTTTTCGATCAAACATTATTTTTTTTAAATGAAAGTTAGTCTTTAAGACAAACGCGATATATCGAATGGCTACAGTAGGCCAGCCAAGATGAATACTAGGTGTTTTTGTGCAGACTATCAACAGTAGCCAGCATATTGCTAGAATGTTCACTATTGAAGGTTTACTTTTGTAAATCACCTTCCCTAAAAATCAATAAGCTCCACAAATGGATGAATGAATGCATATTTTTGCTCTGGACAGCTTGTGTGTGCTGTGTTAAGGTATCAACTGATGTCAATTGCGGGAGTGTGGTGGTGCTTGAATGAGCGGCCAATCATATTGCTCAAACACAAATACCATGACTGTTCGGTGTGTAGTCTTCAATGGTTTTACATAAATGGTAGATTGCAACAGAGCAGGTAAATGTTCAACTGGAACGCAAAAATAAACTGAAAAGTTACTGGGCCAGTCAGGACAGTGACTGACGAGATCCACTGGTCCGACATCTTTTCACTGGCCCCGGGCCAGCGCTAATGTCGGTTCCTGGGAAGACTTTTGTGAAGGTGAAAAGCCAGACAATGTAAAGACTGATATAAGTGGTTTAGCCTAAAGAAGAATACAGTACATGCTTGGAACTCTGGGCATAATCAAGTTAAGAGAGTGGCGTACCTGGTAAGGGTGTACTCCCTGAGTCCTGGGTGGAGGTTCATGGCAGAAAATGTACCTATACATCCCCTCAACCGCTTGTCTCTTCCTATTTTCCATGTGACAAACAGCGGGCTGTAAGAGAAAGAAGGGAAGACAATGTTAGGACCTTTAGAGTTAAACACATTAGAACAGCAGTTAAAATCTTGGCCCAATACATAGTTTGAAGGTCCAGGATTCACTTACAGTGTGTTTGGAAAGTATTAAGACCCCTTGACTTTTTCCACATTATAGCCTTATTCTAAAATTGATTAAATTATTTATTTTTCTCATCAATCTACACACAATATATAGGGAGGTGACCAAGAACCCGATGGTCACTCTGACAGAGTTCTAGAGCTCCTCTGTGGAGATGGGAGAGCCTTCCAGAAGGACAACCATCTCTGCAGCACTCCACCAATCAGGACATTATGGTAGAGTGGCCAGACGGAAGCCACTCCTCAGTAAAAGGCACATGACAGCCCGCTTGGAGTCTGCCAAAAGGCACCTAAACGACTCTCAGACCATGAAAAACAAGATTATCTGGTCTGATGAAACCAAGAATGCCAAGCATCACGTCTGGAGGAAATCAGGCACCACTCATCGCCTGGCCAATACCATCCCTACAGTAAAGCATGGTGGTGGCAGCATCATGCTGTGGGAATGTTTTTCAGAGGCAAGGACTTGGAGACTAGTCAGGATCGAGGGAAATATGAACAGAGCAAAGTACAGAGATCCTTGAGAAAACCTGCTCCAGAGCACTCAGAACCTCAGACTGGGGTAAAGGTTTATCTTCCTACAGGATAACGAACCTAAGCACACAGCCAAGACAATGCAGGAGTGGCTTCGGGACAAGACTCTGAATGTCCTTTAGTGGCCCAGCCAGAGCCCGGACTTGAACCTGATCGAACATCTCTGGAGAGACCTGAAAATAGCTGTGCAGCGTCACTCCCCATCCAGCTTGAGAGGATCTGCAGAGAAGAATGGGAGAAACTCCCCAAATACAGGTGTGCCAAGCTTGTAGCATCATACCCCAAAAGACTCAAGGCTTTAAATCGCTGCCAAAGGTGCTTCAACAAAGTACTGAATAAAGGGTCTGAATACTTATGTAAATGTGATATTTCAGTTTTTAAAATGAATTTTAATAAATTAGCAAAAATGTCTAATCCTGTTTTTGCTTCATCATTATGGGGTATAGTGTGTAGATTGATGGGGGGACTACTTATTTGATTTCAGAATAAGGCTATAACGTAACAAAATTTGGAAAAAGTCAAGGGGTCTGAATACTTTTTGAATGCGCAGTAGGGTTGAGAAAAACAATTGTGGACACAATATTTGAATTGATTTCTCACATTCCTAGTGGTGACACTGACAACATAGGTCTTTCTCAACTAACATTGCACTGACAGATATTGATTGACAATGTGTATAGCAAGTACTAAAAATAATATCGCTACATGAGGTTTCTGTTACAGTTTGCTATTAGGCATAGCATAGCTCTCTGGTTTTACATTCAGGTGTTCTCTGGATCAAAGTCAAGTTAACCTTTTCTGTCAAAGCAGCAACCTGTCCAGTTTACTCTGCCTGTTTGTCATGGCCATATAGACTCAGTCAGCACCATAGTTTGAGTTTGACTGCGCATTGGGAGCTAAAATCAATTTGAGCTAAAAATCCATTTTAAAATCAAGCGAGGCAGCAGTCAGTGACATTTTGTCTTGCGTTATGTGTGCCCAGAGAATTTCGTGCACCAGCAGATATACTGCTTTGTGTTCTCTGTAAACTGACAAAGTACCCTTAGTAGCCTACATGTTATGTTTAGTCTCTACCAACAAAAAACAACACACACAGTTGAAGTCAGAAGTTTACATACACTTAGGTTGGAGTCATTAAAAATCATTTTTCAACCACTCCACAAATGTCTTGCTAACAAACTATAGTTTTGACAAGTCTGTTAGGACATCAACTTTGTGAATGACACAAGTGACTTTTTCCAACAATTGTTTCCAGATTGAATTATAAATGAAATAATATATGTATCACAATTCCAGTGGATCAGAAGTTTACATACACTAAGTTGACTGTGACTTTAAACAGCTTGGAAAATTCCAGAAAATGATGTCATGGCTTTAGAAACTTCTGATAGGCTAATTGACATAATGCCTCTTTGCATGACATCATGGGAAAATCAAAAGAAATCAGCCAAGACCTCAGGGAAAAAAAGTCTGGTTCATCCCTGGGAGCAATTTCCAAACGCCTGAAGGTACCACGTTCATCTGTACAAGTATAAACACCATGGGACCACGCAGCCGTCATACCGCTCAGGAAGGAGACGTGTTCTGTCCCCTAGAGATGAACGTACTTTGGTGTGAAAAGTGCAAATCATTCCCAGAGCAACAGCAAAGGACCTTGTGAAGATGCTGGAGGAAACCGGTACAAAAGTATCTCTATCCACAGTAAAACGAGTCCTATAACGTCATAACCTGAAAGGCAGCTCAGCAAGGAAGAAGCCACTGCTCCAAAACCGCCATAAAAAAGTAAGACTACAGTTTGCAACTGCACATGGGGACAAAGATCGTACTTTTTGGAGAAATGTCCTCTGGTCTGATGAAACAAAAATAGAACTGTTTGGACATAATGACCATCGTTATGTTTGGAGGAAAAAGGGGAGGCTTGCAAGCTGAAGAACACCATCCCAGTAGTGAAGCACGGAGGTGGCAGCATCATGTTGTGAGGCTTGCAAGCTGAAGAACACCATCCCAGTCGTGAAGCACGGAGGTGGCAGCATCATGTTGTGAGGCTTGCAAGCTGAAAACACCATCCCAGTCGTGAAGCACGGAGGTGGCAGCATCATGTTTGGGGGTGCTTTGCTGCAGGAGGGACTGGTGCACTCCACAAAATAGATGGCAATGTGAGGAAGGAAAATGATGTGGATATATTGAAGCAACATCTCAAGACATCAGTCAAGAAGTTAATGCTTGGTCGCAAATGGGTCTTCCAAATGGATAATGACCCCAAGCATACTTCCAAGTTGTGGCAAAATGGCTTAAGGACAACAAAGTCAAGGTATTGGAGTGGCCATCACAAAGCCCTGACCTCAATCCCATAGAAAATTTGTGGGCAGAACTGAAAAAGCGTGTGCGAGCAAGGAGGCCTACCAACCTGACTGAGTTACACCAGCTCTGTCATGAGGAATGGACCAAAATTCACCCAACTTATTGTGGGAAGCTTGTGGTAGGCTCCCCAAAACAATTGACCCAAGTTAAACAATTTAAAGGCAATGCTACCAAATACTAATTGAGTGTATGTAAACTTCTGACCCACTGGGAATGCAATGAAAGAACTAAAACCTGAAATAACTCATTCTCTCTGCTATTATTCTGACATTTCAGATTCTTAAAATAAAGTGGTGATACTAACTGACCTAAAACAGGGAATTTTTACTCGGATTAAATGTCAGGAATGGTGAAAAACTGAGTTTGAATGTATTTGGCTAAGATGTATGTAAACCTCCGACTTCAACTGTACATGTTTAACACACCAACACAATATGCTTATATGCAGGGAATATTGCAGATTAGCGTGTCCAATTAATCACCTAAAAGCATGGCAGCAGCTCCACCTCTTAGCCCTCAAATCACCTAAGAGATTTTGCACCTTTTCTCAGTTATCCCCAGGATTACTGTCGCTAACTAAGCATTTTACCACACAAAAGGCTAATACTTGCATGGGTTAATACACTTTGTTAATATAGACCACTTTCAAATAGCTTAACTAGTCCTGATCTGGACAGAGAAGGATGACGTATGAGGGTTCCAGCCTCATTCATACTTAAGGAGACGTCTCTGAGCTGAGTATTAATACACTCTCTATTGTATAAACTCACTTCCCCAGAAGAAGAATTACATCAGTCCAGTAGGGCACAATGTGGAGGTAGAGACATCTACCATGATGACCACCTCAAAAAGAAAGGGCCAGGAAAAGAAAATGTACCTATTCTTAGTATCAATGCCTTTCTTGAAGCTCATGACTTCATGTATATTTAAAAGCCGGGGAAATACAGAGGGAAGGGAGGAAAGACGGTCTTGGGAAAGAATATGATAGAGTAAGGAAAGGAGGTGGAGAGAGAAGTCAGTTGCTTACTAATCAACAATGTCAATATTCTTAATCCTCAACATGTGTTCAGAGTGAGGAATAGCTGAGGAGCAATCTACATTCAAATCAAGTACTCTCTGGACTGCACAGACAGCACTCGATAAGCGCCTGGAAATAACACAACAGTGGACAAACACTTCACAGTCTGAAAGAAGACTGTAGAGAGGAGGAAGACTGCACAGGAGAAAAAAAAGTATGTCTGAGTGAGTGTGTGTGTGTAAGACAGAGGCATCGCAAACTTGCTTGATTGATGTCAGTTGATCCTAATAAGAAGTGATCTCTCAAGGGACAGACAGACAACTCCATACTTTTGAAGCGAGTGGGCAGCTCTGCTGTAATAGGTTGACTTCAGACAGACAAGCTCCTCCAGACAGCCAGTGAGTGAGTCAGTCCATCCGTCAGGCGGGCCACTTCCTGGCTATGCAATAGAGACCTACCCAACCCAAGAGACTGACGGTCGCAGCCTGCAGCTCCCTACTTAAAATGAATCGCTTTTAATCTGGCTGATGAACCCCTTGGCAAATAAGGTGAGCAGCAGCCTGAGAGAGGCTGTGTGAGCCAAGACATTAATCTATGGGAAAGCAAGTGCAGAGGTAGGGACACTTGACAAGAGCTACAGTTGTGACCCCAGTCACCATTGTGGGGTGAAAGACCACCTTTAATGACTGTTTTCCATTGGTCTGACAAAAGCTGAGGTTCCATTTCCAAACCGTGAAATTCTACTTCAAAAGGATTTCAGTTAGAACATTTGTCTATCATACAGTTTCCTGACAAGAATCAATTATAAATCTCTTGCGAGTGAGCGGCCAGTTGTGCCTGCTAACTAAACAGTCTATGGTGAGTGTTACGAGTTCTGGGGGAGGGACGACAGGGAACATTTTTGACATGCAGCCAGGGTTGATGGGTTCAGTGCGTTACAAAAGCCAGGCTCCTGCGAGTCAACATGGATTTATCTTAATGAACTGCTGATAAATCAATCACACCATGAGGTCTGAGCAAACAAGAGAATCTTTCTAAAAAAAAACATGGCTGAGTCACGAAAATAGCACACCAGACCATTGGGCACTTCAGATATGAAAGGGAGACTGTGGGGGTGTCCTGGGTTTAAAAAGCTAGAAAAAAGATAAATCATCTTTGCCGTTCAGGCAGGTAACAACACAGCAGCATGATTGTCTTTGTGTCCACTGACCACTGAGAATCCAAATTAAATTATTATATTCCCCAGGCCGCTATTAGATGCTCACTATGCTATGCGTAATTCAGGCAATTTTTCCTCTGTCCCTCTACTCTAGCTTTTTTTGGCAGAGCTCCCACTCGGTTCTGTGTGCCCATTCTGAAGAGTAATCCCAGCCTTCTGGCCACATACTAAAGGGATGTCCTATTGCATCACGTGCCATACTGTGTCCTTGACGATTCCACTCATCATCCATTCCCCCACCCACCCACAGCCAACACCATCTTCACATACCATACCAGCCCCCATCCAGACTGCTGTGTGTGCCTGAAGAGTGAAGAGCAGACACATTCTCAATGATTTCAATTAAACATGTGTTAAAGGGTGATTAAACTACACTGAACAAAAAATATCAACGCAACATGTAAAGTGTTGGCCCCATGTTTCATGAGCTGAAATAAAAGATCACAGAAATTGTCCATATGCACAAAAGCTTATTTCTCTCAAATTATGTGCACAAATTTGTTTAAATCCCTGTTAAAAGGCATTTATCCTTTGACAATATAATCCATGCACCTGACAGGTGTAGCATATCAAGAAGCTGATTAAACAGCATTATCATTACACAGGTGCACCTTGTGCTGGGGACCATAAAAGGCCACTCTAAAATGTGCAGTTGTGTCACACAACACAATATCACATCTCTCAAGTTTAGGGAGCGTGCAATTTGCATGCGGATTGCAGGAATGTCCATCAGATCGGTTGGCTGAGAATTTAATGTTAATTTCTCTACCATAAGCCGCTTCCAATGTAATTTTAAAGAATTTGGCAGTATGTCCAACTGGCATCACAACCGAAGACCACGTGTAACCAAACCAGTCCAGGACCTCCACATCAGACTTCTTCACCCGCCGGATCGTATGAGACCAACCTCCCGGACAGCTGATGAAACTGTGCATAAACTGTCAGAAACCGTCTCAGGGAAACTCATCTTCATGTTTGTCGTCCTCACCAGGGTCTTGACCTGACTGCAGTTCAGCGTTGAAACTTCAACATTTGCTCATCGATGGGGAGCAACTGCTCACACTCGATGGCCACTGCCATGCTGGAAAAGTGCTCGCTTCACAGATGAATCCCGGTTTCAACTGCACCGGGCAGATGGCGTCATGTGGGCAAGCGGTTTACTGATGTCAACATTGTGAACACCGTGACCCATCGTGGTGGTGGGTTTATTGTATGGGCAGGCATAAGCTATGGACAACAAACACAATTGCATTTTATCAATGGAAATTTCAATGCAGAGATACCGTGACGAGATCCTGAGGCACATTGTTGTGCCATTCATCTGCCACCATCACCAAATGTTTTAGCATTATAATTGCACACCCCCATGTCACAAGGATCTGTACACAA
This sequence comes from Oncorhynchus kisutch, assembly GCF_002021735.2. NCBI lineage: Eukaryota > Metazoa > Chordata > Actinopteri > Salmoniformes > Salmonidae > Oncorhynchus > Oncorhynchus kisutch. The sequence continues at coordinate 33,452,597 of NC_034202.2, read as the reverse complement.
TTCCTGGAAGATGAAAATGTCCCAGTTCTTCCATGGTCAGCATAACTCGCCTGACATGTCACCCGTTGAGCATTTTTGGGAATCTCTGAATTGACGTGGATGACAAGTGTGTTCCAGTTCCCACCAATATCCAGCAACTTCACACAGCCATTGAAGAGGAGTGGTACAACAATCCACAGGCCACAATCACAGCCTGATCAACTCCATGCAAAGGAGATGTGTCACATGGCATGAGGCAAATGGTGGTCACACCAGATGCGCAGTGTTTTTTTTATCCCCGCCCCTACCTGCATATCTGTATTCACAGTCACGTGACATCTATAGATTAGGTCCTAATGAATTTATTTCAATTGACTCATTACCTTATATGGCCTATAACTCAGTCAAATCTTTGGAATCGTTGCATGTTATGTTTATATTTTCATTCAGTGTACATGAGTAAAAGGCTGATCCAACACTACCCATTTAGTATCCATCCATTGCTGATGGATGAATGGATCATTGGTGATGGATGGGTAGCAACGCGTGATAGGCCTAAACGATTTCATCTCAACTCACAAAAACACATTGGGATGGAATCCAGTCGGAGAACCAGCGTTCTGCACTGTAGAGGTCCAACCCTGAGGACACAGACAGTGTGTCTCTGCAAAGCACATCAAACAAGGGCTGCTTTTAAAAAGATTTGTCAAGCATATTTAACTGAGCCCAGTTAGTCACTCAGTCCTAATTTAAAGCAGTGAGTAAGTCAAATATATTTCATCAAGCCATTACACCCACCATTTCAGATTGTCTGAAATAATATAGATATATAAACCATAAGATTAGCATTCCTGCAACATTGTCTTTTTATTTTATATTATTTGATCTGTGAGAAATTAAGCTAATTGATTGCACCTAAATAGGCCTTTAAATTTATAGGACTTATATAATATCTAATAAATATAGTACTCAACATTCGATTGGGACCAAACTTTTTGTTCTATAAATGACTGAGACATGAGGAATCCCAATAAATTGTCAAAGACCACCCATGGACCCCCCACACCAAACCCACTACACCAATGAGTATACAGTATCAGTTCCCTATGTCTAACAAGTAGTATGGTGCTGCGGCAAAATAATGTTAAAGTAACGCTAATATGATCTGTTTCTAACAACAGAAACTATTTCAGAACCATCTAAGATGGTGGGTGTCAATCCTCTTTCTGGTGCTTTTTGACGAGGAACGAACCAAATGGAAGAACTTGACAGGTACATATTAGTTCAGATGAAGGGGTATGTCATCGCATGAAATGTTTTAGGAGGTGCTTCAAATCCTCTCCTCTGTACCAATCAGTCCATTCAAATAATTGCCATCCCTAAACAGTGGAAACACTAGAAAAGGCTGCAGGGGCGTTTTAATGCGCATTGCTACATCTGGAGCCCAGTTCACACACAGACACCTTCCCACTGCAGACTGACTACTAATCAGTCCTGATGACATCACTGCCCACCATAGTCACAATTACACATTGCACTATAGCACCCAGTCCCAGCTTAGTGCCAGCTTTCACACTGAGAGGGCAATTATTCAGGAGATTCAAAATTGTCATAAGTCACATGCATATAGGCACATATTACACTCCTTTGGCTTCTGATTTATGGGTCACAGGTGGAGCTGGTGTTGTGGGCAGGAGTGTGTGCAGAGATCAGATGGGGTGTGGGAGGGGCTGGTGTCATGTTCCTCACATCATCAGTTCCTCAAGCAGAAACCACAATGTTGTGTGTGGCACTCGGTTTCAACCAGTTCATCTACCACATTCTAGTAGTCTAGAATAAATCGAGCATGAGGCTTGAGGTAAGTTTAATGTTCATTTGAGCCCTGGTAGAGCAGCTATATTATACAGCCATGGTTATGGCAACAACCCTCCTCTTGGAGCTGATCCTAGCTGATCAGGTGAATCCTCCTGGTGGTAAACACACTGGCCTGGATGGATCAGACTACTCCCATCTCCATTTTAGACGTATTGGCTAATGCAAGTGGGGGTAGACTTGGAGAGGAACTGAGTCTCTCAACACAGGGAAAGCCCTTGCCATTCAAATCTAAAATTAGCATAAAGATGACACCGGTGTTGAAACATAGAAAAGCAGAGCGGTGTTCAGTTCCTTGTCTAGCTGGAAAGAGATTGCAGACAGCACTCTCTGTATTAGTACCATACTAATGTCAGAACAGCAGGGAGGGGCTTGAACATGTGTGTATGCTGTTGCCTCTAGTATACCCGTCATGGCATTACTCATCTCTTCCCTCTGCATTACATCCCAACATTACAAGCATGTTGCAAACAACTACCTCTGGGTGATCAATTCCCTATTTAAGAATGTGTAACTTCAAACAAGCATATGAATGTGAATGTATGAGATGCCTTCTATTGAAGTAAAACAGCCCAACACATTTTTTTCAGGTTTTGTTTCAATCTTCCCAAAAGAGCGGAACTGGATATCAAATAAATTATTTCACATGGAAATTCCCAATGAATGAAAATGAAACTGGGCTTTCAACCTCCTCCACCCCTTTCCATCTGCCTCACTCTGCTTGGATTTTCGGTCCCATTTTCTGACATCAGGCAGAACTTTCACTTGACCCCTAAATCCTAGGACAGTGGGCATCAAACGGATCAACAGATTACAGTGCATCATCACCATGGCCCTGAGCACTATCAGGTTTCTGCTTCATGTAAACACTCACAAAACACACTGATTCAGACTGGGTGAATACAGAGTATCCCCAACATACAAAAGATGTTCGACATGTGACAGAACTGTCTAGTGAGGCTGAATTAGTTTCACTGTTAAACAGACACTGAGCTGGTACTTAGGAATCAAGGGGAAATCACCTCCAATAAACTAACAGCTACCAGGATTCTCACACTAGTAAGTCTATACATAGACCTCTAAGTCAAGAAATCCCAGCGTGTGTAAACGGAGACCTGGAATCAAGTGTCCAACTCTCAATCAATGGCTCTACCGCTACTCTTCCTCTTTCCAACATTAACAAAATGGGAAGCATATACTTTGTGTGATCCGGTTTATGCATTTTTGTGAGGTAGCCTAGTGGTTAAGAGCGTTGGGCCAGTAACTGAGAGGTTGCTGGTTTGAATCCCCGGGCCGACTAGGTGAAAAACCTGTCGACATTTCCCTTGAGCAAGGCACTTAACCATAATTGCTCCTGTAATTGGCTCTGGATAAGAGCGTCTGCTAAATAACTAAAAGGGAGATTGCAAAGAGATAAATATGTTAAATATAAATATGCACCCTTTCCCTGACATATCTATAGAAACAAATGTCTGGCCATTTCCAAAAGGCATGATGATAAAGGCGGGTGGTAAAACTCTGTATCTATAAGATAGTCATACATTATTATCCCCCCAAAAAATTTCACATCTCAAAATGCCTTGACGCATAAGTATGTTTTAAGCAGGCAATCATTATACATTTGGAAAAAATGGTGTGTTAAATGTAGTAAGGAAGAAATGACTGCATGTTGTCAGAATTTGCTATAAAGAAGAAAACAATGTTGAAATGAATGGTATCAATAGAGTTTGTCTCCAGGCCTCCCATTAATGTTTCAAACATCTACATTGATATAGAATAATGGACAGGATGTTGATTTTACTTTGAAATGAAGGCACAGCACTAATATACTAGTTAACACTTGTGTGTACCCCCATTGTTTTTTTCTTCTAATAAACACTTGTGTGTATAGACAAAGTCCGTGTGAAATGTATATGGTAGTAACAATGCTACAAAAAGGTGGCTGAGAGCCATATTTGGTGTGTAAATGACATGCCTATCTGTTAAAATGTGGTCTTGCACACTAGTATGCAGAGAATGCTTCCCAGTTACCTAGCTGTGCAATGGCCAATTACCATTTTAACAGCCTTAGAGGAGAAAAGTACATTGGCATCTCATTAAAAATATCATCCCAATGTTTACTGTGAGCAAGGAAAGGCCACCATGACAACAGCTCCCTAAAGCTACTTTGGCTGTTAGGTTGGCTGTAATAACTGATGATGTAATAGTGTATGCCTAACTAAGTGTGTAGACTGTCATTACCAACAGAAAATACACATATTGGGATTTTAACACAATGCCATTGGTAAATGTAGGCCTAATATTGCATAAAATATTGTTTCTAGTCATGAATGTGTTGTGGACAAACCTATCCCTTTAAATGAACAAAATGTAGAAGCTGTCCAGCTTTTTAAATGGTTATTACATTCAATGCTGTATGGATTCTTGAAGAATGTCAGTTATGACTTGAGTTTAGGACAACTGTAAATTACACTATCATAAACCAAAACGAAGGTTGTAGGCTACTAATAAGAATACTAGAATGGGGGTAGGCTATTAATAAGAATACTAGAATGGACATGAAACTGCATATGATGGTCCAAAGGTCAGCCATGTTGGTCAGGTAGTTGAGCAACCATGGCTTACCAGTGCTGCGATAAAACAGTGTAAAAAAATAAAATGCATTTGGAGAATTTATCTGCACTGTATGTTTGTCAGCTAGCCAGACAGTTTTAGAGGAATGGTCCCATACATTTTTCAAATTAACTGCCAATATAACATTCCATTCAAACAATGTAGTCAATCCACAGCCATACACTGTCAAATCAGTTGACGATACGATTTAGACAAGTTGTAAATGCAATAAGTACTGATATTGTATCATATAATATCATTTGCAGCTTTCCAATGAATCTTTTTTTTTTAATTTTTTTTTTACATTCATGGTCTGTATACATATTTTTAGAGGATATTTATACAGAAAACACATATAAAACCCATAATGTGTATAAACCCAAAACACAATCATATGACAATAATTATATTACACAATGTACATATCACATGAGTTACATTTATTTTCCTTCAAAAATAAAATCAGGACTATACCTCTTCTGCTGTTCATTCCAAATAGACTGGTTTGGGTTTCTCCCTGACCAATATGGCTGCCATTTTGATTCAATTCTGTAACTTTGAGGGTTTATGACATATCCTATTAAATTACTAGAGGGGGTCTCTATAATTAATCCTTACGGTTTTTGTAAACAAGCAATGTAGTTAGGCATAGTCAATCTCACTGCCGGATAGTCCTTGCATCAAATAGGTATGTCTATAGTTGTCTGAAACAGGTTTTAATTTTAATCGTAGGCCCCTGTGTCATCACTGATCAGTATCGTCGATTATACCTGTCAGGTATAACTCCGTCGATGTGGTTCACATTTTTTTTGCGTATCGAATAGCATCTTTGGTGTTGCCACATCTAGCAAGTCAATGTGTAATGAGGCTTTATGAGACACGCTGCTAGCTGTATGCCTAACCTTGAACTAAGACCAAAAAGGTAAATGTTGGTTTTATTCGATACAGACTATTTTGACTTTGCCGCTGGCCTATCTAGTGGGAACCCGTCCTCTGTCATGGTCGATTGACACAGACAAGGCAGCTAGTTCAATTCTAGATCTCGACTTTGGATGAAGGAATATAATCAAGCCGTGTCATTTTCACAACACAGGAAAAAAATTGACAAACACACCACGCGCCGTAACACAACAATTGTGTAGTGTTTTCTAAACTTTCTAAACTGTAAAGTTGAAACTCGCCCTTGCTGGCTACCAAGCTAACGTAGCCTTTAATGCTAACTAGCTACTGTTTTTCTTTGTTGAGCTAGCTAGCAGACGTAAGCACCACACCACCCAGTGAAAGTAAACTTTATCCAAGTAGCAGCAGCAATATATTAATTTATGAAAGTTGCACAGCTCAACCAATTTACTTTTATTTTCACTACTACATTACAATTGTTTCGTTATCTGCTTGCTGTAACTTGCTGGCTAACGTTAGGTAAGAACGTTTACTACACAGTCGATAACATTGCTTATTCAGTCATTAACGTTAGCAATAGTAGCTACTACTTAACAACATAATATTAGGACGAAACTTACTAGGAATCGTTTGTAAACCTAGGTGTTCGGGGAGGTTGGTATCCATACAGATGGCAATAAAGCACGTCGAAACAGAAGCAGCACATCTCCGCCGAAACAACCATCTTCCTGCCTCCACTTCCCGAACCAGATCCCGGGCTTAGATTCGGGGAGAGGCCAGTTGAGTTGTAGCCTCCCGGGGTTGGGGACAACGCGTTGGTGCTACTACTACTACCCCCAGGACACCCCAGGCCGTTCACTCGATTCATGTTCCCTGCCGCCACAGTCGAGGAGGAACCAATCCCCAAGTCCGATCCACAATGTCCGGTCCCTGCCACTCCGTTTCCCGCCCCCACCCCGCCAGGACCCCCCGACCCGGGGGATCCCGACAGCTTCTGCTTCTTCACCCCGCAGCACCCGGCCGCCATCTTGGAACAATCTGCACCGACACACCGCTTCCGACCCATCACCGTCACCAAGGGAAGGGTGGGGGGGGGGGGAACGCCGACCAGACGTACAAATCCCACTGCGTTAATACGTGTGACGGACAATGCCCCACTTTCACTTTTTTTTGTCGGGCGACGTTATATCCAATATGATGAGACTGCAATGTCACCCTATCTTTGCCTTTAAAAATACGTGACTTACGCAAAGTCCTAATGTGTTTTCGCTAAGACAGCCGTGAATCACTTCAAACTGTTCGATTGATCTCAGATATTGTCCAAAATACAGGTCCCTTCTTCGGAACACGATAAACACCGAGGTTATTTCACAAAGCAATCTTTCTCTCGAATGATGCAGAAACTCATTCAACCTCACTAGCTTCCCAAGAGGAAAAACAGTTAGCTAGCTAGCTAGTTAACTATCCAGTCAGTAGCCAGATGTGGTGCTGTGACAGCTACTGCACTGCACCCCCCGCAACAGAGACAATCCTTTTTGTGTGGGAGTCGGGAGCTTGAGTACGCAGGACCCATACGCTTCAGCACGAACAGTACATTACGCTCCGGACCATGTAGTTTAACATTGCACCAGTTGTTTACTTTCATCCGAACTTTTAGCTAGACAACTGATCCAATATTGGAGATCCAAACGTCAAGTCGACGCAAAATAAAATGGCATTTGGCTATTATGCAGTTTGAGCCATCAGACAGCGTCAGCGCCGACCAAGTCATTTCAACAATCCAGCTGATCAGTTTGCACATGCATTTTGTCAGTCAGTTCTCGGACAGTTTAAAACATATTATTTAAACTCCAGCGTCATAATCAGCGCTGAAAGTTTGCTGTATATTTGTTTGGTCAGCTTATCCGTCTACTGTGATGCATTTTGAGAGAGCATCATTCTTTCTATTCCATCTGTCTGAAATCCTCCGGGTTTGGTCTCTCGCTCTTCGCCCGACTCACAGCGGCTACCATTTGCCTGATAGCCTCTGTGCTGTTGGGGAGGGGGGGACCTGTGATCATCTGTAGTCACTGACAGTATTTACCTTCTCAACGCCGAAATAGGATCCAGGAAATGTTTTGCGATCGATTCCTACGCATAATGCGTAGTCTCACCGTATGCTGTCCGTGTCAAATCTGAATTCTTGCTGCGAATTACGCAGAAAAAAATGCTGCTTGTGCTATCCTCAGTTCCTAATCAACTTGGCCTCAACCGCGTAAGGATGCCGATGTTCGATTGCAATTTCTCATTTACTAATTGTGCTCCTTTAGACAATTTGTATCCGACTTCACTTAGAGAAAGCAAACATGCATCCCTTCAAATCCTTTTCGTTGCAGTCGTAAAATGTGCCGTCCGCCCTCTTGTTGCAGGTGATCAGCTGCTCTCCAGAATCGACTGGCCGCGTGAGGGATTTAGGAATAGCAGACTTGAAAATTGGATTCGATTCCTCACGATATTAGGCTATCAAAATACCAATATAGGCTACTGAAAATATTGATTGGTCAATGCTGTTCAAGTTACCAACCGAAATGTAAACTCTTTATTATATTGCTGTTACACAGGCATGTACAGTGTAATAATTGTGTAACCTAGGTGGTACATCAACATACATGGTTTTGCCTGGTTGGTTTTAGGCTATAACGGACCAACTGGGAACCATCGTTCCTGGTGTCATAACTCAGATCACATGGTGGGCTCTGCCAGTTGTTGGGGTGTAGATGTAAACCAGTTATCTAATGAGCTCTAGCCATGATCATACAATGACATCAACACCCCTGAAACCTTAAGTAGTGTTGTCGTTGTTATGAACGAGGGTTCACATGCCAAGTGAGGTCGGCCATACAAGGACGAATCAGCTTTATATTGGGAAAGTTTCCTATCCTAATAATTTACCCAAAAGATGGCAACAGTAAGCTCACAAAACCAAAGATCGTTCTCTTATGATCTTTCATATTTGTACTGTAAGTGAGGGAGTGATACCAAGGTCAGAACATGAGATGCTTGCACTAAAAGTGTAGGTTTACACTTGTCTGAGGACTCACTCTGAATTTAATTACACTGTTATATGGATCGGTACATACAGTACATTCAGTCTGAAACTGCCATCCTATAAGTCGTTTGTGTGACTTCAAAATGAGGGATGAGGTACAAAAATTAATCAGCGATCGGATCGCCTCTTACAAATCTAACCAATCAGAGTATCAAAGTTAACATCATCATGTAGGCTGACTCTGGCCCAACCCATCGGTTTCTGGGACCAATCTGAAAGGTCAGAATGTGTTGACGTGCTAGAAATCATCGGGAGGGGGGGAAATCCAGACTCATCGTGGAGAAGAAACATTAGTTGGCCGTAGCGATGTGGATGGATAGCCAGGCAATGTTTACACCTCTGCAGATGACTGGCTGCTCCCTAAGTGAGGGCTTAAAATGGATGACAGTGAGGTTTCTCAGCGCTGAGCTAGGCAGATCAGATCAGGCAGGTTTGGAGAGAACACACATACAGAGCCCTCTAAGCTGCTAGGCTGAATGAATGAGCATCAGCTTGAAGCGCTCAAACCTTTTGCAGTGTGTTGCCCATCTTCATTTGAACTACTGTATATTGCAGATGGTTCTTTGCAAGAGCAGCAAACTACTTGCTACATGTCCTTTATTAAAGGTAGACTCAGCAATATGACAACCGTTCACTCCAATCCCTGGTCCCAGAACAAAGAATTGATTGAGACATCAAATCACATTTTATTTGTCATATGCGTCAAATACAACAGGTGATCTTTTTGACCTTCCTGTGACAGCACCCGATGTCCACCAAGCTGCCTCCAATGTCATTTTAGAGAATTTGGCAGTACGTCCAGTACGTCTTGACCTGACTGCAGTTTGGAGTCATAAATGACTTCAGTGGGCAAATGCTCAACTTCAATGGCCACTGGCAAACTAGAGAAGTGTGCTCTTCACAGATAAATCCTGGTTTCAACTACCGGGCGGGCAGATGGCCACTGAACTCTGGAGCGATTTTAAAATCACCAATGGCCTCATGGTGACATCCCCAAGTAGTTCCCTTCCTATCCTGCAGCTCAGTTCAGAAGGACGACTGCATCTTTGATGTGTCTGGGTGTTTTTATACATGTCAGTGCTAAACCCTAACCCCCAACCCTAACCATTTTAAATTTCAACTTCAATGGGGTAGGGAACGTTCCAAGGATTCTGGATAGCACGGGCCATTTAATACATCAACAGCATAATTATTAACTTGACCATGCTTAAAGATACATTCTATGTTTGATATGAAAAAAGTTCAAGAGGGGTGGTCTTTCTATATGCACTGTACGTAATTTTAAAAAAGCATACTTGTCCTTTAAAAATGATACATACAATTAATAGCAAAGTTCTACTTGCTATTCACATTAGGCTGAGCATCACACCATGAACATGCACACCCACACAATATGACAAGAGCAGTTTGAAAATGTGTGCCATCAGCATTCCTTCCACTTGACAGCTACATTCTTCTGTGCACAGGCTGCTGCCGCATTTCTCAATATTTCGAGCAGGGCTGGGGCAACTAGACTCAGCCGTGGGCCGATTTGTATCAGAGAGGACGGATTGGGGCCAGAACATAATTATAATCATTTGTACCCAGCAAATTGACCACAATTTGAAAGCCCAACGAGAAAGTGCATTTGAAAATAACAATCATTTCATACCTTGATTACATGGAGACACAATCACATCTCTTTTATTCCTGGCAATACTTGAACAGATTTCCTAAATTGAAACAAATTTGTAGCCGAATTCCTGGCGATTGTTTTCCTGGAACACTTTTTTAGCTAAAAACTTGATTTGTGGCCAAAACTGGCCATCTCCCAGAAGCGTATTTACGTCGTATGTCATCAATGTAACTCAAAACTGTGACAGTCACAGGAGACATAGGTTCAGCATTTTTAGGTATTGAAACATTTTAAATGATTCTCCTGTTAGCATTGTCATTCCCATGTGCAGTTGGAAGTCAGCATTCTCCACATTCCTAGGATGAGTCATTTTTTGTCTCAACTTAAAATGTTCCAAATTTCATACCATCCAAACCACCCTGGGCCATTGTCAATTTCAGCAAAAGGTATTTGGTTTCTAAGTGCTCTCTCAGAGTCACTACCATTTTTAATTTGGGCCTATGCTGCCTTGATATGGGACAATCTTTTCCCACTACTTCGATACAAAAGTGATTGTCGTAGCAGGTTAGGAGGGCATTTCCCTTAACCACGGTCTCCTAACCTGCTGCGTAAGTTCTACTAACCTGCTACAAAAAAAGGTCACTTCGGTATCAAGGTTTTTCCCCTCTATATAGTCACACTGCCTTGATTGAGACTTAAAATGGCAGCAGTTCAGACTCAGAGTGGATGTCATGTTAACTCTGGACTGAAGCATTAAAAAGGTTGGGAGTGGAGTGTAAACACTGCAATAGTCTTCAATGGGAATGCTAACAACATCGTTGCAAAACTGGGTGATCATTTGATTTGTCAGAGATTTCTTGTTAGACAACTGCAAGTTAAGAAAGTTTGATTTATTAACTATGTTTATTTGTTCCAATCTTCCACAGAAAATTAAAATCATGAATTATTCAATTTATGATAACAAAAAAATATATTAAAAAATGATCCATTTCTATTGATAGAAAATCAGTTACATTCAACTATTAAACATTTATATTTCAAGTGACAAATAATTCCCTAGTATGATTGTCTAATTAAAAATAGTCTCGTTAAATGTATTTTAGCCCTCATAATTAGGCCATTTACGGCAGTTCACAGGAAGTGAATTTCTGTGCCCTCTAAGATTTAGACCGATAAAAGAGTGATGTCTTATTTAGAATCAATTGCTACACTTTATTACAAGGAACGTAAATGAGGACATTTAAAAGACATTGAAAAATGACCAACAAAACACTGAAAAAACAAACAGATAAAAGGACTATCCTATAGCAGAGGCTAAGATCTTACATGTCTTGTCTATACTAGTATGCCTTTCCCACCTTAAGACTCTTCCCTGATGGGCGTACATCCAGAGAAAAAGCTGTTCTGGAAGCTAGTAAGGACTCGTTTTTTCTTCTTCAAGAAGCTGGCTGTGTTCCTTTCTTCATCCTCCTCATCTTCCTCTTCCTCCTCCTCGACAGAGACACTCTTCCTCACAAGCTATAAAGAACACAGCAAGGAAGATCGTCTTTTCAGCACAATAAGGACATGATCTGAAAACCCCAAAACCCACCTAAGATGAAGTTTTGTGCAAAAGAAAGTGATGTGCGATGAGTCTGTTACGGGTATGTCACCACCCTGTTGCGTTATTGGTATAGAGGAGCCTACCTTGGTGGGAGTGACACAAGGTGGTTTAAAGAACGTGGCGTCACCAGGGCTAACGGCTGTGGGGTCTTGAGGAATAGAAACTAAATCTTTGGACCCATCGTCGGTGACCTCGCTGGAGTCCTGATTTTAGGAAGAGAGGAAAATGATTAAGAAAAATAAACTGCACAAACAATTAAATATTCTCCCACTAGTGAATGTAGGGAGCCTATGGTATACAGATATCTGACAACAGATGGACAATTTTAACTTACTATACTGGACGTCTGGTTGTCCATGTTGCGACACTTCTCATGGTCACACTGGCAGTTCTCCCCACAGCTCATCTTTCCCTTACGGCACCGGCACAGCTTGTTGCCACAGCGACCCTTACAGGCACACTGAAGGAAGAGGCATACAGATGTGAAAACTCATTTAACACTACAAATACATAATAATATTGATCTGATCATCTCTAAACAACTAACAGTGTTGCCCCGGTCTCACTAAATTATTTCCTATACATTACGTCTATGTTCTCACCCCTGTAGCCTTGGGTTTTTTGACATTGGAGCTCTTTCTGTTACGGCCACTCTCATTCTTCTCAGGGCACCACTCAACCTCCTCTGACTCTGAGGGAGACTCTAGCTCCTCCAAGTCAATGGCCATCTTCAGGGGAGCCCTGGCTGTAGTGAAACGCCGGCCTTTAGGCTGCTGGAGGTAAAAAACACCAGCCGTGAGATGGTGCAATCTCTTAGCGCTGGTCTAAGTCAGGGTTATCTTCCCCTAGACTCGAACAGGGGGAAATTTCCACTCTAACAGTTGGATATCAAACAGACAGGTGAGGAAGTGTGCCAGTGGCTTACCTTACGCGGGATGTACTCAAAGGAGTCATCTGGGGACTGAGTGGATGTTGGCAATAGGTTGTTGATCTTTTTCCCACTGGCCAACTGGAGCAGTGTTAGTTTCTGAACACACAGAGCAAAAGTTGCTTGATATGGACAGTTTCAACAAATAGTAGACATAAATGTTTAGAATTGTAATAACCTGTGCTTTTAGCACCTAGGGTGTGAGAAACTTTACAAATTACATTAATTCATATTAGGGTACATGTAAGATTAGGTTTTGGTGATATTCCGTTTATACCGAAGTATTTTGAAATACTGACGGTATCATTTTAAATACCTTACATTATTTAAAGAAAATAAACATTTGGGGTTGGAGGCACCCACGCATTGCGGGGGCTGCGTGCTACCTGCATTCTTCGGGCCATGGGTTCTACAGGTTGGAAACGTTCCACATGGATGTTGGTCCATGCTGACGCAACGGCATCACGCAGTTACCGCAGATTGGACTCCCTAGTGGCGCAGCAGTCTAAGGCGCTGCATCTCAGTGATAGAGGCATCACTACAGACCCTGGTTCGATTCCAGTCCCATAGGGTGGCGCACAATTGGCCCAGCGTCGTCCGGGTTAGGGTTTGGCTGGGGTAGGCCATCATTGTAAATAAGAATTTGTTCTTAATTGAACTACCTAGTCAAGTAATAAAAAATAAAAAGATTGGACGCCGGTACGCCACTGACACCAGCCTGTACTGTTTACACCAGTCCATGGACTCATGTTGCTTACGCCAAATCCTGACTATGCCATTCGCATGACGCAACACGAACTGGGGTTTTTCTGACCAGGCATATATTTTCCACTCCTAAATTGTCCAGTGTTGATGATCGCCTGCCCACTGGAGCTGCTTCTTCTTGTTTTTAGCTGATAGGAGTGGAACCTGGTGTGGCAATAGCCCATCCGTGACAAGGATAGACGAGTTGTGTGTTCCAAGATGACGTTCTGCACACCACCGTTATCTGTTTATGGCCCGCCTTTTAGCGTGCACAATTCTTGCCATTTTCCTTCGACCGCTCTCATCAAAAAGCTGTTCCCACAGGACTGCTCCTGACTGGATGGTTTGTGTTTGTCGCTCCATTCTGGGGAAACCCTCGACACTGTGGTGCGTTAAAAGCCCAGGAGGTAGTTTCTGAGGTACTGGATCCGGCGCATGGCACCGACCATCATACCACGCTCAAAATCGCTTAGGTCACCCGTTTTGCACATTCTAACGTTCGATCGAACAGTAACTGAATGCCTCGATGACTGCTTTATATAGCAAACCACAGCCACGTGACTCATCCATTTTTCATGAACGGGGTTGTGTACCTAATAAACAAACGTGCTGTACTCCACCTTATATAAACCTAAAAAAACAATTAAAAAAACAAACAGGTGTGGATCCTTGTATATCATGAAAAGAACAGTAATAGGACAGCACTCCGGTAAACAAAAGTAAATGGACATTTGTATTGCCGTACGAACATGTCAGGTATGAGCCCTTCCTCAGCGTGCAAGGCAATGGCAATCAATGTCACAACAACAAGACTTCACAGGTGGGCATAATTACAAATTCAGTCAGTATAGGCCCAATTAAGAGATCCCAGCAGAGGGAGCTGTGGGGGAAACATGAAAAGCAAATAAAGATAGACAGACAATACCAATACCTAATATCTGGCCTGTGAGTGTGTAAGTATAACTATAAGAAATCTAAGATGTGAAATAAATTATATCCAGCTCCGGGCTACAGCAATGCATTTGGTTTGCTAACTGGATCAAGATCCCAAGTGCCTAAATTGTTTTATGTGCACTTCCGGTAATACCGTATACTCCAGTATGGTACAGAAACAGTATGACTGTATGACAATCTGGATACCACCCAACTCTACTGCAGACCTTTGTTCTTGTAGATACTTTAAAGTGTTCTATTGTCCTTGTACAGGCTCATCTGGGCATTTACCTGTTTGTATTGTTCATTTTCATCCATCAGCCTCTGGTTTTGCTCATTCAATTCTCGCATCTTTTCAATCTCATCCTCCTGTAGAGACAGGCATTGAATTAGGAGGGGGGTTAGAATACCTATATTCACCCTGATCAGTCTTTGATAGTGTTGTGTTTTAGACAACTCTGAGTTGAACTTGAAGTCAAATTAACCTGCTTGGATAATGAGGATTAATAGCAGAAACAAGTCCATAAGCACATAAATAGACCCGACTGTATGACCCTGATGAACATTCCTCCAGAATGTTATTGTGCACAGTAGCTGAGAGGACAGTGTGACAGACCTGGAACTTGAGGCGCTGCAGAAGCTCCCTCTCTCTTTTTGAAGTCTCCTCCTCCTGTTTTTTCTCCACTGACTTGCTCTCCTTGCTCTGCAGCTGACCCAGGAGGTACAGGACCTTCTCCTGGTGCATCTGCTCCAGCTCCACCAGGTGGTGCTGGTGCTCCATGTCCATGGTAGACATCAGTTTCCTCTCGTCACACAGCGTCTTCTGAAGGTCCAGCACGTTGCTTTTCTCCTGCTTTAGCTCGCTCTCCAGCGTAGAACTGGTCGTTTTGGCAGACACCAGCTGTGGAGGTGGTGATATTTATTGTAAGTTGCTCTGAATAAGAGCATCTGCTAAAATACTAAATAGTCAAATGAAATTTTGGGTTGCCATGTATTTTGTCAATAAACATTAGCTTACAAGGTAGGCTAATAGGCAAAGAATGACATTCTTTTCAAGACATTGAAAACTTGAGACTAATAAGCTTGCAGTTCAACAATACGCGAATAAGCTCATGTCTTACCTCTGACATGAGGACCTTGAGGGCACACTTGGCCTCCACCATAGTAGTGATGTTGTCCCAGCGTTGCTTCAAGCGCCCCTCATTGTCTGCATCCAGAACCTTCTGTTGTAGGTCAGCTATCTGGGCACTCCTAGGAGGAGGAAAACCATGGGACATTACATGTGAATGTTTGTCTATAAAAATACATAAATACACATGAATGAGCTGGCGGGATTTTCCATGCACCGATAGAACAGAGAAGCTGCGTCTGGTAAGACGAGGGGTGGGGGTGTGTGTCTATTTGTCAATAACAGCTGGTGCACGATGTCTAATATTAAAGAAGTCTCAAGGTATTGCTCGCCTGAGGTAGAGTATCTTATGATAAGCTGTAGACCACACTATCTAACAAGAGAGTTCTCATCTATACTATTCGTAGCCGTCTATTTACCACCACAGACCGATGCTGGCACTAAGACCGCACTCAAACAACTTTATAAGGTCATAAACAAAGAAGAAACTGCTAATCCAGAAGTGGCACTCCTAGTGGCCAGGTACTTTAATGCAGGCAAACTTAAATCCATTTGACCTCATTTCTACCAGCATGTGCAACCACAAAATATATATTTTTTTTAAATTATTCTTTTTTTTTAAAAGCTCCTCTAGACCACCTTTACTCCACACAGAGATGCATACAAAGCTCTCCCCTGCCCCCCATTTTGCAAATCTGACCATAATTAGGTTAGAAGGAATCCCTCAGCTGCAGGAGGTAGTAAGTAAGTTTTGAACTAGTCAGACTCACCTGAGGTTTATTTCTGTCCCCAGATTGTCCACCTGTTTGCTGAGAGACGCCTCCAACTCTCCCTGACTCTCCAGCTCTGAGATGATGAGGGTCCGACGCTGTGGGAGTAGAGCGAGAGGGGAGAGAAAACACAGTAAAAACTGTTAAAGGGGGAATGGAAAAACTTCAGGAAGTAAAGCTAAGCAAAGAGATGTATTCTGTCCACTAATACTAAACAATACGCATTTAACATCTCTGTTTTTAGCGTTTTGATATTGAACAATTATTAGGAGGTATGGGTAGCGGCATCTTGAATTGCCATAGAAACAACTGACGCGTCATTGGCAGGATTGAGCAAATTGTGAGTTTTGGCAGGGGACTGAAAATGAATGCTGCCACGAGGAGGCACCTCGCCTCCACTTGACCTGAAAGGGTTCTCACAACTTTGACAGCTTTGTCATTAAGGACAACATTAAGGTAAGAAACTGTATTCAATTTGTTTTTATGTTGGTAATTATAGTATTTTTTCAGATTGTCTTTTAAATCAGTCAGCCAAAACAAGGCAAGGCAGTGAGCCAGCCATCTACTTGATTTAGCACTTCTCTTGTCTTTTTTTACATTAAACATTGTCTTTGATAACTGTACAAAATCAAATGCTCATATTATCAATTTGAAGAGTATGTCACTGGTATAGTTAAGAGCTAAAATAAACTGTCTAGAGCCTGATTCTACAGTAGTTGATAGCCAGCCAGCCACAAGAGGGCTGCAGCAGGACTGATATTTTACCAGTAAAAAGTATGATACCCATATAATCATTAGTTAGCTAGATATTTCATTAGGTATCTGTTTATCTATGATTCCTAAAAATAATTAGGCTGGTAGCTTGGTAACAAGCCTAAATCATCCTGTTCTAACTGCTAATGATGTATTATTGTTATGTAATATTAGGCCTTTACATACTGTATATTAGCTCCCTCCCCCTCAAGCTTAAACCTTCACGAGGAGGACCTCCCTGTAGACATGTCACCTGTGCACCAGGAAGTCAATAGAAGCTGTCCCAACAGTGTCAATGACAGACAGGACAACATGCTGTGGAGGCAGCAGACAGGGCTGAGGGACAGTCACATCCTCACAGCCTAGTTGAGCCTAGGTGAAATTCAATTTTTATTTCACCTTTATTTAACCAGGTAGGCTAGTTGAGAACACGTTCTCATTTGCAACTGCGACCTGGTCAAAATAAAGCATAGCAGTGTGAACAGACAACAACACAGAGTTGCACATGGAGTAAACAATAAACAAGTCAATAACATAGTAGAAAAAAAATAATATATATATATACATTGTGTGCAAAAGGCATGACGAGGTAGGCAATAAATAGGCCATAGGAGTGAATAATTACAATTTAGCAGATTAACACTGGAGAGATAAATGATCAGATGAACATGTGCAGGTAGAGATACTGGTGTGCAAAAGAGCAGAAAAGTAACTAAAATAAAAACAGTATGGGGGTGAGGTAGGTAAATTGGGTGGGCTATATACTGATGGACTATGTACAGCTGCAGCGATCGGTTAGTTTAAAGTTGGTGAGGGAGATAAAAGTATGTACTGCAGGACTACTCTAGAAATGGTTGGCTTTGTTAGAGGAAAGATAGAAGGAAATGGCATGGTTTATTTGTGTTGCACCAGAATGCAAGGGCAAGCAGTTATGCATCGCAGGGGACCAATTTATTTTGTGATTCAATTATTTTATTAAATGGGACTCATTGCAGACACAGGCACTAGTAAAGGTACTCCTAATCTTCACCCAGTAGCTCAGTGTCACTAGTCACCTCCCCTGTATGCTTTCAAATTTGTTCCCATTTTGACTCTTCGAAGGGGGTTAAAATGTCTGCCTTAATCTTTTTTGTAATTCCAATTTGAGATGTAACTTGCATTTTGTTTTCAGGTTTGAATGAGAAGTATTCCCCTCAATAAAGTTATTTAAATAATGTTCTTGATTTATTAATATTA
Source organism: Oncorhynchus kisutch (assembly GCF_002021735.2). Classification (NCBI taxonomy): domain Eukaryota; kingdom Metazoa; phylum Chordata; class Actinopteri; order Salmoniformes; family Salmonidae; genus Oncorhynchus; species Oncorhynchus kisutch. The sequence continues at coordinate 33,434,434 of NC_034202.2, read as the reverse complement.
CGTGGGTGTCTTTCCTTATCATATGTAAAATCAAATGCACTTGTAATGTTTTGGTGCAGATATGTAGTTAATATACAATCCAGATAGGTTTCTGATAACAGAACACTCCGTAGAATTTAAGAAAAATGCCACGTTCACCAAAACAGCTGTGACTCATTCACTATAAAAGGTATTACTATTCTGATTTTCATGCCTTGTAAAACCAGGAATAGTTAACATGCTCAGCTTTTCCTCCATCGTCATTAGGAAGTTACGTAAATAGCATTTGTTTAGGGGGAAAAAAGCGTAGATTTTCCACAGGTATTTCTTGACTGATTACCATTTGATTCATGTGGAGCCATTATATGTCATATCATTGGAAATGGCTGTTTCTCAGCTTTTAAACTATGTATCATGTTTTCATATATGGTTAGACATTAGCTAAATTTGCTCATTAATGAACGCAGAGTTCATGGTCTTTGAGACAGTTTTTGGAAATCCTGCCAGTGATGCAACATTGCCAAGCTGGCGATTTAGTTAGCTGGTATTCTAAAGCCTAGTGTTTACAGTCCCCTTGAACTAACTCCTGTAGAAAAACAGAGAAGCATCATTTCCTCATGTAGCCTAGCAGTGGAAATTTCCACTGATAACTAATTTAGTAAAAGCTCAGATTGTCATTGATCTTTTTAAGACAAGGACTCCACTTACCCTGACTTTGGTAGCAGGCCGCTCCCCTGCCTCCATCTGTTGTTTAAGTTGGGAGATCTCCTCTGCCAGGATCTTCCTGTCCTCCAGCAGGTCCTGCAGGTGGCGCCGCGCCTCCCCTGTGCTCACCAGCACCTCCACCTCGTTCAGGAGCCAGGTCTGCCCACAGATTCAGGTAACAGCATACATTACTCAGTCCTTCATACACAGTGACAGTACTAGAGATTCAAAATTACAGGACCTTTCAATAAATTCCCTGGTTTACCTCCTTATTCCGCAAATCATACAACCAGGATTTTTGAAAAACATGGAATTTATTGAAAATCCACAACCCTAAGCAGCACATTTAAATCACACACACAATCACTTAGACCACAGCATGCACATTCACATAACACATTATGGCAATCAGTTCCTTTCTTGCAAACCAGGACCCCTCACAAATAGCTGATCAAATAATTCACAGTACCTTCACTCTCCCGGCTGCTCCCTCCATCCCTCTGTAATGGATATCCTTTCGTTTCTCTGCCACCTCACTCCTCTTCTGTAGGGCATCCTTCAGACGCTTATTGGCTGCTGCGGCCTGAAGGAGGACACCTGTTAGAACTACCGCTCACCACAGTTCCAGCTAACAACAATTAAAGAATTGACACAAAATGTTTTCCTGGTCGATTAGGCCCAGTGGTTGAAAAAGTATCCAATTGTCATACTTGAGTAAAAGATACCTTAATAGAAAGTCACCCAGTAAAATCATACTTGAGTAAAAGTATTTGGTTTTAAATATACTTAAGTATCATAAGTAAATGTAATTGCTAAAACATACTTAAGTATCAAAAGTAAAAGTATAAATCATTTCAAAATGCTTATTAAGCAAACCAGATAGCACTATTTTCTTGTTTTTATTTTTATTTACAGATAGCCAGGAGCATGCTCCAACACTCAGGCATCCTTTACAAACAAAGCATGTGTTTATCGAGTCTGACAGATAAGAGGCAGTAGATGACCAGGCATGTGCTCTTGATAAGTGTGTGAATTAGACCCTTTTCCTGTCCTGCTAAGCATTCAAAATGTAATGAGTACTTTTGGATGTAAGGGAAAAAGTAATTTTCTTTAGGAATGTAGTGAAGTAAAAATTTAAAAAAGTTGTCAAAAATATGAATAGTAAAGTACAGATACCCCAAAAAACTCCTTAAGTAGTACTTTCAAAATGTTTTACTTAAGTACTTTACACCACTGAATAGAGCTAGGCCTCACCTCCTCAGTTTTACGACGTAAGACATTAGCTTGCTTCTGGAAGTCACTCTCAAGCTTCACCATCTGAAACTGACGTTTACGGTCCTGAGAGGTGAGAAATGTATTGTTATTGAAAGAAAAAGTAAATCAATCATCTAAACCAATTGGAAATGAAAGTGGTGAACAGTGTGCCTTATCTATGGACTGGTGAGTCCACCAGAGTCGCTACCACAATTCACACACACCTTCTCCTTGAGCTGAAGCACCTCCTTGTCCTTCTTGTTCTTCCACACTCTGAACTTCTCAGAGTCCTCCTTCATCTGCCTCATCAGCTGTACACGCTGAGTCTTCATAGCCTACAGGGAAAGAGAGCAGACAATCAGAGAAGCCATCAACAACCTCGTCTTAAGAGTACCATCATTAGGTCACATTCAACCATTGCATTTCAAAAGCCCATTGACCGATGAGATCCAGACTGAAAACCTCATTGTCCTAAAAAACAGTGCCCATTAGTTCAGAGTAACTAGTATATCCACAGCTCACAGTATACCCACAGTGTCATGACAGTGACACACCAGAGGAAAGCACACTGTCATACCTGGATCTCATGGTTGAGCTTGGCCACACTGCGAACAGAGGACTCTTTGACCTTGAGGAGTTTGGACTGCTCCTGGAGCTTCTTCTTCATGTCTGTGATCTGAGCCTCCAGCTCTTGCAGACGCTTTCTCCGTTGCTCACTCAGCCTGGAGAAAGATGGAGAGAGGGAGAAAGACAGAAGGAAATGAGATTGATGATTCCATTCTACTCCAGAGAAATGCTTATACTAAATGTAAAATTCTGTTAACACACCAAGCTCGTGGCTATCATAGAGGGAAACTCTTGTGACATAACCATCATATCAACTGACTACACAGCCTGAACATAAAGACGCTATTAAAATACTTAAGTCTTACTTAGCCTGATTGACATCCTTCTTGGCAGATTGGAGAGCCTGGATGAGATCCTCCTTTTCCTTCTGCAGAGAGCCCACTGATGTCTGCAGGCTCTTGATGTTATTCTAGAGGGGAACCGTTAATGAGGAGTTCAGTGTAAATATCTGCTCCAACAGTTCAGTTTGAAACCTTCCCAGTGGATAAGAATCAAAGTGCCGTGCTGGTGTTGCCCTCCCTGTTTCAGCCCTCTGAACATCCATTACAGCCAACCCATATTTTCTCTCCCCTCTCCAGTCTGTCATCTCCAGCCCTACCTGGTGTTCAGTCTGCATAGGCTCCAGGTGGCTGTCGTTCTGGCACATCTTCCTGACAAACTCCTCCTTCAGAGCCAGAACGTTGTTGAGCTCAATCAACTCCTTGGACATCTGAGCCTGACGCAGGGCATGCTGGGTAGTGAAGGCCTCTGAAGAGTCCTTGTCAGCAGCAGCCTGTGAAGAGATGCATGTTTGTTTGTATGGTAACAAAAACACACCTGTTGTACAAAACCTAAAAACACACAACAATTCTATAGAATCAGTGAAAATGCAATAATCCCAAAACACCTGCACAGAATCAGATACATGTCAGGAAGATTAAACCTGCAGCAGACAGCCTTCTGCATTAGAGGAGTGGTTCTAGATGACTAGACTTACTGAAGGAGAGCCATCAGTTGGGGTCCTGCTGCCACTCCCTGGCCCATCCGGGCTGTCCTCTCCTTCAGCCCCACAGTCTGCAGCCAACGCCTCAATGGTGGCAGCAAGGCCAGCACTCTCATCCTGGAGGAAAAAGAGCAGACATTATTACCCAGACAGGATGCAGAGCAGCTTCTTATTAGACTGAATATTGGGAAGGGAACTAAAATACCCAGCCATTCAAACATTGACACGTGCAATGTGTACAATGAAACATAATAAATCAAGTGTCCTTTATCCTTATGACTAGCATCATCAATAAGGTTATGACAGTGCACAGAAACAGCTTAGCTCCTATGAAATTCAGGGAGACAATGCTTTGCTTGCTAAACACAGAGGACTGAATGGAGTCTAATGCATCAGTAGATCCAGCCTTGTGAACGCTCCCTCGTCTGGCCGTACCTGGAGCTGCAGGATGACGTGCTGCAGATTCTGGATCACTTCCACATTCTCCTTCAGCTCCTGGTCCTCCAGAGTCTCCATCACCCTCTGCAGGTTCACCTTACACCTAAACGATAAGCCTTGTGTTTAACACAAATAATTATGGTGCCAATTACCTAATCAGACAATGGTAACAGCACATGACTTTTAAATATTTACAGCGTAGTCCTTAGTCTCTTATCCACAGCGATTTACAGTTTTTGCAGTCATCTTAAGATAGCTAGGTGGGACAACCACATATCAGTCATAGTAAGTAAACTCTTCCTCAATAAAGTAGCTATCAGAAAAGTCAGAGCTCGTAAGGGGCGAAAAAAGTCAAGTGCGAGTGTTAGTTCACAAAAAGAAATTCACTTACGCTGCATGCTGCCTCAACTCTTCCAGTTTGCTTTGCAGCTTCTCATTTGCTTGATCCGTCTGTGGGTGGGGTAACAAAAAAGGATGGATCATGGTAATACCTCCAAATATCTTTCCAAACATGAATAACTAAAAAGGACAATTATATGTTTATGGATGGTCAGTCAGCGTTGCTGTGTGATGTTGGCATGGCCTGCAGTATGACAGAGCCAGTCCTACACTAGTGCAGGCCCTCATCCTCACCATGATGATCCTCTCAAGCATCAGGGCAGTCTGGCCAGCTGCCTCGCTCAGCGCACGGCTCAGCTTATTGTTCTCATCCTGTAGGGTATGGGTCCGCTCCAGGATCTTAGACATGTTCTCCGCTGGCTCAGACCTTTTCAGAGAAGAAATGTTCCCAGTACGGATGTTCAGTCATTATAGGTTGACAGACTCTTTGGCTCAATAGATGGAGAGGAGGGCATATAGTCTGGTCCAGGATACACACACACATATATATATATAACACCCGTTTTCCTTGTTATCCTTCATCTGGGCTTATGGACTGCCCTCTTCAATTAAAACCAGTTTTTAATGGGGTTCAAGTCCGGAAACTGAGATGGCCATTGCAACATTTTTATTTTGTGGTCAATTAACCATTTATTTGTGGAACAACGTGGTCTCTAATCTCATAAAACATTTTAGAAAAAGGGTCAATATCCTCCCAAAGAGAGTACTGAAAACAGGGATGCCAATCATTTTGACCACCCCCATCTTTTTTTGTTTGTATTACTTGTTAAACAAAATATTTCTCTGTGCATGCAATATAGCTCATATTGTATTATTTATTTATTTTATTTGCTGATCTTTATCAAGGGTTCAAATAACTTTAGACCTGACTGTATCTTAGTTTGGGAAATTATCCCAAAATAAATAGCATAGTAATTACCCAGAAAGCACTGGTGACACACCTCCACGTGCATGCAGAAGCATCACCTGTAGCTCCTGAACCTGTGTTCAAAAGAGGAAACATTCCCATCAAAACAATGGACACTTAAAATCAAGTCAACTTCGCCAAAACACAAATTGTACGGTCACTCAGTAGGGTGGTCTCTACCTGCTGCTTCAGGTGTTTCATTTCAGCAGTTCGAGGGTCCACGTTGACCACAGGTTTGTTTTTTATCTTGCGGGCTCTGTCAGCGTAACGCAACGTGTTTATCGTCTCCTCAATGTTGGAGTCTGCAGGGCTGATGCAGGCGATCATCAAGGTGTGGCTGTTACCTCCCAATGAATCTGAAGGAGAGCAGTATTTATTATTTAACCCCCACTTTAAAACATCAAGTCTTAGTATAGTGTGTGTGTGATATATATATATATATAACCGATTCAGTCTCTAAATCTAAGAAAAACATGCTAGATTTTAATGAATGCTTGTTGTGTTGAATGATTTAGGGCAGGGATGGACAACGGATAGGGGTTGGGGCCACAAAATCTGAAATAATCATGAGCAGACGCAGGTCTGCGTAACCACAGGTCTGCATAACCACACCCACATATGCAGTCAAAGCCGGCGCTGCTTTGCAGAGAACAGGGTGTTGTCGATGGTCACGCCAAGGTTCTTTGCACTCTGGGAGTTGTCAACCGTGATTTGGCCAGTTGCCCTTCCCTGCCTTAGGGTATGTAACTTGACTGCTCTCTCAGTCATCTCGACTGCTCTCTTGACTGTTCTTTCAGTCATCTGACTACCACAAGGTCTTGTACCACATGACACTATCTTTGTTATGTTAGGCTGCATTGTACTTACAAGCTAATCCTAAATTGATACTGGACCCAGAAAGATCCTATGGGCGGTAAACCTGGGATTTGGACTGCCCAAACACAGTTAGTGTCAATAACGCCTGCATAAGCTGACCATCCATTTGAGCGCTCACCCTGCAGCAGTCTGGTTAGTTTAGAGTCCCTGTAGGGCACAAAGCCGGTGCCTTTCTTGCTCTCGTCACCGAGGGCGCTGATCACGTTTCCCAGGGAGAGCAGGCCTCGGTTGATGCTGATGCCTGGAGCAGACAGGATGAAAGCAGAAAATCAATAAGGTTCTGATACTGAACTAAATCAAACACTGAATTTGAACTGGGACTGTCATTTAAAACATGTAGATTGTGCTAATAATTTACCATAACAATACTAAAGTACACAGATTAATACAGTCAATGAAAGCTTGTTTTTTAAAGGATTAGCTTCTGGTAATCAACTCACCTTCCTTCAGACGATCTCCCTCAGCTTTGGTCTTTTTCTGTCTCTCAGAGCCAGCCAGATCCACCAGGTGTAGTTTTGACACCACATTGTCAGATCTAAACACACATTTGGAAACAAAAAGGAAGAACTGAGGACAAATCAACTTGCGGACAAACTTAAATCAAATTAATTGAAATATCTATATCATGAGATATTTGTATATAAACAATATTTATGCTATGCGTATCCGATACATTTAAGAACTGCAACGTTTTCTTGAGAAGAATATTAGAAGGTGAGATTTATGGGAGAAAGAAAGAGAAGACCGACTTGTCTGCACCCCTGCGCTGCTCCAGGGTGATGGTGAATATTGCATGGGAGCGAGACGAGGCAGCATTCATCGCAGTAGAGCCCACAGTGCGGGCTGAGTTCCCCAGCTCCAAGCAACCTACCATCTCATGGGCAGACATCACCTGTCTCTCAGTCAGGCCCACAATCTAAGATAGGGAGGCAGATGGAGAATGGGTTAAAACAAACTGTCCATTTAAACACATTCAGGCAACATGTTCAACGGTTACAGACAGTTCACTCACCTTTATGCCCTCTTTGGGGTCCTCCCGAATGTTGATGGTTGATGGTTTATCTTTGGATGCCGATGGACAGAGCAAGTCCAGGATCTCTTCATTGTATATCTATGGCAAATCAAATGTAGACATAATGTTACAGAAAAACATGCACAGGATACTTCCAGAACCAATGAGATGTATTTCATCATTAATCAGAATACTCGCTTTTTTGGCATTTACAACTCAATTTTTTTGTTGTCTGCTATTACAATCAAACTATGGCTTTGTGTTATGACAATTAAATAATAAAAACTAAAAGGTTCCCACACACCTCCAGATAAGACACTGTAAGAGAGATTTCACAATCGGCATGCTTCTCCCTTTCCTGGAAGATCATTCTGACCACCCTGGGGATGACTCCAACGGTGGGCTCATTCTCCTGGGCCGAGGTGTATGTTCCTCCCATAGAAAAGGTCTTCCCTGAACCAGTCTGTCCATATGCAAGCACAGTAGCATGATAGCCTTAAAAGATAAGTAGAAACATACAGCTTATTGATCCCATCCCATTTTGTCAGCTTACTGGTTTATGGATAATATTGTGTGAAAGTAAAAGGTTTGTCTTCTATACCTTTAAAAAGACCACACAATAATGGTGAAACAGCACTGTTGAAGACTTCCTCTTGTTCAGTTGTAGGATCAAATACAAAATCGTATGTGAACGCCTTTTCAGTGCCAACAACCACCTGCAAGAGAAATTAACTAAAATTATTTTCTAATATAATTATGTAGCTAGGTATGAAATTGGATACATAAAACATCAGGACAAGTGCTTTGTCTTGTGGCATAGACTGCTGACCTGTGGCTCCCCTGGCACGAAAGTGAGACAGGTCTGGCAACCCTCGTTGATTTCTTTAGCAACCAAAGGTCGACACCGCAGGGCAACCCGCACAGGGATCGACTTATCATCCTCCTTTGTCATGCTTCGAAATCAGGTGATTGACAGATTCAAAACAGAATTGTGTAAATGTGGCCAATTCTTTAAAGCAATGTCGTCATTGGAAGATTTGCATATCAGAAATGTATTTTCTGAAAGCTATTTTAGCCTCATTGTGATTCTATTCACAACCGACCAAACCCCTGATAATTAGTACGGACCGCGGCTGTTAGTGTTGTTAGCCAGCACTTAGCTAGCTACAGTACCTGTCTAGCTAACGTTAACTTGTCTATATCATCGGGCTAGCTAAACCCCATTATGATTCATGCTCTACCCATCCAAATAAGTTTAGTAGATAGCTGAGGAGGACGGTCACTTACCTTAGGGTCTGACAAGACGTTGATCTTCACCCCTGCAATGAGCTGTACAGTGGCTAGCTAACGTTAGCTAAAATGTGTGTGCCTCTAGCTTGCTAAAATTGTCAAAAAACTATTTTTTCAGACGAAAGAATAAGGATTGTCAGTTCATAAAACGCATATAACCACACCAGTTGTCGTAAGAAATCTAGACTGAACGTTTGACTATTGTTATCTCAAAAGAGAACTTCGGTCGGTGCCTGCCATGGATCTCGTCTTGCCCGCCACTTTCAAATATTCTGCCCCGCCTCCACCACGCGTTTTGCGTCGCAGAGTGGCTGTCATTCGCCTGTTTCTCCAGATTGTAGTCTAATCGGGTGGTTTCTCAAATGTCAAAATAAATTGACAAATACAGAACATAAAATACACTAACATTGCAAATATTAATTTAATTTTAATGAAACAATATAAAATGCAGCAATATCAAGATCTGAAAATAATATCGTATTTCCTAACTAATTTGAATCGGGCAGAGCTGACTGCTCATCTCTGGAAACAGAGGACCGGTTGCTGAAGTCCACAAAACAAAAAGGGAATTACTGATACATGGGATAAATCACAAGATAAGATAAAGATAAATCATTGGATCCAACTCATGTTTAAACTTACGCATGTATTATGCAAACACAACAAAAAACACATTCGCACCCCACCGCCCTCTCCCATGTCCCTATTAGTTATTTTTCTTCTTCACAACATGGGCACAGTCATATTTTCCCCTGACCACAGTCAGCTTGACTCCTGGCAGGTCCTGTGTCCTGCCCCCCTGCACCAGCACTACGTTGTGCTCCTGGAGGTTGTGTCCCTCCCCAGGAATGAACACCACTGCCTCCTTGCCGTTACTGAGGCGGACTCTGGCACATTTACGGTTGGCCGAGTTTGGCTTCTTGGGTTTCCGGATCATTGTCTTCAGGATTACTGCCTTCAGCTGGGGGCGGCCGAACATGGCGCTGACGCTCGGGGGAGGGGGCGATGGCTTTCCACGGCGATGCATCTGATTCAGCGTAGCCATAGTTCTGGAGAGGACAGGTCCAGACCATTGGGAGACAGACTGAGACACTGTATTAGGGTACAAAGAGTGCAAAAGAGATCTACTCCAATTTATAATGTCGAGAGTAAAAACTGTAAACATAACTGGTGTTGGCTACAGATTTTCTATAATCAACTTTTGTTGATTAAAAAAATTGCCCCAGGGATGAGGGATCCCCACGGTCTGATAAATGGGCCTCAATAAGATGCTGAGGGTATTCTGAAGTAGGGATGGGCAATCATCTTCACAAAAGGTGCAGTGAGGGAGCAGGCTTTCACTCCAGCTAATGCAGTACCATACTTCATTCACCTTAACATTTAATCATCATCTGCTCTACAATAAATACTTATTTTTAGTGTAATCAACGGAGTTCATGGCTTCAAGCACACTGGCCCTAACAAGGTAAGATAACCCACCCCTGCAGGTCTGAAGTCAAGTGCATGGATAATGACTTTTACGGTCAACCCTCTGTAATATGATTATACTACTGTATTATGTGACATTTAGCAGACACTTTTACCCAAAGAAACTTTACAGTCATGTGTGCAAATTTTTTTGGGGTGTGTGTGTAATACGAATGCACGATGACATTACCTTGCAGAAATGATGTCAACGCTGGTCTCAGACTCCCCAATAAAGCCATCCCTGCAAAAGAGTCAAAGACAGGATTTAGGGGGAACCTGTCTGTGTCACACTGGTAACCTTGCAGCTAACCCTACCATTAACTCTAGTCTAGTCTAAAACCGTGTTCTATAGTATTTTCAAATCGTACCTGCTGCTTTTCAGTTCCTGTCCAAGGATAAACCACCCACGTGTTTTTTCAAAGTATATAACAACTTTTAATATGGAAAATAAGAAATGTCACACAAAAATCATAACCACTCTCACCCGTTTGACCTCCGGAAATATTTGATATATTCTTCCGCATTGAGTGCGACAGCTTCTGTTGCAGATTTTTGTAAGAGCACTACTGCCACCTACTGGTCGGGTACACGAAAATAACCACAAAACACAATGCACATTATGCTGACCACGAATTAGAAGTGCTTGTGGATCTGATGTTGATCATTTTCTAAATAAGCCCATTTTCTAAATAAGTCCTTATGTTATAACCCTTGAAATAGACAGGGGTGGACTGGAGCTGGAGAGGTAAGCCAAAGCAGTGTCAAATTAGAGTTGAGGCCAATTCTGTTTAAAATCCATCCCAAATTGATTATAGTCAAATTGTCCATGAAATATTGATAACTCATGACAGTAGGCTACATTATTTCATTTTCTCTAGGGACTTCAAATCAAGTGGCTTTCCCAATCAGGTGGTATTTTACCGACAGGTTATGAGTCTAGAAAATATGTTCAATGAAAGATGACAGATCGTGGGTCTCACACCGAGGTAAAGGCAGTTTCAGACTAGATATTCGACGGATATTCGCCTGTAGTTTTCCTTACGTCCACCAACAGCAGTTAGGGACCGACAATATAGTGACAAATAAAAAATGTCAAATTCCAATAGCTATTTAACCATTACTCCTAAAACTTTCAAAACTGGTTCTAGCTAACCCGGTGGCATAGATACACATTGCACACATGTATTTTTTGTCGATTTACATCTCGCACTATTTGATATTGTTTATTTACATTTTTGAATTTCAATAGCTATGACCTACTGGACTCAAACAAGGTTCAGAATGTCCACTGATGACCCTTCTATATTGCACACCCTTTAGTTTGTCCATGTTCATCTCACACGTTTTTACATTCATTTTTCAAAATGTAACCTTTCAACAGCTCCTTGGTCACGTGACCTAATGACTTCAAACAAGGTTGAGAATGTACACTGACTACCCTTCTATATTGCACACCCTTTAGTTTGTCCATTTTCATCTCACAAGATTTTACATTCATTTTTCAACATTTAGAATTTCAATAGCTCCTTGGTCATGTGACCTTCTGACTTCAAACATGGTGCAGAATGTATCCTTCTATATTGCACACTTGTTTGAGTGCTGTAAAATCACGCGGTTTAACGTACATTTTTCATAGTTTTACATTTCAATAGCTCTTTGGTGTTGTCATTTACACACTTAAGAAGCGTGCAGTGAACACATATTGCATAACCTCTAGTTATGTCTCTTCTATATTGTTGTACATTCATATTAGTTTGACAATTAGGGGGTTCAGTCCAGTGTTGTGTTTACCCTTTTCTTTAATATTTATCTATAATAATTGGCAGTTCTAAGTTCTTATTTTCCATGTTTTTTATTTTTCCACAGTATGTAACAGCGGTACACAATAGGAGAGAGACATATCTCCTTTCGTCGTTAATATCAACCATAAATGAAAAGGGCAAAGTACGAGAGTCATGCTATTAATTGTCCAAAGCAGGGATGGAGAGTGAGCTGGTGAGGTAGGCTGCAATGAATATCAATGAATAAAAATGGAATATTGACAAATGAAACAGAAATTGTAGACCTTTAATATTTTCCAACATGTCAGACAATTTCTGTTTCATTTGTCAATATTCCATTTTTATTCATTGATATACTGGCCACCATTGCTGTGGTTAAATGTTCAGTATATGTATTGACCAGCAAACCCACTGCAGCCTACCTCACCAGCTCACTCTCCATCCCTGCTTTGGACAATTAATAGCATGACATGAAATAAGTATGGAACATTTCACAGTGTTAACTGTCTCTTTATCCCTGGTTGATGTACATGTCAGAGCCTCTTCAGTGTGGATGGGGTATAGCAGACATTAACCCTGGTTGATGTACATTTCAAAGCCTCTTCAGTGTGGATGGGGTATAGCATACATTAACCCTGGTTGATGTACATTTCAGAGCCTCTTCAGTGTGGATGGGGTATAGCAGACATTAACCCTGGTTGATGTACATGTCAGAGCCTCTTCAGGGTGGATGGGGTATAGCAGACATTATCCCTGGTTGATGTACATATCAGAGCCTCTTCAGTGTGGATGGGGTATAGCATACATTATCCCTGGTTGATGTACATGTCAGAGCCTCTTCAGGGTGGATGGGGTATAGCAGACATTATCCCTGGTTGATGTACATATCAGAGCCTCTTCAGTGTGGATGGGGTATAGCATACATTATCCCTGGTTGATGTACATGTCAGAGCCTCTTCAGTGTGGATGGGGTATAGCAGACATTTTCAACAACACTGACTGCACTTCCAGTGTGTGTTCATTACTCTGTTGAACTCTTTTGTCTTCATTCCTAGGCACAGCACATGGAACCACCGTTGGCATGGAAACATTCAATCTAAAACAAAACAAAGCGTAACACGTTATAAATAATATCAATGTAGTATGACGAATTAGCCATCCATTTGTGTTATATCATAAATTGTTTTACATGCCATCACTGTTGTCAAAAGATTATAAACATGTTAAATAAAGTTACTAACCCAGTCAGTCTTTGGGCCACATCCAGGTTCTTTATCAGTGGCACACATGAAGCAGTTGTTGGCTTTGTTGAACTCTGAAATCATATGCATGAACTGAACATATTGCTGTCTGACACAACAACATAAAAATAAAGAATTTACATTTCATTTGAATTAAATGTCATTACATACCAGACATATTTTGTATATCCTCAGCCATTTCTATTGAAATTTTACATTTTGAAATGTTCATGTCAAATCATGTGAAATGAAAATGGACAAACTAAAGGGTGTGCAATGTGTCGGCCCACTGAGTGGACATTCTGAACCTTGTTTGAAGTCACATGACCAAGGAGTTATTGAAATTCTAAATGTTGAAAAATTCATGTAAAATCTTGTGATGAAAATGGACAAACTAAAGGGTGTGCAATATAGAAGGGTAGTCAGTGGACGTTCTGGACCTTGTTTGAGTTAAGTAGGTCACATGATCAATGAGCTATTGAAATTCGAATGTAAAAAAAGTTTGTACTTTGTTTACTCTCCCTAACTAATTGAACTAGAAATACAAAATACTGCTTACATTGCCACATGTTTATTAGCTTCGGAAAACAAATTAATGTCCAAATCGTGAAAATAATACTTGTGCAATGTTCTGCGCAATTTTTCAACATAATGACACTTATTTGGAATCTGTTGCTTAAGTGGTCTGAGAGCGCGAATATCCGTCGAATATCAAACTTGAAACTGTTTTTACCTCGGTGCTTCTCACTAGTTTGTTTTTCCTATTTGGTAAACAAACAGTTCGATGTTTATAATTGTTAGAAAAATAATATCAGTTGAGATCCACGAAAGTGTTTCCAGTTTTTTTTTCAATCACTAACCACGTTTCCATGCAAGTAAACTCGTACAGTATAAAATAAAAATCATAGCAGCTGTGATGGAAAGAGGAAATTTCGGTGTAATTTTATAAATGCTGACAGATAATATGTTCGTTCGACATGGTGAGATCTTTTGTGTTGGTAAAATTAATTATGCAGGAAGGTGGTGGAAACGCCTTTATGCGCAAATAGTTATATAATAACCCAACCTTGCAACAACCATCATATTGAGATACATTTGGAGTCACTCAATGATATGGTGTTCACAGTCTGTAGCTGTTGGCTACAGCACAGGTGTCAAAAGACATTAGTAGGCACATTTGCTATATAACGCAACCGTTTTTGTGACAAAACTATGGGTAGAGTTGAAAATGCGATGAAAACACGTTGAACATAAACATTTTATTCAGTACATGACAACTTGAGCGCAAAAGTAAGAAGTCAATGCACTACGTCATCAAATATCGAGTTTTTACTCAAGTCCAATTGCTGGAAACAGCGCATGCATTCTTTATGTGGGTTCTAGAATATTCACATGAAAATCTGTTGCCAGTTGGATGAAAACCTAGCTACTGGTGCAATTTTCATAAGTAGGTGGTATTTTTTCACAATTCTAAGCAAAAACACCTAGTTCGTGTTTCAGAACTTTAATCACATTTTCAAATGACTGAGTACAAGAAACAAATTCACAGTCACTTGTTCACTGCACCAAAACACTTTCAAGTTGGATACATATTCAACCTAAGCATCTGCTTTTCAAAACGTTTTAAATTATTTTCTTGTCATTTGTTAACAATACTGTCACGAAGTGGAATGTGACAGGTTATTTTAGATCTGGGTTGGGCAGGCAGACTGAAGTAAAGACCAACACAAAGGACCAGTTTCAAAACATTTATTTATAAGGCATGGTTTTCGGTTAAACCATTCAACACATTCAAGTCAAATCGTCAATACACATAATTTCAGTTCTTGGTATCATTTTCCTTCAGTTCAGTCCTACTTTAAAAACCATGCTATTTAAAACATAAACCCCAACAAAACAAAAAGGGGCACAGGAAGTGTTGCAGCCCAGGAGGCAGGTGTCCATTTTCTCATTTCAAGCTCAACACAAGTATCAACCATGCTTCTGTCCTTTTACACCCACTGGATCTTGTAGCACTGTTGAGTTCTATGAAAGAGGCTGCTATTTCTAGCGCTCTCTCATTCTATCCGTCCTGCCCTTGCGTCCTTGTGAAAATTCAAGAGGGACGAAAATAGACTGGACCTAAATGAGGACAGTGATAAAAGGGTAGGAAGACATGCAAGGAGGACTTGAGATGTTTTTTCCCCCTTCCGCCATCTCACTTGTTCTCTCTCAACCTCTCCGCCCACAATTTAGTTTTCCTTTAATCTTCCCTTTTTTACACATCTGTGTTCTCTTGTTCATTCAGCCGTACCTCATTCATGGAAACCATCTCCTTATTAGTAATTGTCACCATACTCATCTATCCCTGTTCTCTCCATCCTAGCTTTGCATCCCCTCGCTACTTCATCTGCTCTACACAGAACCACACACACACACACACACACAAACGTGGCGGTCGGTGCCATCTAAGATGTGGGGACGATTTTTGTTTGTTTGAGCATGACTTTATTTCTATCACAGCATATTGGATGGCTGTCATTCAAATTCCATTCAGCCAGCTCAATGTAACATCGATAGATTTAGGCTACTACACATGATACTCAAATTTTCCCTATACCCATCATGAGGTTGCTACAATCTAGCCTATTAATGAAAGTTTACAACGTAGATGCACAGGTTGAGAGAAAATTGAGTAATCAAGGTGACTGACAGTGAGTGACACATGTACAGTGCCTTGCGAAAGTATTCGGCCCCCTTGAACTTTGCGACCTTTTGCCACATTTCAGGCTTCAAACATAAAGATATAAAACTGTATTTTTTTGTGAAGAATCAACAATAAGTGGGACAAAATCATGAAGTGGAACGACATTTATTGGATATTTCAAACTTTTTTAACAAATCAAAAACTGAAAAATTGGGCGTGCAAAATTATTCAGCCCCCTTAAGTTAATACTTTGTAGCGCCACCTTTTGCTGCGATTACAGCTGTAAGTCGCTTGGGGTATGTCTCTATCAGTTTTGCACATCGAGAGACTGACATTTTTTCCCATTCCTCCTTGCAAAACAGCTCGAGCTCAGTGAGGTTGGATGGAGAGCATTTGTGAACAGCAGTTTTCAGTTCTTTCCACAGATTCTCGATTGGATTCAGGTCTGGACTTTGACTTGGCCATTCTAACACCTGGATATGTTTATTTTTGAACCATTCCATTGTAGATTTTGCTTTATGTTTTGGATCATTGTCTTGTTGGAAGACAAATCTCCGTCCCAGTCTCAGGTTTTTGCAGACTCCATCAGGTTTTCTTCCAGAATGGTCCTGTATTTGGCTCCATCCATCTTCCCATCAATTTTAACCATCTTCCCTGTCCCTGCTGAAGAAAAGCAGGCCCAAACCATGATGCTGCCACCACCATGTTTGACAGTGGGGATAGTCTATTCAGGGTGATGAGCTGTGTTGCTTTTACGCCAAACATAACGTTTTGCATTGTTGCCAAAAAGTTCCATTTTGGTTTCATCTGACCAGAGCACCTTCTTCCACATGTTTGGTGTGTCTCCCAGGTGGCTTGTGGCAAACTTTAAACGACACTTTTTATGGATATCTTTAAGAAATGGCTTTCTTCTTGCCACTCTTCCATAAAGGCCAGATTTGTGCAATATACGACTGATTGTTGTCCTATGGACAGAGTCTCCCACCTCAGCTGTAGATCTCTGCAGTTCATCCAGAGTGATCATGAGCCTCTTGGCTGCATCTCTGATCAGTCTTCTCCTTGTATGAGCTGAAAGTTTAGAGGGACGGCCAGGTCTTGGTAGATTTGCAGTGGTCTGATACTCCTTCCATTTCAATATTATCGCTTGCACAGTGCTCCTTGGGATGTTTAAAGCTTGGGAAATCTTTTTGTATCCAAATCCAGCTTTAAACTTCTTCACAACAGTATCTCGGACCTGCCTGGTGTGTTCCTTGTTCTTCATGATGCTCTCTGCGCTTTTAACGGACCTCTGAGACTATCACAGTGCAGGTGCATTTATACGGAGACTTGATTACACACAGGTGGATTGTATTTATCATCATTAGTCATTTAGGTCAACATTGGATCATTCAGAGATCCTCACTGAACCTCTGGAGAGAGTTTGCTGCACTGAAAGTAAAGGGGCTGAATAATTTTGCACGCCCAATTTTTCAGTTTTTGATTTGTTAAAAAGTTTGAAATATCCAATAAATGTCGTTCCACCTCATGATTGTGTCCCACTTGTTGTTGATTCTTCACAAAAAAATACAGTTTTATATCTTTATGTTTGAAGCCTGAAATGTGGCAAAAGGTCGCAAAGTTCAAGGGGGCCGAATACTTTCACAAGGCACTGTAATACCGCCTTGCACACTGTATTCTATTCTACTCTATCTTAGTCTATGCCGCTCTGAAATTGCTCATCGAAATATTTACTAGTTCTTAATTCCATTCCTTTAGATTGTATGTATTGTTAGATATTACTTCTTAGATATTACTGCACTGTTGGAGCTAGAAACACAAGCATTAATTTAATCAATTTTAGAATAACACTGTAATGTAACAAAATGTGGAAATGTCAAGGTGTCTGAATAAAGTGTTATTTGTCACATATTTCTTCAGCAGATGTTATTGCGGGTGTAGTGAAATGCTTGTGTTCTAGCTCCAACAGTGCGGTAATATATAAGTAATATCTAACAATACACACAATCTAAAGTAAAGGAATGGAATTAAGAACATATAAGTATTTGGACAAGCAATGTCAGCGGCATAGACTAAGATACAGTAGAATAGAATACAGTATATACATATGAGATGAGTAATGCAAAATATGTAAACATTATTAAAGTGGCCAGTAATTTCAAGTCTATGTATATAGGGCAGCAGCTTCTAATGTGCTAGTGTTGGCTATTTAACAGTCTGATGGCCTTGAGATAGAAGCTGCTTTTCAGTCTCTCGGTCCCAGCTTTGATGCACCTGTACTGACCTCGCCTTCTGGATGATAGCAGGGGGAACAGGCCGTGGCTCGGGTGTTGGATTTCCTTGATGATCTTTTTGGCCTTCCTGTGACATCGTGGGCTGTAGGTGTCCTGGAGGGCAGGCAGTGTGCCCCCGGTGATGCGTTGGGCAGACCACACCACCCTCTAGAGAGCTCTGCGGTTGCGTGCGGTGGAGTTGCCGTTGCCGTACCAGGCGGAAACATTTACTTTTTGCATCAATGATTGTAATCTTGAATGATCACACCTTTTGATCACTCATGGGAAAGAGGGTAATGCAAGTGTATTGCATAATGTGAAAAAGGTGTAATCTACTGTAATTTACAGTACTGTATCATACTACATTCTAAGGGCAATTTTGAAACATGTATTTTTTTCTATTGGATTAAATGGTTGTTAAAACAATTAGATAGCACACAATGAATGGGAGGTAGGTAGCCTAGCAGTTAAGAGCGTTGGGCCAGTAAGCAAAAGATTGCTGGTTCAAATCCCCAAGCTGTCTAGTGGAAAAATCTGATATTCCCTTGAGCAAGTCACTTCACCCTAATTTATCTGGATAAGAGTGATTAAAATGATGTTGTCTTTTGGTGATTTAAATAAATGTTCTAAAGGTATTTCAGAGTAAACTTATATTGTGGATCAATGGTTGCATGTTGAAAGGTGTCTCCAAACAAAATGAATGCACAATAGTTTTAATATAAGACTTGTTGCGTTACAGGTGTTACCAGCTTGGATCACCACATACTTGTGAAAATAGCACCAAAACAATTGTAAAAAACTGTAATATCATTCTTGTCACACACTGATCTGTTTCACCCGTCTTTGTGATTGTCTCCAGCCCCCTCCAGGTGTCGGCCATCTTCCCCATTATCCCCTGTGTATTTCAACCTGTGTTCTCGGTTTGTCTGTTGCCAGTTCATCCTTTTTGTTTAAATCAACCAGCGGTTTGTGTCTCAGCGCCTGCTTTTTCCAGTCTCTCTTTTCTCTCCCTCCTGGTCTAGATTCTTGCCTGTCCTGACTCCGAGCCCGCCTGCCTAACCACTCTGCCTGCCCCTGACCCTGAGCCTGCCTGCCTAACCACTCTGCCTGCCCCTGACCCTGAGCCTGCCTGTCTAACCACTCTGCCTGCCCCTGACCCTGAGCCTGCCTGCCTAACCACTCTGCCTGCCCCTGACTCCGAGCCCGCCTGCCTAACCACTCTGCCTGCCCCTGACCCTGAGCCTGAACCTGAGCCTGCCTGCCTGACCACTCTGCCTGCCCCTGACCCTGAGCCTGACCCTGAGCCTGCCTGCCTAACCACTCTGCCTGCCCCTGACCCTGAGTCCGCCTGCCTAACCACTCTGCCTGCCCCTGACCCTGAGCCTGCCTGCCTGACCACTCTGCCTGCCCCTGACCCTGAGCCCGCCTGCCTAACCACTCTGCCTGCCCCTGACCCAGAGCCTGCCTGCCTAACCACTCTGCCTGCCCCTGACCCTGAGCCTGCCTGCCTAACCACTCTGCCTGCCCCTGACCCTGAGCCTGCCTGTCTAACCACTCTGCCTGCCCCTGACCCTGAGCCTGCCTGCCTAACCACTCTGCCTGCCCCTGACTCCGAGCCCGCCTGCCTAACCACTCTGCCTGCCCCTGACCCTGAGCCTGAACCTGAGCCTGCCTGCCTGACCACTCTGCCTGCCCCTGACCCTGAGCCTGAACCTGAGCCTGCCTGCCTGACCACTCTGCCTGCCCCTGACCCTGAGCCTGACCCTGAGCCTGCCTGCCTAACCACTCTGCCTGCCCCTCACCCTGAGTCCGCCTGCCTAACCACTCTGCCTGCCCCTGACCCTGAGCCTGCCTGCCTGACCACTCTGCCTGCCCCTGACCCTGAGCCTGACCCTGAGCCTGCCTGCCTAACCACTCTGCCTGCCCCTGACCCTGAGCCCGCCTGCCTAACCACTCTGCCTGCCCCTGACCCAGAGCCTGCCTGCCTAACCACTCTGCCTGACCCTGACCCTGAGCCTGCCTGCCTAACCACTCTGCCTGCCCCTGACCCTGAGCCTGCCTGTCTAACCACTCTGCCTGCCCCTGACCCTGAGCCTGCCTGCCTAACCACTCTGCCTGCCCCTGACTCCGAGCCCGCCTGCCTAACCACTCTGCCTGCCCCTGACCCTGAGCCTGAACCTGAGCCTGCCTGCCTGACCACTCTGCCTGCCCCTGACCCTGAGCCTGACCCTGAGCCTGCCTGCCTAACCACTCTGCCTGCCCCTGACCCTGAGTCCGCCTGCCTAACCACTCTGCCTGCCCCTGACCCTGAGCCTGCCTGCCTGACCACTCTGCCTGCCCCTGACCCTGAGCCTGACCCTGAGCCTGCCTGCCTAACCACTCTGCCTGCCCCTGACCCTGAGCCCGCCTGCCTAACCACTCTGCCTGCCCCTGACCCAGAGCCTGCCTGCCTAACCACTCTGCCTGCCCCTGACCCTGAGCCCGCCTGCCTAACCACTCTGCCTGCCCCTGACCCTGAGCCTGCCTGCCTAACCATTCTGCCTGCCCCTGACCCTGAGCCTGCCTGCCTAACCACTCTGCCTGCCCCTGACCCTGAGCCCGCCTGCCTAACCACTCTGCCTGCCCCTGACCCTGCCTAACCACTCTGCCTGCCCCTGCCCCTGAGCCTGCCTGCCCCTGACCCTGAGCCCACCTGCCTAACCACTCTGCCTGCCCCTGACCCTGAGCCTGCCTGCCTAACCACTCTGCCTGCCCCTGACCCTGAGCCCGCCTGCCTAACCACTCTGCCTGCCCCTGACCCTGAGCCTGCCTGCCTAACCACTCTGCCTGCCCCTGACCCTGACTGCCTGACCACTCTGCCTGCCCCTGACCCTGAGCCCGCCTGCCTAACCACTCTGCCTGCCCCTGACCCTGAGCCTGCCTGCCTAACCACTCTGCCTGTCACTGACCCCGCCTGCCTAACCACTCTGCCTGCTACTGACCCTGAGCCTGCCTGCCTAACCACTCTGCCTGACCACTCTGCCTGCCCCTGGCCCTGACCCTGAGCCTGCCTGCCTAACCACTCTGCCTGCCCCTGATCCTGAGCCCGCCTGCCTAACCACTCTGCCTGACCCTGAGCCTGCCTGCCTAACCACTCTGCCTGCCCCTGACCCTGAGTCCACCTGCCTAACCACTCTGCCTGCCCCTGACCCTGAGCCCGCCTGCCTAACCACTCTGCCTGCCCCTGACCCTGAGCCTGCCTGCCCCTGACCCTGAGCCCGCCTGCCTAACCACTCTGCCTGCCCCTGACCCTGAGCCCGCCTGCCTAACCACTCTGCCTGCCCCTGACCCTGAGCCCGCCTGCCTAACCACTCTGCCTGCCCCTGACCCTGAGCCCGCCTGCCTAACCACTCTGCCTGACCCTGACCCTGACCCTGAGCCTGCCTGCCTAACCACTCTGCCTGCCCCTGACCCTGAGCCCGCCTGCCTAACCACTCTGCCTGCCGACCTGTACCTTTGCCCCACCTCTGGTTTACAGACCCCTGCCTGCCTTGACCTGTCTATTGCCTGCCCCTGTTGGAATATTAAACTATTGTTTATTTGATGTGGTCTGCATCTGGGTCTTATCTTCATACCTCATAATTCTAGTTGATATATTAAAGGGTACATCTGTCAGGTCTGTGTGTGCGTGCGCAAATGCAGGCACATTCAGGCCTGTGGCTCAGGCTGAGCTGCTGATTGTGTGACAGGCGTCACAATGTACGTCAGAACTGTCCCTGACTCTCATCACACAATGGAGAGAATAAGGGAGAGGCAGATGGATAGAATGACAGTGTCTAAATGATCAGTTAAAGACAAACACTTCAAAATATATTTTAATAGAGTTGCTTTTGATTGGTATCCAAATACATCGCCACAAGAGAAAAATACATTGACAACAAGACAAAAACACATGAACAATCTCCATTAGTCATTCAGTACAGTAGCTAATGTACTGGATGTCATTCAAAAAAATCTAATACAGAAATCAGAGTTATATAATATATGAATGTACAGCATACAGTGTATTATTGGTACACTGGTAATACACACTGTTCACTCCACTTTTAGAGTCATATATAGTCAATAGATCAGTCAAACACAGTATGTGAACAGAACATATATTTCCACATTATTCTATACAAACACTATTGTGTATAATATAATCATTTAATTTCTAAAATATAGAAATCAAACCTTTACTATGTGGTAGACAATGCAACATTGTGTACTTTGACACTAAAACAGAAGTCTATCGATTGATAACTGCTGAAAGACAACCCATTATGATTTTCAAACCAAAATGCATCCATTCAACAAAATAAGACCAAGTTGACCAATGTATAAAACACTATCTTTATAGAATAAAACCAAACAAAATTGCTGTGGTCTGTTACATTTTTACCATTTTATATTTTGTGCTCAAAGAAGCCTTCTTCCTCACTATGAGTGAATATAAACATGGCACTTTAAAATGACCTCTATCATGAGGTTACTCAGCAATCATATGTATTCACAGTAATGCATGTACAACTGAATCATCAGAAAACAGTATTATACAATATTGAATTGTAAGTATCTTAAATATGAATAGGAGCGAATATGCATTTCACCGTTTTGAATATTTTGTATAGATGTTGCACATTCAGCTTTTACAAGAAAAGCTTGAAATATGACAATATGCCATACTGAACGAAGTAAGTCACAGACTTATTTTAGAAGAGGGTCACGCAGGGTTCCATCTGAAATGAAAGAAAACAACGGACAAGAGTTAAATATTGGTTGCTGAACTAAATTATCACACTGAAATTTTAGTAGTGATGCATCTTATACTGTAAAATGAAAAATATCAGATGAAACTATGATTTTTTTTTATGTGCCAGTGGTAAAATGGCCTGTTCTCTTATCAATATATTAGCATGACAAAAATGTCCCGCACCTTGGTGGAAGCTTTGTGAATGTATGGTTGAGTGGGAGTTGATACAACTCAGGTTGTCACGCCGAGACGGGTTGAAAGAGGCATCTGCCTCAAACACAGATTCCATGGTATGCAGATCCGCCAGAAGGGACTGGGCATGGGGCAAACCGATGGTGGGAGCCGGATGGACAAAGGCAGGGGCACATTCCTGAAAGGCTGTGAGAGCGATGGCTGATGATGGTAGTGACAATAGAGGCTCCACCGACACGTCCGTATCCATCTCACTCTCAGATGACTCCTCCACATCTCTCTTAATCCCTGCCTCGACGGCCATCATAGCTCCACCCACTGCCATGAAGTTACACTGCGTTGACTGGACACTACAGAAGTGGTTTACACCAATTGAAGATTCACCCTTGAAGAGGCTGGGGTTACACCTGCTCACTGGGGTGAGTGGCCAGCATGGAGGGGAGGACTTAAAGGAGGAAGATGGAGGAGAGGAGCATGAAGAGGGGGACAAAGGGAAAGTTGAGAGCTCCTCAATTAGGCTCTTTAGAGCCATACTCTCCTCATACAGAGAGATATCCTCTCGGCTAAGGGGCGGGTCTAGCCCCTTCCAGGGCAGACACTCAGCTCTGCAAGGAGAGGAATTCTGGGATGTGGCCTGAAGACTGGGTGAAGACGAGAAGGTGGGTGGGGTTATTCTGGGGAGAATTGGGTCACAATAGAATCCCTCAGCTAAAGAGCTAATATATTTAGCCAAGAGAGAAATGTCCTCCCGCTCTCGCTCCTGCTCTTTCTCCGTGGAGAAGAAGGAGCAGGGAGGATGTGTGGGGGAAGCCTCTGGAGTTAGGAGGAGTTCATTCAGAGGGCCATGGAAGGGCCTGTGGGGAACATCCACATACAAGGGACCACTAATCTGTGGCAGGCCCATGATGGAACATTCATCTTCCCCAAAACTATTGGTGGTGGGGGGCAGCTTTCCATGGGGCTCTGCCAGGGAGAGTACCTGAGGATGCTTGGAAGAGAGGACCTGGGAGAAGGCTGGTGCACTATGTGATGAGTTAATAACCTCATGGGCTATTGGGCAGGACACAGCTGCATTGAAAGGATCAAAATTGAGTTGCAGTTTCTCCACAAAAGGAAAACATCCACTAGCAAGATGAGGGGTATACGGGGGAGTGCATGCACATTCCCCCATCTGTTGAGGGTGGGGCATAGTAAGAGGGGCAAGGGGTTTGCTGAGGGAGGAGGGGAGGGCTTCTGACATATTGGTTAGGTGAGAGGTAATTATTTGAGTCAGAATATCAGACTTAGTGTCAGTCAGTGAGGCAGAAGTGGTTGGTCCAACAGAGAGAAGGCTGGTCTTTGGTTCCCACTGGTGTTGTCCTCCATGTGTCTGGGGGAAGTGGTCTTCACCCAGAGACGACAGGCTGGACCGAAGACCATAACCAACTGGCTGCATGGGCACCTCACAAGAGCTCTGCTGGCGTATTGAACATGCCTCTGACTCGCTAAGAGAGAGAAAGAGAGAGAGGAAAAGAGACAGTAATTATTTATATCTCACATATACTGTATAGAGGTCATGGTTAAAGGTAAGAGACAAATGACACAGTGGTGTTTCATAGCAGCGTAGCTGTGGTACCTGATGATGTAGTTGTGGCAGCTGATAGGGTTTTCGTCGATGTTCAGCTGGAGGACCATATAGAGCCAGACCCATGAGTGGTCTGCTGCCTCCACCTGCACCACCATGTCCACCTGCCTCCTCTCTCCTTCACTCACTACAGAGACAGACACATTCCCATATTCAGCTCTCCTCACTGGTCTGTCTTCCTCATGTCTTTGTATTGTTGGTTGTGTTATGTTGGACTGAATGTTAAGTGTCTGCTGTTGAGTAGTTGTGTTATTGTGGATGTACTCACATAGGAGACAGTGCTGTGTAGAGGCATGGGAGAGATCCCTGGGATGGACCAGGCTGTACCAGGAGCGAGAGCGTAGAAACTCCACATCGTAGCCCAGGTACACACTCACACTGGAGAAAAATGGGACAATAGAGTTGATAACATACCCCATGTTCTCATGCCTATACACTACCAAAACAGTGTTGTACTTCAGAATGAACCAGGCTCATTCTTACCTGTCCTGGGCATCCCAAAGCCTCATGTCCCTGTGGTGTTGAGAGTGGAAACAAGCCAGTAGGAAGGACTGCTCAGGGGGTGGGGTGAGGGGGGCACTCTTGGCGATTGTAAGGTAAGGCGTTTTTGTCCTCAGGGGGGTACAGAAACACACCCATACTGGGTTGGAGGTCCAGTATGCAGAGACAGGGCAAGGTGGGGTGAGGCAGCGAGCTCTGACTAGCATCAACTTGTTCTCCGCACCCTGTCGCCGGATGAACTTTGTAGTATTGAATCGACATCGAAATAACTTGTCTGGAGGAGGAGAAAAAGGAGAAAGGTTTGAAATTGATGTCATTATAAGATATATATACACATTTGAGGAACAGTTATATAAATGACATTTCATTCGTAAACTAAGGTCTTTGGTTGTCTTTTGATAGATGATGTCACCATAGTCTAGGATGGATGCAGCAGTTGGGTTACTAAGGTATTTCTAATGGATCCAGTAAAACAATTATTAGATTAGTGATGAGAGATTTATACCTGTGTCAGTAGTGGTCATCGGTAGACCTGCAAGGTTGCTCCTTATGACAAAGTGGTCCATAGGATCAATGATATCATACACACTATCACTCTGGGCAACCAGGTCCACCTGAATGAGAAAAACAGGTTACATGACATTGAATGAGACTTTCATAGGCCTATGCACAATACTTTCAGTGTATGATTTGTCAAAGTAACAACAACAGCCACATGTTTTCAGCTTCGGACTATTCACCATGCAATGCCCGAGGTGGTCTGCGACGTTGTCTGATAGATACAGAAGTTTTCCATCGCTTGTTAGGAGTATCATGAAACCTGACAATTCGTGCATCAGCCCTGACAGCTCCTTAAACAACATTAAGTCCGTGGTCTCGTCTTGAAGAGCGTCTGTTTGGCAAAGAAAATAAAAGGTCTAACATTAGTTGTAAATATCGTCACTGAAACAAAAAGCATGAAATAATTTGTAGTATTTGTATTTTTTTCAACAGGGATCGTGTTCATCCTAAATATTACTTGTGTTATGCATCCAACAGATTGGAGTCACGCGCATTTACTCGCTACAACAGACTAGTACCATGGACAGCGGCAAACATGTTCAGAACTTTAGACAGCGCAAGACTGATTTGTACATAATGTCCATACAAATAACAAATCAAAACTATTAGCCAACAAATAAATCAGTAAATCAACTTCTGCATTACAGTGCTTGATAGAATGTAGTGGTTGTCGACCATGCACGTTAAACTTCAGTGCTCCTGGTGACTAAAACCACAAGAGACACTTTGTGTGACCATATTTGAAATAACAAAAAGGTAAACGCCTACCTTGAGAGAAGAATACAGACTTTCGGGTGTACATGCAGGCTAGTGACATGATGTGTAGGTAGGAGAGTCGAGCTTTGTCCGAATCGGAAATGGGCAACAGTTCCTTGATGTTCTGAATCTCTGCGTTGATTTGATCCCTCCGAGCCTTTGAGGCTCCTTTTGTGGACCGATACATTGTTGCGTGCCTGCCTGAAACAGGTGTCTGTTTGGAGTTTGAGAAGATTGCAGAAGTCGCGGAGTTGTTCTGTCTCACTACTTCATCCTGATTCAGGCGCTGTAAATTGACAACGGAATTGTTAGAATGAATATGAGTAGTTTAATAGCTGAGTTTGCATTGTCAATCCATTGTAATTTGTCTCCCCGTGAGCAAGGAGCGGTTTGGGTGGCTGACTATGTTGACTAGTTGCGTCGTGATTATAAAGTACATGAACGAGGATGTTCTTTATATAGGCTGATGGTGGGGTGCTGAGCAACCATACAGTAGATAGGAATATAATGTGAATGGCGATGGGAGGGGGGGATTAGCATTGAGGACTGCCTGCTGTATGATACCTCGCTCTCTCTCTATAACGTGTCATAGAGAGAGAGAGAGAGAATGTGTGTGTGTGTTAGTGTGTGTTAACCAAAGCTCGTGCAGTAAGTGTTGTCTC
Source organism: Oncorhynchus kisutch (assembly GCF_002021735.2). Classification (NCBI taxonomy): domain Eukaryota; kingdom Metazoa; phylum Chordata; class Actinopteri; order Salmoniformes; family Salmonidae; genus Oncorhynchus; species Oncorhynchus kisutch. The sequence goes on along the minus strand of NC_034202.2, from coordinate 33,407,450 downwards.
TAGGTGAACTAAGCAAACGCCTACACACTCCCCTTCCCTTCTCTCTCTGGTGAGAATTCAGCCTTGTACATGTTCCTTGCTCTATTATTGCCTTGGTTGTTCAGTTTATTTTTAGAACATGGACTTCAGTGGATTGTTTTGATTGTAATGATACACTCCATTTTTTTATCTGATTCTCTTCTTAGACAGAGTTGGCGGTCTGCACCAATTACAGCGAAAATACAAGGGGTCAAGATTACATTTGTTCATTTGTAATTTTAGATGTGGTGTTACATTAGACTAAAATACCTACTATGTCTTAACTCTAACACTAAACAGTATACTCCATTCAGATAATAATATTTTGTATTCTTTTTTCTACCTATAAGTAAACTAAAACCACAAATGAGACTACAGCCACACACATTTTCACTTAACTGATGTACAACATGCCTGACTCCAACATCCTGTTGATAGTCCTTCATAATACCATATCACTACACTTAAGACCAACTGGATTCTCCTTGAATTGTAAATGACTTTATTAAAATCAGATGACGTCAGAGATTGAAATGTTACTGGCTTCAGTTTGGTCCGGGCCCATGGGACAGAGAGGGAACTGCTGTTTGACATCCTGGGCTCCCTGTGGTAATGGATGTTTTTATCGTGGGTGGTGTGGCCATCTGTTGAAACCACAACGGTGTTGAGATATGGAGCATCTATATTCTCACTGATGGTGCAGGACTTTGATACAACACAGAATTTGATTTTCCCAACTCTTGAATTTCTATTTTTGCTATTTTGTGCATAGAGACATTTTCACAGGCAGAGGTGTTGTAGAGTTGTTCTTTAACTCAGCATTTATTTCCCTCTCTTTCTATCTGCATTCATCAATCACAAGGCACTTGTATCTTGTTTGTCTCCATCTCCATATCTGCTTGTCTCATCTATGTGTGACCATGGCAACAATACTGCTGTTACTTAGTAACCACATTGAGAATAATTATTAATATGTGGACCAAAGACGCCATTTAAGCTGGTAGATGATAACCACACTTTATTATTTAGAGGTGGATTGAGATAAAGGAAACTATTTTGTTTGAAATATAAAATATGATTATTGGATATGTAATTAAATTGTAGGGCGGTGAGTAATTAAATTGTATTGTAGGGCGAAGTGGTTACATGGACCACTACCATATCTTCATCATAGGTTGAGTTTAGGAGAAGCACAGTATGATTTTTATAGAAATTGTGTAACACGACCAAACATTTCATTCCATATTGTTCCTCTGTAGAGTTTTATCAGGTAATGATGACGCATTTGTCTCCCGTCATGATATGATTACATGATTTTCTCTAATGATATTCAAAATTGTATATACAAGCTAAATGTAAATAAATATAAAATCAGTGTCTCACTCACACACGCTGTCCTGCACTTTTTTGAATTTAAATAAAACGATGATTCATTTCCTCTTTCATTCATGCATTTCCTCTGTCATGTCAGAGCCCTTCTCCTAATGGACTGGTGATGACTAGGGATTCATGAGGGAGTGGAGAGAAAATAACTCTACCTGATCCAGCTCAATTTCCTCCTCTCTGGACAGAAATATACAAATACAGTTGAAGTCGGAAGTTTACATAAACTGAGTTAAAATGTATTTGGCTAAGGTGTTTCACCATTCCTGACATTTAGTCCTAGTAAAAATGCCCTGTCTTAGGTCAGTTAGGATCACCACTTTATTTTAAGAATGTGAAATGAATAATAGTAGAGAGAATGATTTCTTTCAGCTTTTATTTCTTTCATCACATTCCCAGTGGGTCAGAAGTTTACATACACTGAATTAGTATTTGGTAGCATTCCCTTTAAGTTTAACTTGGGTCAAACATTTCGGATAGCCTTCCACAAGCTTCCCACAATAAGTTGGGTGAATTTTGGCCCATTCCTCATGACAGAGCTGGTGTAACTGAGTCAGGTTTGTTGTTCCTCCTTGCTCGCACACACTTTTTCAGTTCTGCCCACACATTTTCTATAGGATTGAGGTCAGGGCTTTGTGATGGCCACTCCAATACCTTGACTTTGTTGTCCTTAAGCCATTTTGCCACAACTTTGGAAGTATGCTTGGGGTCATTGTCCATTTGGAAGACCCATTTGCGAGCTTTAACTTCCTCACAAATGGGTCTTCCAGATGTCTTGAGATGTTGCTTCAATATATCCACATCATTTTCCTACCTCATCAGCCATCTATTTTGTGAAGTGCACCAGTCCCTCCTGCAGCAAAGCACCCCCACAACATGATGAGGCCACCCCCGTGCTTCACGGTTTGGTTGGTGATCCTTGGCTTGCATGCCTCCCCCTTTTTCCTCAAACATAATGATGGTCATTATGGCCTAATAGTTATATTTTTGTTTCATCAGACCAGAGGACATTTCTCCAAAAAGTACGATCTTTGGCTTTTTTTTAATGGCGGTTTTGGAGCAGTGGCTCCTTCCTTGCTGAGCGACCTTTCAGGTTATGTCGATTAAGGACTTGTTTTACTGTGGATATAGATACATCTGTTCCTGTGTCTTCCAGCATCTTCACAAGGTCCTTTGCTGTTGCTCTGGGATTGATTTGCACTTTTCGCACCAAAGTGTGTTCGTCTCTAGAAGACAGAACGCGTCTCCTTCCAGAGCGGTATGACGGCTGCGTGGTCCCATGGTGTTTATACTTGTACAGATGAATGTGGTACCTTCAGGCGTTTGGAAATTGTTCCCAAGGATGAACCAGACTTTTTTTCCCCTGAGGTCTTGGCTGATTTCTTTTGATTTTCCCATGATGTCAAGCAAAGAGGCACTGGGTTTGAAGGTAGGCCTTGAAATACATCCACAGGTACACCTCCAGTTGACTCAAATGATGTCAATTAGCCTATCAGAAGTTTCTAAAGCCATGACATCATTTTCTGGAATTTTCCAAGCTGTTTAAAGGCACAGTCAACTTAGTGTATGTAAACTTCTGACCCACTGGAATTGTGATACATATATTATTTCATTTATAATTCAATCTGTAAACAATTGTTGGAAAAAGTTACTTGTGTCATTCACAAAGTTGATGTCCTAACAGACTTGTCAAAACTATAGTTTGTTAGCAAGACATTTGTGGAGTGTTTGTACACTCCACGTATTATTGTTTGTACAGATGAACATGGTACCTTCAGGTGTTTGGAAATTGCTCCCAAGGATGAACCAGACTTGTGGAGATCTACCATTTTTGTCCTGAGGTCTTGGCTGATTTCTTTAGATTTTCCCATGATTTTCCAATGTAAAGCAAAGAGGCACTGAGTTTGAAGGTAGGCCTTGAAATACATCCACAGGTACACCTCCAATTGACTCAAATGATGTCAATTAGCCTATCAGAAGCTTCTAAAGCCATGGCATAATTTTCTGGAATTTTCCAAGCTGTTTAAAGGCACAGTCAACTTAGTGTATGTAAACTTCTGACCCACTGGAATTGTGATACAGTGAATTATAAGTGAAATAATATGTCTGTAAACAATTGTTGGAAAAAATACTTGTGTCATGCACAAAGTAGATGTCCTAACCAACTTGCCAAAACTATAGTTTGTTATTTTAACAAGAAAATTGTGGAGTGGTTGAAAAATGAGTTTTAATGACTCCAACCTAAGTGTATGTAAACTTCTGACTTCAACTGTATCTTTATCCACAGGAATAAATATACCTAGAAACCATTTCAAGTCGGCATAGGTTAATATAATATGTTGGCAATGAAGCATATCATTGGAATATGTTGTGAGGATATAACAATTTATAATAGATTTGTAATTATTATGTATGTATACAAATGAGTCATTGTAAAGTGTCAACAAGATTAATAATCACCTTTTAAGTCCCCCTTGGGAAGCTAATTCATGTTCAGGACAAACATAACAATGTACGTTCATCCTCTTCCTCTACCTCAGACTGAGCCTGCTCTGTGAACCCTGCCGCCCATGTCATGGCACACTGTGATGAAATCCCTGTCCAATCCCAGGTGTGCCTTGACAGCATTACCCCCTGTACTACACAACACCCACACCCATAACATTACCCCCTGTACTACCCACCACAAAAACATTACCCCTGTACTAACCTCCACCCATAACATTACCCCCTGTACAATACACCACCCATAACATTACCCCCTGTACTTCTCACCACACATAACATTACCCCCTGTACTACCCATCACCCCAAAAGGTACACCCTGTACTTCTCACCACCCATAACATTACCCCTGTACTACCAATTACCCATAACATTACCACCTGTACTACCCACCACCCATAAAATTCCCCCCTGTACTATACCCCCGTACTACTCACCACCCATAACATTACCCCCTGTACTATACCCCCCAGTCTACTCACCACCCATAACATTACCCCCATACTACTCACCACCCATAACATTACCCCCATACTCCTCACCACCCATAACATTACCCCGTACTACTCACCACCCATAACAGTACCCCCTGTACTATACCCCCGTACTACTTACCACCCATAACAGTACCCCCTGTACTATACCCCCGTACTACTCACTACCCATAACATTACCCCCATACTACTCACCACCCATAACAGTACCCCCTGTACTATACCCCCGTACTACTCACCACCCATAACAGTACCCCCTGTACTATACCCCCGTACTACTCACCACCCATAACAGTACCCCCTGTACTATACCCCCGTACTACTCACTACCCATAGCATTTACCCCTGTACTACATAACACCTATAATATTACCTCCTGTACTACGCACGACCGTTAACATTACCCCCATGTACCACCCATCACCCATACCATTACCCCCTGTACTACCCACAACCCATAATATTACCCCCTGTACTACCCACAACCCATAATATTACCCCCTGTACTACCCACAACCCATAACATTACCCCCTGTACTACTCACCACATATAACATTACTCACCACCCATAACATTAAACGAATCTCCGAGCTGACAAGGTACAAATATGTCGTTCTGCCCCTGAACAGGCAGTTAACCCACTGTTCCTAGGCCGTTATTGATTAAAAAAAATTAAAAAATTTTTAAAAAAAAAGTAAAATTGAAATTAAAAATTACCCCCTGTACTACCCACCACCACCCATAACATTACCCCCTGTACTACTTACCAGCCATAACATTACCCCTGTACTATACACCACCCACAACAGTACCCCCTGTACAATACACCACCCATAACATTACCCCCTGTACTACCCACCACCAACACCCATCTGCTTCTTCCCCTGCCCACCTACATAACATCTGTGTCTGGACTTCTTGCCTCTCAGCTCCCACACTGAAGATGTCACAGAGGAAAGCCCAACACTCTGGTACAAACAGACCAAAACATACTCACACATGATCTCACATGCAAACACACACTCTTCACTGCCCATTCTAATGTAAGGTATGAGTAAATAATGTATTCTGTAATATTCTTGTTTTTTTACTCAAGTGAATCAGATTCAGGCTTCCGTTGTTTCTGCCACTATGTGGAGACATTGAGGTACTGATACTTCAGTCCACACTATGTGGAGACATTGAGGTACTGATACTTCAGTCCACACTATGTGGAGACATTGAGGTACTGATACTTCAGTCCACACTATGTGGAGACATTGAGGTACTGATACTTCAGTCCACACTATGTGTGTGTGACAAAGCTGAGAAAAACTTGTTTGTGTGAAAAAGAACATGATGAAGCGAGAAAAACATCAATTTCTCAAAATAATGATTTAAGTAACAGATAACTGTGAATTATGTCTTAGGTAAGGGATAATTCTACAGTGGAGCATTCAAGTAATGTAAATCATTTGAACATGAATATGTTGAAGGGAGAATAACATCCATTTCTCAGTGGAGCATTCATGTGTCAACCACTTTTTCGATGACTGTGAACTCTTGCACAGCTACAGAAAAAACATTCAAGTTTGGTTGATATGTGACTGCATTGTTGATTTGAACCCTATTGTTGATTTTTGGTTGACATCTGGGTTCAAATTAGACGAAATGACTGTGCATGTTGATGACCTCATGCAAATTCTACCAACTATCCACATTAATGGAACATGTTGATAAAGTATGTTTAAATGACAAGGAGACCGAGGGCTCTATTCAGTCTGTATCACTGAAGTGTTACAGTTGTCAGATAGAGATGTAAAGGTCATTTCCTATTGAGCCGACATATGCAGAATTGACCATGAATGCAGTCACCTCTAAAGCGGGAACATTGCCTTTAAATTCAGGCTGTAAAGCTGAACTTCCGTGATGTGGATTGAATAGGGCCCTTTATTGACTCAACCAATTTACCAACTTTTATGTTGGTGCGCTGTAGGCTATACATTTAAAAGACATTTAAACCCGAAGTTACAGTAATTTGGCAATTTACATGAAGATATTAATGGATAGTAACTGCAGATATAAATATCCTCCAATGTGGTAGTATATAGAAACAGTGTCCCTTGTATTGTAATAGTGCTCTATGGCTTTTCATTCACTGTCAATGTAAATGCATTTATCTGTCTGTACTTAAGAGCAAACTTGACAGAGTGAAAGAAAGAGTTTGAAAAAAGGTCAGCAAAGAACCCATTAATGGGCCTTAATTATGCAGAATAGGAGGTAAGGCCAGAAGGAATACCATTCATCCAAATGTTGGTTTCAATTATTTTAATTTTAGTAACATGTCAAAACAACCGTAAGTTGTAAAAAAAAAGAAAAAACGACATCCTTGATGGAGAGAAAGAGAACAGTATAACATGGGTTGAAATGGTAGCCTTGAATGGATGTTTTTATCAATTTCCTCGGTAACAATGTCCCTCTATATAATTTAGCTAGTCTTCTGTGCAGCAACAGACTATTGAAATTATGGTGAAGAGGCTAGATACCAACTATAGTGAACACAAGGTGATAGGTTAATCTGTTAATGGGAATATTACTGATTGAACTGTCTTAAACTATTGCGATATACCCGTGTGCCAGCCATATGCACACTGTCCCAGTGTGCCATGCGTGTGTCCTTGTGTGTGTGTCAGAGTAGTCTGGTAAAGGGAGGGAATAATGTCTGGAATGGAATAAATGGAACAGTATCAAAATCAAGTTTGACTCAGTTCCATTTATTCAATTCCAGCCATTATAATGAGCCTGTCCTCCCATTTAAAGTGACACCAGCCACCACTGGTGTGTGTGCATGTGCATGAGGATGTGTGTCTGGTGACTCACAGAATTATGGAAGAATGCCTTCACAACTAGCTTTTCCCCAGGCAGTTGTTTTAAAGATACATAGTAGTACAGCAGAAATGAGTCTGAGAAATGTTTCTGTCTCATGTCCTTAACAGTTTTCCTCATTTCATTTCCCTCCCACTCTCTATTTCTGTTCTTGCTCTCTCTCTTTACTCCATCTCTCTCCTCAGAAGGTGTAAGGTCCCACAAAGACAGACAGTCGTAGGGCAGAGCTGGTCTGGTAGCTGATGAGGGGGTTGACAGACACCATCTCCAGGTCCAGGGTGTACTCTATTGGACCGGTCACAGCACGGTCCAGGACCAGCACAGCACTGAAGTTGTTCATTTGCTGTGAAAAGATAGAGGGAGGTATAGTGGCATTGTGTGAATGTGCAGGACTGAATCATCATTTTAACTCAGTATTCTGTCTTCAAAATCAGTCATTTTTGTTCCCCTACTACTGCAGTAGGCAGTATTAGATGTTAGGTCTTGGTAAGTATTTTTGTGTAATATGCAGACATCTAGACATTCTGTTTTCTTCTTGACATGCATCCAACCCTGACTCATAAGTCAACACTGTAGCCTTTAACTCCAAGTATTACAACACACAGGGATATTCAGTAGTTGGTGTTTCCTCACTCTTAGAAAAAAGGGTTTCGAAAGGGTTCTTTGACTGTCACCATAGGAGAACCCTTTTTGGCTCCAGGTAGAACCCCTTTGAGTTCCATGTAGAACCCTCTGTGGAAAGGGTTTTACCTGGAACCCAAAAGGGTTCTACCTGGAAGCAAAAGGGTTCTTCAAAGAGTTCTCCTATGTGGATAAGAGTGTAGTGTAGTGAATGAAACTGGTATACAGTTAACACATGTAGTGGAGAGAAAATAGTTGATACTTCTAGAGCTGCCTGTATCTCCCACCCACTCACCCGTATGTAGAATTCCCCATTGTGGTCCCCAGAGCGGATGCGGAAGGTGTTGTAGACTCCAGGGTAGATGCGGGTGGCCTGGATCTGGAAGATGTCTGAGGGGACAGAGCGCTCTGAGGTGATGCTCATGTAACGGTGGACGATGGAGAAGGGGAGGTCACGACACTCAGGCTTGATGACCGGGCAAACACAGCGGCTAGAAAGACAGGGAAGAGGAGGTTAAATAACCTGTAATAATAGTGCTGTCCAAATGTCATTTCTTGGAGGGATTTTTAGACTATATGAGGTTGTGTGATAGTGAGGTTATGTTAGTGAGTCTGAACGTGTGGAGGAGGATGCTACTCACTTGTCAGACAATAGGGCTCTTGTCAGCACATAGGGCTCTCGACAGCGGTTGGAATCGGTGCACTGATAACCCCCATGGATGTTAATACAGGTCTGGCCCTCTCCACACTGGTCTATGTCTGTTTCACACTCATTCACATCTGGAGAGGGGGAGAGAATGAGAGAGGGAGATGGGGAGAGATGGAGGGCAGAGGAGAGAAAGAAGAACATGGAGAAAGAGATATCATAACTTCTCACATTTGTCAGTTATAAATAGCGTATTCTAACGATGTTTACCTTGGCAGAGTCTGGTGCCCTGTAGCTGGTACCCCTCTGGACAGATACAGGAGAACCTCCCTGGATCGTTAACACACTGAAACTGGCACATGTAACTGGAGTAGCTGCACTCGTCTACATCTGCACAGAGAGAAAGATAGTCAGGGAAAGGCACAGATGTAACTGAAGGGCTGGATTTTAATAACCTTCAGCATTCTTTGTTTTTATGTTGGAAACACTACAGCAATATAGACTGACAGACAGAAAATAGCCAAGGAGAAAATCAGGCCCTTTACCATTGCATGAGTGTCCGTCTGGTCCCAGTTCGTAGCCCGGTTCACAGCGACAAAGAAAGGTGCCATATGTGTTGTAACATTTCTGCTGACAGGGGGCGCCCATCTCACACTCATTCACATCTTGAGTTGGATATTGGATGTTGTAGGGTTAGGGTTATGTTGTGAAGAAGAACAAACAGTAACCATCATCAGATATATTGTGAGGTAATGAATTCTAGTTTAGTGTTTGAAGTTTGGATTTCAGCTGAGTTTCTGCCAGCTTTACTCATGTAAAGGGACTTACCCACACATGAACGGTTGTTTCCAGCCAACTGAAACCCAGGCTCACACTCACAGGAGAAAGAGCCAGGTACGTTTACACAGCGATGCTGACAGTACCTGTATCTACACTCATCAATATCTGCGAGGAGAGGATGAAAGATTCTGAGGTTGCGTAGGGGAGAAGAGGAGAGGATGGAAAACAAACAAAGTAAAAAGCCACAGAGGAATAAAGAAAGTGAAACGTGAGGTAGATAATGCTGTCTCACCCACACACTCAATACCAATTTTACTGTATCCATCTGGACACTGGCAGCTGTAGGTGCCCACAGTGTTAACACACTGCTGGCTGGGCTGGCAGTCATGAAGATCGAGTACACACTCGTCCATGTCTGAAAACACACACACACACACACACACACACACACACACACACACACACACACACACACACACACACACACACACACACACACACACACACACACACACACACACACACACACACACACACAGTGTAACCTTTGACTCAGTAGAACAAAGAGGGCAGGCGAGGTGTTCATAGTGAATCATTCCACCCTGATCCCTGCTCTTACTCACAGTGCTCCATAAAACAAACCAACACATACACGCTCACACTGTCCCGTTCTCCCACTCAACACTTATGGCCAGCCTTCCCAGTCTCTGTCCAGGCTTGTGACTCACCCAAACATCCCTCCCCCTGGCCTCGCCCACACAGCCCTCCCCCTTGGCTTTACCTACACAGCCCTCCCCTTGGCCATCACCTACACAGCCTTCCCCCTGTGCCTTACCTACACAGCCCTCCCATTTGGCCTCACCAACACAGCCCTTCCCTTGGGCCATACCTACACAGCCCTCCCCTGGCCTCACCTACACAGCCTTCCCCCAGGGCCTCACCTACACAGCCCTCCTATTTGGCCTCACCTACACAGCCTTCCCCCTTGGCTTTACCTACACAGCCCTCCCCTGGCCTCACCTACACAGCCTTCCCCCAGGGCCTCACCTACACAGCCCTCCTATTTGGCCTCACCTACACAGCCTTCCCCCTTGGCTTTACCTACACAGCCCTCCCCTTGGGCCTTACCTACACAGCCCTTCCCTTGGGCCATACCTACACAGCCTTCCCCCAGGGCCTCACCTACACAGCCTTTTCCCAGGGCCTCACCTACACAGCCCTCCGATTTGGCCTCACCTACACAGCCTTCCCCCTTGGCTTTATATACACAGCCTTCCCCCAGGGCCTCACCTACACAGCCCTCCCATTTGGCCTCACCTACACAGCCCTTCCCTTGGGCCTTACCTACACAGCCCTCCCCCTTGGCCTCACCTACACAGCCCTCCCCCTGGGCCTTACCTACACAGCCCTCCCCCTGGGCCTTACCTACACAGCCCTCCCCCTGGGCCTTACCTACACAGCCCTCCCCCTGGGCATCATAGCCTACAGGACAGGGGCTGAAGGCCTCGTTGGACTCCACCGGCAGGATGGCCACTGATTGGCTGGATGGTTCAGGGGCGCTGATGACAGAGGCAGAGCGTGGGAGACACAGGTAACCACCATAGTGGTTAAAACACTTCATCTCCCCCTGGCAGGCCTCCACAATGGTCTGACACTCATTGATATCTAAGAGATGAGGTAAGAGAGAAAATGAGTGAAAGGCAAATTAAGGAGATGGGAGAGAGCAAGAGATGAGGAGGAATGTGTGAAAGGCAAATTAAGGAGATGGAGAGAGCAAGAGATGAGGAGGAATGTGTGAAAGGCAAATTAAGGAGATGGAGAGAGCAAGAGATGAGGAGGAATGTGTGAAAGGAAAATTAAGGAGATGGAGAGAGCAAGAGATGAGGAGGAATGTGTGAAAGGCAAATTAAGGAGATGGAGAGAGCAAGAGATGAGGAGGAATGTGTGAAAGGCAAATTAAGGAGATGGAGAGAGCAAGAGATGAGGAGGAATGTGTGAAAGGCAAATTAAGGAGATGGAGAGAGCAAGAGATGAGGAGGAATGTGTGAAAGGCAAATTAAGGAGATGGAGAGAGCAAGAGATGAGGAGGAATGAGTGAAAGGCAAATTAAGGAGATGGAGAGAGCAAGAGATGAGGAGGAATGAGTGAAAGGCAAATTAAGGAGATGGAGAGAGCAAGAGATGAGGAGGAATGTGTGAAAGGCAAATTAAGGAGATGGAGAGAGCAAGAGATGAGGAGGAATGTGTGAAAGGCAAATTAAGGAGATGGAGAGAGCAAGAGATGAGGAGGAATGTGTGAAAGGCAAATTAAGGAGATGGAGAGAGCAAGAGATGAGGAGGAATGTGTGAAAGGCAAATTAAGGAGATGGAGAGAGCAAGAGATGAGGAGGAATGAGTGAAAGGCAAATTAAGGAGATGGAGAGAGCAAGAGATGAGGAGGAATGTGTGAAAGGCAAATTAAGGAGATGGAGAGAGCAAGAGATGAGGAGGAATGTGTGAAAGGCAAATTAAGGAGATGAGAGAGCAAGAGATGAGGAGGAATGTGTGAAAGGCAAATTAAGGAGATGGAGAGAGCAAGAGATGAGGAGGAATGTGTGAAAGGCAAATTAAGGAGATGGAGAGAGCAAGAGATGAGGAGGAATGTGTGAAAGGCAAATTAAGGAGATGGAGAGAGCAAGAGATGAGGAGGAATGTGTGAAAGTGCAAACATGTGAGGAGTAAAAAAAACTCAAATGAGGGTTGGTGATGAATAGAACTGACAAAGGAAACTTATTTACCCTGATATTTTGGCTGTGACACCATCAGATCATAAGCACAGTGACATAACTTTCTCACACATCACTCTCTCTAACATTACAACCAAATTAATCCACCCACCTTTACAATGCTGACTCCCAACATCCCACTCATAACCATCTGTGCACTCCTGAGAGAGAGAGAGAGAGAGAGAGAGAGAGAGAGAGAGAGAGAGAGAGAGAGAGGTTGCAGTGTTGACTGTATTCACTAAAGTGCCAGAGCATGCATGCACATTTACAATATTAGAAGAGGGACTGACTCAGGTACATGGGGAATGAGCATTGTTATCGAGAGGTGTAAATGTTGCTGGGAGAGAGGCATAAAGTGGCTTTTAGAAGAGACAGAATGAAAAACTGAGCAATGGAAAAGTAATAAGCAGGAAGAGAAGTGAAGACTGACTCATCCTTACCGTGAGGCTGTCACCTTCAGGAGGCGATTGAGACTTTGTATGGTGGAAGAGGGACAAACTCACACACACGCATAACAACACAAATGTTCTCCGCATACTACACATAAACACACACAAACAAACAGAGAGCAGGTAGCAGACAGACAAACAAATGCTGTGGAGTCAATCGATCACAATGACACACATACAGCTGAGTCAGTAGTACATAAATGTACGGGCAAAGACCAACAACACAGGGAGAGGAAGCAAAGTGATGTTCCAGAATCTGTGAGAAAGACAAGAGAGCGAGAGAGAAATTAAGTTTGACAATGGCACAAACAGTGATACTTAGTATTTGTATATCATGTGTGCATGTATCCCAGTTCAGACTGTGGATGGGTTGTTTTCCATGTTCAGTTTCTCCCATGTGGTGACCTGAACATGACAGCATTATGTCAAATAGCTAAGTTTAGGCCCATGCTTTTTATCCTGCGACACCAACGGTCACACTGGAAGACAGAGTAGACTGCCCCATGGTCTCATGCTTGAGTCATGTACTGCACAAGTAGAACAATGTGTGCTTCTGGTCAAACAAGCATTTCAAAGAAAATGTGTCACACAATTATAATGGTTTGAATGGGTATTTCATAACTTGCCACATACCATGAAGTCCTCTGTTTTCACTTCAGTATAAATGAGACTGAACCACCATATCCAGTCAGACACGTGCTGATATGGGCAAATAACCACATCACCACTCTGAGAGATTAAAGCAATTAGGCTGGCTCCAAGAGGGCTGTGAACTCCTTTCCTAAATTCCACACTACCTTAGAGACTAATGGTGCCAGAGATAGGACCTCAATGGCCTGGGAGGGCACAGGTGCAGGTATACAGACACTACATGAAGCTATGCATAAATGGATTCAGCTCACAGCTGTGCATAAGCTTTTATTAGTCCATGATACATTTAACCAGAGGTTTTATTATTGTGCAACAATGTAAAACAGACTTGAGTTTAATATTAATATCCATCCCAAAATCAAATGTGGAAATGTACACCTGTTTGTTGTGGCCATTCTTGGCCCTAAAGCCTGGCAGGTGACAAGATTAACAGATGAGCCTTCTGTTTCAGTTGGGTTTAAATTGGTTGACAGATCCCTTTCCTGTAGTCAATGAGCAAAAGCGCCACCTAGTGTCCTCGTGGATGGAACGTTGTTAATATGTCATTTCATAAAGAATCTTTTTTTTTTTACTGTCAAAAATCTGCTGTTTCTATGTCAAACAGTTTTGTTATATTTCAGTCTTCTGTGATGTATATAAAGTCTAATATTGGGATGCAAACTCAAAATGTTATACATTTCAACATGATGCAGGGATCTTATTTTTTGTAAGCCCATAACCATGTGTGTGAGGTGTACACTTTTGTTTCAAAGTAGATTTGTTTTAAGACTACCAAGAATCCCTCTGTGTGATCCTGATTTAGCCCACTGCAGTAACAGGGTTTAATAATAGCTTCTATTTAGCAATTGATCAATCATTTCAAGAAAACTTGCACTGCAGAACTACATTTTATCCTCAAAGCCAAAAATAAAATGGCAGAAAACAACATAGGATATTTCTTTGATCACCCTGTTGAAGACAACTTTCCTGCAATGCAGAACATGTTTAACTTGTAGTGTATGAGGTTTAAATAGGCTTCTGAAGATTGTAATTTCCACTTCGAAATGTCAGACTTGATTTACAAAAAAATGTATCAACCCTTGCAAAAGTGTCCATTAATTATAATTCACATAATAAATTTACATTTCCTGTTGCTGCAGGATTATTTTCCTGCTGTATCAAACTGGCTCAAATTAAGATCCTATATTTGTACTACAGCAGGTTCAAAGGGAAGAATGAAGGAAGAATGACATTACAACCTACAGTACTGTCTTTCTATGGAATGTATTGCATATTTGTTTTTACATTCTTCATTCATTAATACAATAACATTTTAAAAATCTAATATTACTCACTGATCAGTCTTCCTCTAGTCCACAGTTCTGTTCACTTGTATAATGTTGTAAGTCCTTGACACTCTTTCACAGTTTATGCTAACAGAAAATCTTTGTCAAGATGCAGGGCTATAGTACAGCTTCGTGGGCTGTATCTTCCTCACTTTCTCTCTCTCTTTTTTTCTTAGTGGATTTACAGGTCCTGTCTTTTAGGTGTCTGTCCTACAAGTAGAGCAGTGGATTGCGGCAGTGTGAAAATGTGTATGTGAAGCAGTGTGAAAATGTGTATGTGAAGCAGTGTGAAAGTGTGTTTGTGAAACAAAGTGTTTGGGGAGGAAAAGAAAGGGGCTGGGCAAGAGAAAGGAAAGGGGGAAGGACAGCCCATTCTTACCCCCTGAGCCACATCCTTGCTGCACAGCCCTGAGCATTATCCTCCTTCAGCCTCTTGTTTTGCCATGTCCTCTGTCTATTCCTCTCTCTATCTGGGATTCAAATTCCTGGTCTGCAGCCCAAATTCAACATCCATTAATCAACCATGCAGGGACAATAGTGGCATAAAAAACCAACCCTGCACTCTAGAGGAAAGGACATACCTGGATTCAAACAAACCCAGTCCTTAACTTATCACTCTTCCTCCGCTCCCTCTCTACCTCTGAGTGCCATCCATCCCTGCCCTCCCCTGCGCCCTCTTAATCTCCTTCTGACACAGTTGGATATTTACTGTCTGGGAAGAAGGGGGGCCCAGAGGAATGTGGAGACAAGTTAATGAGCAGACACAAAGAAACAAGGTTTAACAGTTAAAGACAGCAGGCCACTGTTTCTACAGCATACACACAAGTGTGCTCATGTTCAACATGAGAAATCCCTGTATTGCACCAGAGTGCAAATTCCTTTATGCATTGGAAAATAAACTGTGATTCCATTCCTTAAGTCCAAGTTATCATTAGGAAAATGGGAACATTTCTATGACCATTTGGCAGGAACGGGGCAGGACAGCTGTCCTAGTGAAGGGGTTTTATAGGGCAGTAAAGTCTCAGTTCAGACCCGAATCCCCCTCCGAGACAACCCTGACCAACTGTAGCCCCCTGCTGCTAACCCACCCCCTTAAAACACACACACACACACACACACACACGGACTAAGACACACACCCTCACATTTTCACAAACATAAACCAAA
The DNA here is from genome assembly GCF_002021735.2 of Oncorhynchus kisutch. Lineage (NCBI taxonomy): Eukaryota > Metazoa > Chordata > Actinopteri > Salmoniformes > Salmonidae > Oncorhynchus > Oncorhynchus kisutch. Next base: position 33,391,781 of record NC_034202.2, on the reverse strand, counting down.
CAGTTGAAACATCTTTCTAAAACAAATATGTTTACTTCATTTAAGTCACAATTTACATATCAGAAAAGTATTCAGTTCATTCAGTATATTTACAGGGGGACTGACTGAAGAGATAGAAGGAGATGGAGACAGATAGTTCACTTTGATCAGGGAGAGGTGGAGAAGTGGACTGCACTGGGCTGAGGTAGTTACGAAAAAATGCCAGAGGGAAGACAGATTCACAGTAAGATCAATACAGATCACAGGCGGCCGGTGGAACCTTAATTGGGGAGGATAGGCTATTAGTAATGGCTGGAACGGAATAAATGGATTGGTATTGAACACATCAAATAAATGGTTTCCACGTGTTTGATACCATTCCATTCACTCCATTCCAGCCATTATTATGAGCCATCCTCCCCTCAGCAGCCTCCTGTGATGCAGCTCAATCAGGAGAGGAGGTCCAAACCAGGGATCTACCTATTCATGGTACATTTGGAGGATACAGCTTTTGATGACGCCCATGTATCTGTCCCAAATCATCTGGTGCCTGAAGAGAGAAGAGATGGAGTATTACGACAACATTAATGACTGTATAAACACACACACACACACACACACACACACACACACACACACACACACTAACCTGAACGTGCCAAGACAATGAGCGGCATTGGTGTAGTGAGTGAGGAAGAGTGTGATCTCTGCCACTGTCCATCTATCATATCGACATGGCTCTATGAACTAGGAGAAGAGGAGGAGGACACAAGGCTGTTAGCAGAGTTTTCTCAATCTTATCAGGACAGGGGAAAATCAACTTAGTCATAGGATGATAGTCAGTATCAGGGCAGTAGACACAGAATCTATTCCACAGAAAGGTCAAACTGAATACTATACCAACAAGATTTAACCAATAAAACTACATCAATACATTGCCAGATATTATCGTAAAGATGGCTATGAAGTAAGTCTAATTTGTATCTACAATCTATAATGCCAAACAGCGGAATTCACAACAAACAAGATTTAGAAACATCTTAAAAGAGGAATTGTCACATACAGTACCAGTCAAAAGTTTGGACACATCTACTCATTCAAGGGTTTTTCTTATTTTTTAAAACTATTTTCTACATTGTATAATAATGGTGAAGACATCAAAACTATGAAATAACACATATAGAATCATGTAGTAACCAAAAAAAGTGTTAAACAAATCAAAATATATTTTATATTTGAGATTCTTCGAAGTAGCCACCCTTTGCCTTGATGACAGGTTTGAACACTTGGCATCTCTCAACCAGCTTCATGGGGTAGCCACCTGGAATGCATTTCAATTAACAGGTGTGCCTTCTTAAAAGTTAATTTGTGGAATTTCTTTCCTTCTTAATGCGTTTGAGCCAATCAGTTGTGTCAGACAAGGTAGGGGTGGTATACAGAAGATAGCACTATTTGGTAAAAGACAAAGTCCATATTATGTCAAGAACAGCTCAAATAAGCAAAGAGAAATGACAGTCTGTCATTACTTTAAGACATGAAGGTCAGTCAATCCAGAACATTTCAAGAACTTTGAATGTTTCTTCAAGTGCAGTCGCAAAAACCATCAAGCGCTATGATGAAACTGGCTCTCATGAGGACCACCACAGGAAAGGAAGACCCAGAGTTACCTTTGCTGCAGAGGATAAGTTCATTAGAGTTAACTGCACCTCAGATTGCAGCCCAAATAAATTCTTCACAGAGTTCAAGTAACAGACACATCTCAACATCAACTGCATGAATCAATCAGGCCTTCATGGTCGAATTTCTGCAAATAAACCACTACTAAAGGACACCAATAAGAAGAAGAGACTTGCTTGGGCCAAGAAACACAGTCAATGGACATTAGACCGGTGGAAATCTGTCTTAAATTAAAGATTTTTGGTTCCAACCACCGTGTCTTTGTGAGACGCAGAGCAGGTGAACGGATGATCTCTGCATGTGTGATTCCCTCAGGGAAGCATGGAGGAGGAGGTGTAATGGTGTGTGAGTGCTTTGCTGGTGACACTCAGTGATTTATTTAGAATTCAATGCATACTTAACTAGCATGGTTACCACAGCATTCTGCAGCAATACACCATCCCATCTGGTTTGCACTTAGTGGGACTATCATTTCTTTTTCAACAATACAATGATCCAACACACTCTCCTATTTGACCAAGGAGAGTGATGGAGTGCTGCATCAGATGACCTGGCCTCCACAATCACCCGACCTCAACCCAATTGAGATGGTTTGGGATTAGTTGGACAGTAGAGTGAAGGAAAAGCAGCCAACAAGTGCTCAGTATATGTGGGAACTCCTTCAAGACTGTAGGGGCCTCCCAAGTGGCGCAGTGGTCTAAAGAACTGCATCACAGTTGCTAGCTGTGCCACAAGAGATCCTGGTTCGAGTCCAGGCTCTGTCGTAGCCGGACGCGACCGGTAGATCCATGGAGTGGCGCACAATTGGTCCAGCATCGTCCAGTGTAGGGGAAGGTTTGGCTGGCAGGGATGTCCTTTTTCCATCGCGCTCTAGCGAATCCTGTGGCGGGCCGGGCGCATGCATGCTGACACGGTCGCCAGGTGCTTCCTCCGACACATTGGTGTGGCTGGCTTCCAGGTTAAGTGGGCATTGTGTCGAGAAGTGGTGTGGCTTGGTTGGGTCGTGTTTCGGAGGACCATTGGCTCTCGACCTTCGCCTCTCCCGAGTCCATACGGGAGTTGCAGCAATGAGGCAAGACTGTAACTACCAATTGGGGAGAAAAGTATAATATAATATAAAAAAAAAATTAAATCATAGACTGTTGGCATTGGAAAAGCTGGTTGAGAGAATGGCAAGAGTATGTCATCAAGGCAATGTCACAGCCTGACCATAGAGAGCTGTTTATTCTCTGTGTTGGTTGGGGCGTGATAGTGACTAGGATGGGTCATCTCGGTGATTAATGGTTTATGTTGGCCTGGTATGGTTCCCAATCAGAGACAGCTGTTTATCGTTGTCTCTGATTGGGGATCATATTTAGGCAGCCATTGTGCTTTGTGAGATCTTGTCTACAGATAGTTGCCTGTGTGCACACCTGTAGCTTTACGTTTCGTTTGGTATTTTGTTCGGTGTTCATTTAATAAAGGAAAATGTACACCTACCACGCTGCACCTTGGTCCGCTCATTACGACGATCGTGACAGAAGATCCCACCACCAAAGGACCAAGCAGCATGGTCAGGAGTAGTCAGAAGGAGCAGGGATCCTGGGCCCGGGAGAAAAGTGAGTGGAGGACATCATGGACATGGGAGGACGTTATGGCAGGGGACAAGACCCTGCCATGGAAGGAGGCAGAGGCAGCGAAGGAGGAGCATCGGCGACTCCGAAGTTCACGACCACGATGGAATCCCGAGAGGCAGACCCCAAATTTTTTGGGGGAGAGAGCACACGGGTTGGTTGGCGAAGCTAAGGGGCGAGTCTGAGAGCGAAGAGGAATATTGAGATAGAGATAGACTGATAGTTGATGGGAGTGATGAGGTAGAGTGGATGTTTTGGTGTCTGGAGCAAGACAGTCGCGGTGAGGAGAGTGGGACTAGTCAGGCACCATGTTTTGCGGATCGACACACTGTATCGCCAGTGCGCCTTCACAGCCCAGTGCGTTCTGTGCCAGCGCCCCGACTTTCCGGGCAAAAGTGAGCATCCAGCCAGGACGCGTTGTGCCAGCTCTACGCTCCAGACCTCCAGTGCACCTCCATGGCCCAGTATATCCTATGCCGGCCATACGTACTGTGTCTCCAGTGCGCCTTCACAGTCCAGAGCTTCTGGCGACGGTCGGCGGTCCGGAACCTCCAGCGACGGTCCGGAACCTCCAGCGACGGTCCAGGAAACCTCCAGCGACGGTCCAGGAAACCTCCAGCGACGGTCCAGGAAACCTCCAGCGACGGTCCAGGAAACCTCCAGCGACGGTCCAGGAAACCTCCAGCGACGGTCCAGGAAACCTCCAGCGACGGTCCAGGAAACCTCCAGCGACGGTCCAGGAAACCTCCAGCGACGGTCCAGGAAACCTCCAGCGACGGTCCAGGAAACCTCCAGCGACGGTCCAGGAAACCTCCAGCGACGGTCCAGGAAACCTCCAGCGACAGTCGGTGGTCCGGAGCCTTCAGCAAGGGTTCTCAGTCCAGAGCCTCCTGCGACGATCTATCGTCCCGAGCCTTGCGACGAAACGCAGTCCGGTGCCCCCGGCGACGAAACACGGTCCGGTGCCCCCGGCGAGGAAAACACGGTCCGGTGCCCCCGGCGACGAAACACGGTCCGGCGACGAAACGCGGTCCGGCGACGAAACGCGGTCCGGTGCTGCGACGATCCCCGCACCAGAGCCGCCATGGAGGAAGACGTCGTATCTCCGAGCGGAGTGGGTACTTCGCCCCGCACCGGAGCCGGCACAGACAATAGACATCCCCCCCTTAACCCTCCCTTTTGGTTTCAGATTTTGAGGCCGAGTCAGCACCTTTGGGGGGGTAGTACTGTCACGTCCTGACCATAAAAAGCCTTTATTTGCTATGGTGGAGTAGGTCAGGGCGTGTCTGGGGGGGGTGTTCTAGTTTATTATTTCCATGTGCATTCTGGTTTTTCTATTTCTTTGTTGGCCGGGTATGGTTCCCAGTCAGAGGCAGCTGTCTATCGTTGTCTCTGATTGGGGATCATACTTAGGCAGCCTTTTTTCCACTTTCAGTTTGTGGGATCTTGTCTACAGATAGTTGCCTGTGTGCACACCAGTAGCTTCACGTTTCGTTTTTGTGCTTTTTGGTGAGTTTCTAATTAACTTCTTGGCTATTTTAATTTTTGGATGAAAAACGTTCCCGTTTTAAACAAGATATTTTGTCACGAAAAGATGCTCGACTATGCATATAATTGATAGCTTTGGAAAGAAAACACTGACGTTTCCAAAACTGCAAAGATATTGTCTGTGAGTGTCACAGAACTGATGTTACAGAAAAAACCCAGATACAAATCCAATCAGGAAGTGCCGCATTTTTTTAAATCGCCTCATGCCAATGACTCCTTATATGGCTGTAAAGGAGCTAGGAGTCAGCTTACGTTTTCCACGTTTTCCCCAAGGTGTCTGCAGCATTGTGACATATTTGTAGGCATATCATTGGAAGATTGACCATAAGAGACTACATCTACCAGGTGGTCGCTTGGTGTCCTCCGTCGCAATTATTGCGTAATCTCCAGCTGCAGTATTTTTCCGTTTGCTTCTGATGAGAAGCCAACTGCCACCACTGATAGATTATCAAATAGATATGTGAAAAGCACCTTGAGGATTGATTCTAAACAACGTTTGCCATGTTTCTGTCGATATTATGGAGCTAATTTGGAAAAAAGTTTGGCATTTTAAGTGACTGCATTTTCCGGTCTTTTTCTTAGCCAAACGTAATGAACAAAATGGAGCTATTTCGTCTACACAAATAATATTTTTGGAAAAAATGAACATTTGCTATTGAACTAAGAGTCTCGTCATTGAAAACATCCGAAGTTCTTCAAAAGGTAAATTATTTTATTTTAATGCTTTTCTTGTTTTTGTGAAAATGTTGCCTGCTGAATGCTAGGCTTTGGTTGAAAAGCATATTTTGAAAATCTGAGATGACAGTGTTGTTAACAAAAGGCTAAGCTTGTGTTTGAATATATTTATTTCATTTCATTTGCGATTTTCATGAATAGGAAACGTTGCGTTATGGTAATGAGCTTGAGGCTATGATTACGCACCCGGATATGGGATTGCTCGACGATAGAGGTTAAAATACGTGGAACTCTACGCACGCTGCGCCTTGGTCCAATCATTATGACGATCGTGACAGGCAAAGGTTGGCTACTTTGAATAATCTCAAATATAACATTTATTTTGATTTGTTTAACACTTTTGGTTACTACATGATTCCATATGTGTTATTTCAGTGTTTTGATGTATTCACTATTATTCTACAATGTAGAAAATAGTAAATATAAAGAAAAACCCTTGAATGAGTAGTTGTGTCCAAACTTTTGACTGGTACTGTATGTCATAACATGTTGATTGGCTATTAGGGGTGTACCTTCTCCACAAGGTCGATGAATAAATCTCTGACATCTTTGGTATGTGTAAGTTTAGATGCAAGGTTTATCAGGGCTCTAGAAAGATTCTGTGTTCAGAGAGAGTGAGATAGGAAAAGAGTAAAAATACATTCTTACAACCTAACAAATTCCTTCCATTTTGTCTTGTTTCAGTGGGGGGAGGAATGTGGGATGTTCATTTCAATCTGAATAGGAACCAAAGTCTGAAATATTAGACTATTTGATACCTATTACACTAGTTTCATATAGCTTTGATATATTTTACTTTAACTTATTTATTCATCATAATTTAGATACTTTGAATTGAAATGAACTATTTTTCATGCATTGGCAATATTGTACCTCACCTCTGGTTAAAACCCACTCCAACTCTATGTGCATTTCTTAGTCTCTATACACATTATTAATAGCAATTATCAGTTAGTTTCTCACTTTGAAGTTAACCTCCATCAACTTGTAGACTTTGATCTTTCCCCGCAGAGCAGCACACACCAGGCTAAGAGAGCGAGGAGAGGAGAGAAAAGGAGTCAAGAGGGGGACCAGCAACGACATCAACGGCTGAATTGTTTTTAGAACTCAACATTAACCCACACAAGCATTTTCATACACGTGGTTACACCCATCCTACATTTTATGTTGGTCCATCATGTCTTTGTCATTAACCAAAACCTTGAGATCTTTCAGTTCATTCAGAAACTCTTTCTCCAGGTCAACATCCATATCCTCCATCATGCTATCTGTGAAGAGAGAGGGGGAAAATGAATGGGATATGGTGCTAGAAAGCCAAGTATGCCCAGCGTTGATACCTCATAAAGCAGGGGTCTCCAACCTTTTTTTTAGCATGAGAACTACTTAAAATAAAAAAATTATGTGAGCTACTCATTTCTCTCTAACTTAAAAACATTATCATTTCCTCATTTCCCCTGCAACTCTTTCTGGGGTCCTTATTTATTTATTTTTTCATTTTTTATTTAACCTTTATTTAACTAGGCAAGTTCACTAGGATTTGAACCAGGGACTGTAGGGGCGCCTCTTGCACTGAGATGCAGTGCCTTAGACTGCTGTGTCGCTCGGGAGCGAATTGTACAAGATAAAGTAGTGCAGTATGTTCTCTGTCAGAATACCTGGTCAAATAATGGTTAACAAAAAACTAAGAGGGTCCCTATAAAATCTTTTTTTTTCACCCCAAATTCAGTTGTGTATTTTCCTGGTTTGGGATTTTTTGGAGTTTTCACTCTCAACATTACAATTGTTCATAGAGAAACAACGACATTGGATGTTCTGCGTTGATGTTAATGCTTAAATCACAACATAATACCATTTTGTGGGGATCTTGAAAAAAACTAACATATTTAGATTTGTGAGTCTAATTCCCCTTTGAATGCCCATCTGGCCCTTTAATTTAATTGCACATCTAGTGTGCAGTCTAATGTGCCGGTCTAGCGATGGTTCTGCACTACTGCAGCTCATTTCATGGCAAAGTTTGCAAATAATATACAGTACTCATGACATACCTCTGCCAGGTAAGCCTATTTCGCAGTTAACATTTATTTCAGAAGGTTTTGTGTCAAGTATTTCTGTCAAACCACAAGATGGTTATCACGTCAACTGGCTACTATGGATGGGCATTTCGAGTCTTTTCTGTGAGCCGGATCGTTTGGCTTCGTTCACTTAAAATAGCCATTATTTTGGCTCCCAAAAGGCTTTAATCTCTCATTTGAAGCATAAAACGTTGCCTAGTATTATGTCATATTGTGAAATGTGAGTTCAAATAAATGTTTACCTGACCTAATTATTAGATGGCCTGCAGAAAAAAAAGTAAGATAACATTTTACGCACTGAAAAAAAATAGCGTGAACCACAATGAGGCTTCTCTCCTCACTATATCATTATTGCACTGAGGATTTATCATCTTCAGAGAACGTTTTTAGAATTTATCTGCAGAAAATCGATGTCTGGAGCTCAAATAGTAAAAGTATGCAAATCAGGGAGCCAAATTAACTTATTTTTCACATATGTGATTCGGCTTCTGGCGTTCACCAAAAACAGCTGTTCAAAAAAGCTGTTCGCGAACGAGCCATCACTACTGGCTACAAAAGGAGTGATAGACAAATGCCGGCACCACACAGACCTAAAGGGGCAATATTGATGGAATTGGCAGATATTGTGTTAGGTTTGGCTTTTTAAGCCAATAGTGGCTAACCAGGGGTTCTATGTTAGATAGAAGCTGGAAGCTTGCGGTGTCCGATACGTTATGACAGTTTGCCGTGGAACACAGAATTGTTTGGCGAGCTACTCATAAGCTACTGGTAGCTCGCAATCGATCTGTTGTAGACCCCTGTCATAACGTAACTACTTCCACGGGCCAAATAAAACTGTTTTTGACAAGAGCTTTGGGTTCAAATAATTATTTATACGTTATGATTTTTTTCCCCCGGGACTGACTTCTTTACATTGTGTTCGACATTTAACTGCATTGTGCCATCAGTGACTGGTCAAAGTGATGCATCTTACCCATTGCTCCTATTGTCCAGTAACTGATGAGCTGGCCTGCACAGAAGGCAAAGTCTTGGAATGAGAGGTACTGTAGCTTCCTCTTTCCTGTCTCAAAGCGGCTGTTTGCAAAAAACACAATGGCAGCATAGTCCCTGCAGGGATAGAGAAAAAAGTGAGAGGGAGGCACTGTAGGTTGGAGGGCCTGAACCCAAGGAAACTATCACAGGCAATTATCCTTTTTTCATCCATCATTCTATAAACCATTAAGTCCATGTCTACAAACAAAGACGCATGTATGCTATTCCCTGTGAATATATAAATATTACTAGAGTTATGGTTGACAGATTTATTTCGCTACACTATTTCTGTTTCTCCTTCCTTATTCCTCCCACTCTGTTCTTGTATCCACCTTGCCAGTGTGTCGGAGAGCAAGAAGTGACGCTGTATGTTCTCCACTAGTGGGCCCTTGAGCTCCTCCACCACTTTGAACACCCGCTTGAAATTGTCAAACTGGAGAGAAAGACAGTAAGACGGACAAAGGGACAGACATACAGACAGAGACAGAGATGTGCTTCGTGTTGGTATGCTCTATATATTGTATTTCTGATCATGACCTCACTATAAAAGCCCCACGGTTGGCAGGCAAATCCCTCTGCATGACAGTGCTTAAACTGGACAGATAATTCAATTACAGAGAAGTGCTGTCCAGGTAAGTTCCTGGCCTGTCCTTTTGCATTTAAGCTGCTCTTGAGTGACAGGTTCTTCTCAAGTGTTAATACAGTCAGGAGTCACGCAATATTAATGTAGCCCCTTCTCAATGAGTGTGGTGTTTGTGTTAGTCTCACCTGTCTCCTGCAGCTCTTCAGTGTGATCCCTGTTTTACAGCTGGTGTCATCCAAGTCCTTTTTGGTCCCTTTGGAGAGCTTTTTCCCCAGCACCTCTCTGGCAAACACACTGTCAAATTCATAGTACCTGCAGAAAATAACAACACACTGGTTAGCTCTAAAACATGGGGAGGAAGGGCTAATATGCACACACACTATTTGGATTTGCATATGGTCCTGAGCAGTGGAGGTTCCTCAGAGAAAGAAGGGGAGGATCATCCTACTAAGGGAATTTCATAAAAATAGAGAAACATAAAAGTTAACATTTTTGGATAAAACTATACTAAATATATTCACACCTCATCAAGTAACTGATTAAAACACACACTATTTGCAATGAAGGTCTTAAGTAGCCTAAACAGCACTCTCTGGTGTAGCACCATGGTGCAGATGGAGGACAGCTAGTTGACTTCAATACAAACCCTAGGAGGCTCATGGTTCTCAGTAGTTACACTATATGACCAAAAGTATGTGGACACCTGGTCGTTGAACAACATCCAAAATCATGGGCATTAATATGGAGTTTCTCCCCCTTTGCTGTGATAACAGCCTCCACTCTTCTGGGAAGGCTTTCCACTAGATGTTGGAACATTTCTGGGGGACTTGCTTCCATTCAGCATCAAGAGCATTAGTGAGGTTGGACACTGATGTCGGGCGATTAGGCCTGGCTTGCAGTCGGTGTTCCAATTCATCCCAAAGGTGTTTGATGGGATTGAGGTCAGGACTCTGTGCAGGACAGTCAAGTTCTTCCACACTGATCTCAACAAACCATTTCTGTGTGGACCTTACTTTGTGCACAGGGGAATTGTCATGGTGAAACAGGAAAGGGCCTTCCCCAAACTGTTAGAAGCACAAAGTTGGAAGTAAAAAATCATCTAGAATGTCATTGTATGCTGTAGCGTTAAGATTTCCCTTCACTGGAACTAAGGGGCCTAGCCCGAACTATGAAAAACAGCCCCAGACCATTATTCCTCATCCACCAAACTTTACAGTTGGTACTATGCATTCTCCTGGCATCCACCGAACCCAAATTCATCCGTCAGACTGCCAGATGGTGAAGTGTGATTAATCGCTCCAGAGTACACGTTTCCACTGCTCCACAGTCCAATGGCGGGGAAGCTTTACACCACTCCAGCCAACGCTTGGCATTGTGCATTGTGCATGGTAATCTTAGGCTTGTGTGCAGTTGCTTGGCCATGGAAACCCATTTCATGAAGCGCCTGATGAACAGTTATTGTGCTGATGTTGCTTCCAGAGGCAGTTTGGAACTCGGTAGTGAGTGTTGCAACCGAGGACAGATGATTTTTACGCGCTTCAGCACTCGGCGGTCCCGTTCTGCGAGCTTGTGTGGCCTACCACTTCGCGGCTGAACCGTTGTTGCTCCTCCACATTTCCACTTCACAATAACAGCACATTCAGCTGTCGGGGCAGCTCTAGCAGGGCAGACATTTGATGAACTGATTTGTTGAAACGGTGGTGTACTATGACGGTGCCACGCTGAAAGACACTGAACTCTTCATTACAGGACATTCTGATGTCAATGTTTGTCTACGGAGATTGCATGGCTGTGTGGTCAATTTTATACACCTGACATCCAGAGGATGTCCTCAAACCTATCAGAGCTCTTGCAGCATGAACTGACATGTTGTCCATCCAATCAAAGGATCAGAGTAATGAATCTAGTACTGAAAGCATAAGCTACAGCTAGCTAGCACTGCAGTGCATAAAATGTGGTGAGTAGTTGACTCAAAGAGAAAAATACAATAGCTGAACAGTTTTGAACAAATTAATTTCTTAAACAAACAATGAAGGATAAGCAGGAGAGAGAGAGAAAGAAATAAAGAGAGAGAGGGAGAGATATACTGTAGCTATATTTTGAAGTGTTTTTTTCTTCTTCATTTACCTTTCACTTCCTTAGCTAATGCGGCTAATTTAGCCTACTCAACAACCTGACTCAAACAGACAGGAATGCTATTTATGTTAGCTAGCTGGCTTAGGCTATCCAACACGCCAACTCTTCCAATCAAGGTAAGCTTTCGATTTTATTAATTTATTGCCAACGGGGCCCGCCAGTGTAACTACTAAACTGCTAGCTGTAACATTACACTGTACTGCGTGATTGTACACATGGATTGGATTGTGGATTAACTAATGTGTTAGTTCTAGTTTTTTGACTATAACGTTAATATATTGACAACGATGTAGACTGTTTAGCTTTTAGCGGACATGGTATGAAGGCTTGGAGAGTTTTTTGCACCTGGTCACAGACAGCTGTTGTGTTGTGCCCTAAAGTCCACAAACTAAGGGAAAAGGTGAGAGGAGAGTACATAGATGCGAGAAGGAATTATACAATGTGCAAAGTGATGATGCTGTATGTGGCTGCTTTGAAAGCAAACTGTGTGTGATCATGGGTGTATTCATTCTGCCGATTATGTTGTAAAATGTGTCTTAAATGGAAGGAAACTGGAAGGAAAATGTGTCTTAAATGGAAGGAAACTGGGAACTACCTGAATTTGTCCAATAACTGTTTGGATGAATGATTACACCCCAGATCAGCTAGAATCAGTATTGAATGAGTCTCTGTCTGTCACCTTGCTTATTCTATGTTTCTCTCGACCTGTGCACTTATATGTCATTTGTAGGCTAGGTTGTAGCAACCTCATGATGGGTATAGGGAAAATGTTTGTATCAGTAGCCTGAACCTATCAATGTTCCTTACATTGAGCTGGGTGAATGGAATATAAATGACAGTCATATGCTGTAATACAAATATGGACATGCTCATTAAAACAAATAATCCTCCCTAATCTTGAATGGCACCAACCACTACTGGCCCTGTGTCTATTTCTAAGTTTCCACACAAATTGCCCTTGGCTTAGGGAACAATAACAATTTATGGAATTGAACACACACCTTTCAATGAGAATTATCTGGTTCTGGGCCGGGATCTGATACAGCAGCTGACTGCCCAGTTTGGTGGGGGAGTGTAAAAGACGCTCACACATCTGGAAGGTTCTAAACTGGTCCATGGTATCGCTGGTCAGCACCTCTGGATTCGCCTCACACTCCAATAATGCCCCCTCATCCATCCGCACCTTTACTGCATCACTCACTGTGAGGGAGAGCAAGGCAGAGATGGGAGAGAGACAATAGGATGTAAATGATCTCACGGTCTGGTAATTGCCATTCTATTGTGTAGGCATCTGTGATTTAAATACATTCCTGAAATCAATACATTCCTCTGTCACACAGTGCAGTGTCACCACAGCCATGTCATTCCAAAGTCTCAACAAAATAGGATAGAGACAAACCAGTGAGACCGTCCAACCAAAGCTGATAGACTTCCATATCCATGATAGTTGTGTTCCCCACAAACACATCCAGTTCCATAGACATCTTGTAGGCTAATGAGGAACCAAAAAGACTGCAGAGAGTTAATTTAAGAATGACTGTGCCGAGTAGTTAAAAAGAGTAGTCTACATACAATCAGAATATTCTGGGTAGCCTTTTATATCTATATCTATCTTTTATATCTATCTAGGGTAACCTAGCGGTTAGAGCGTTGGGCCAGTAACCGAAAAGTCGCTGGTTTGAATACCCGAGCCGACAAAGTGAAAAATCTGTCAATGTGCCCTTGAGCAAGACACTTAACCCTAATTTGCTCCAGGGGTGCCGTACAACTATGGCTGACCCTGGAAAACAACACATTTTACCGCACATATCCGGTGTATGTGACAATATATAAAATAAAATATATATATATATATACACACTCACATTATGCCTCACTATTGATATACTGCAAAGTTGATCCACTGAGGGTCATGTTTCTAGGTGAAGCTGGCATTAACAGTCAAGGATCGATGACCCATTTAAAAGGGTAGTCACACCGGGTCACTATATTGTGCCATTATGTAACATAGTCATTTTAAGAATAACAAATAATTATACTTTACCTTTAACTAGTGTTATGTATCGAGGGGAAACCGTAGCCAGCAAATATATTGCACCAGGCACCGTTTGGGTAAACAGCATCTGCAAACGCGTATTATTTATTGCGCAGTTAAAACGTTGGGTTCTGCAAAGAATTGGAGTAAAAACAGCGTATCGAATTTGCATAGACCTGCATTCAAAAGAACAGTAAACACTGCTTAAAAACGCTATCCTTGTTGTAAAATAAAAGCGAAACGACAGATGGTGTCGCTGACAAGTAAATTGTAGCACCTCTCAAAATCCACAACAGAAAGCGCAACTTTGTTTCTCTTTGCTGGATATCTCTAGAGAAAAGCACATTGGATACAAGGCACTTTACTGCCATCTACTGCTGTGGAGAAATAGTTTTTTTCCGGGGGTGGGTTTGTAGCGTTTTCTAGCTAAATATGACTGGACGAGTTATTTGAAGGGAAGTCTTTATCGCACGCAATATGACGGGCACTGCCCATTGTCCTGAAATGGACAAATTTATGGAACGTTCCATGGTTTTGAAATTAGCAAAATGCTGGGGCTGTCCATGGTGCTGAAATCAGCAACGTTCCTATGTTAACAGTTCAAGGTGGGAGTGTCTGCTGCATGGGAGAAAAGATAGTGGGCTAAGAAGGCGGTCTATGCCAATATTTATAGTTGTTCCATTATATTTGCCTAAACTAAACACTATCTGAGTACGGATATATTTCTTAACGGAGGGCCACAACATAATATAGCTACTAATATGTATATATAGTGGGCAAGAAATGTATAAACAAAGGGGCCTTTGGATATGACCCCAACACCCAATTGTGGTGATGAATACAAAGACAAGTTCAAGGCCCAGCCATGGGGCCATGCCAGCAATAAAAACAGGTATATAGCGGGCAAGAAACCTATAAGGAAATGGGCAAGTCAGATCCGTAACCCAGGGATAAGGATTGGCTCTGCAAGCAATAAAGAATGTATATATAGCAGGCAAGAAACCTAGAAATGAAGGGGCCTGTAGACGGTACCCCAACACCCAACAATGGGAAAGAGTACAGGGAAAACAAATCAAAAACCTGGACATGTCAAACCAGGTGCGACCTCGAGCGGAGACCACAGGGCAATAAAGTTGCAAAGTGAGCTAAGTAATGCAGGATGCACTTCCTGATAACCGAAAAAAGGTGCCGCTAGTGGGTTGGGTACCACTGGTGAAATCTTCTTATCTTGACCCAGTACAGCCTCAGAGGAAGGGCCACTCCAAGGAGCCGGGTCCTCCCAGGGTTTCTCCGCTGGGTCCGACTAATATGCTGGTTTGTTCCACAAATCTGTATGCGCATTGTTTCCTCTGTCCAAATATGACTGCGCGTTTATCTTTCTGTGGACAGGACTTGAGCGCCACCCTGGCGAAAGTGAGAAAATACAGTGTATTTTTACATCAACATCAGCCTACTGGTGACGAATTATGTTCTTCTTAACTGGCCATTTTTAAGAGCCATGTATTGCGCGCTTTAGAAGAGGCATCGATACAAATCGCATAAAGCGCTACATAAAACGCTCGTTTCACATCGTGTCGTGAAAATGACAATGACAGAGGCAATGTGGGCAAAGGCTTGTTTTGCAAGACCTACTCGGTAGCGTTGAGGATCAGGGCATCACAATTTAAATCATCATTTTGTAAGCATTCCATTACCTATTTTATTACTGTTTATTTTTTTGCAAATTGCCATATTTTCCATGCATAGTCGTTGAGCCGCACTCGCATGACGCCAAGCCTACAGTAAATGACACAAAATGTGCAGCAACAGCGAGATTGACAAGCGAGAGCTCTCTAAAATGTCTGACGAGGATTTGATGTCATTCTCCAAAAAAGACATCGTGGCCAGGTTGCGCCAAGAGGAGGCCAACAAGATGACAGCCCTTATACAGCGAGGGCGGTTAATTAAAGAGGTTAATAAACAACTGCAGGAGCATTTACTCGAAATCAGGGAACTCAAAGTAGTCAATAATAGGCTTCAGGAGGAGAACCAAGAACTGCGAGAACTATGTAGTTTCCTGGATGATGACAGAATGAAAATAAAAACGCTTTCCCGAGAGTGGCAACTTTTTGGACACAACGCAGCCAAAGTGATGCGTGAGGACGTGGGTGGACATCTGAAGAAGTTAGCTGATTTGGAACGAGTGCAAGATGGATTGGTAAAGGAGAATTTCGATCTCAAGGAACTGTGTGTTGTTCTGGAGGAGGGTTGTGTCAGCAGAGGTGATTCCAGTCCTGGCGGGTCGTCCGAGTTGAGTTTACAGTATTTTGTGGCCCGGGACTTTGGAGACGGAAGTTCCAGCGCTGGGAGCATCGGTAGTCCAGATCCTCTTCTCGTCTGTTCCCCCGATGAATGAGATGGTACCAACAAACCTCTTCTATCAAATATAAAATATGTTGTTAATGTCACCTCAGGTTACATAAAAGGGGAATGGGTCGTTTGCTATTTTATAGATTTCTAGCAAAATATCACAGGCCACGTTCTTATCGTGCATTCAATATGACGGGAGCTGACCATGGTTCTGAAATAAGCAACATGCTGTACATCCGACACGGGAATGCTTTATCTCGAACTGGTTTATATTGACTGATGATGGGAATTTGTATTCTTCAGTTCTCTTTTATTAGTTTGCATGGCACATGTTCAATTTTCCCTTGCAGTTTTGTCATATTGTTCTTCACACAAATAGTGTTTATTTCCCTCCATTCAATATCACTTTTCTCTCTGAATGTCAAAGCATTATCTATACTATCCTTTGAGCTGGTGAGCCTTTTCTAAGTCATGTCTGTGCCCCTTATAGCATGTCATAGTATTTATAATACAAAAAAAAACAATTGTCCAAAACTTTATTGTAATTGTGAAAACCCTCATGTTTTTACACTGTTTTGATTAAAAGATGACAATAATGATCTGTAACAGCTTGTTGTTTTTACATGACCCCTATTTGGGTAGATTAGAAGCAATAATGCATGATGGTGATGTTTTGAAAAACCCAACTCCCAGTCTCCCAGTTGTAACTCTTTCTTAGGATGAAGTGGATGAAGGAGGAATTCATTATTGATCCAGGATCAACTTCAGGAGCAAGGTCTAGGCCAATACATGCAAAATATTGGGCTTTTTCAACATTTCAGCCGACACTGCAGGTGACTGCAGACTGTTTCATCTACAAATTACCATGCATCATAAATAACTACTCATTACTATTTGTAGATCATTCAGTATGTTCAGTGACAGCTGTTGGAAGTGGAGTGGAGATTGCACTCAAAAGGGAGATGGAGGCAACTACAGTAACTCCTCAATCTCAATGGGGATTGAGGGTAACTAGTCACTCCACCCCGTCTCAATGAGCGGGTATGTGGGGAACTGAGCCAGGAGAGATTATCTAATGTTATCTCAAACTAATCTTTAACTCAAACTCTTAGCCAGGTCAAATATGTATGCCTTTTAAGATCATCTACACATTGAATAAGGTGGCAAAGCCTTTATGCAATATATTTGCATATATTTTTTTGAGTGTGGACCCATCACACCTATTTGCTAAGATCATCTACTATCAGATGCAGATTTTAGTTACAGTTACAACAATCTTCATCCCAGAGTAAAAATACTGACTGAAAATTAGTATTTTTGGTTTGGAGGTGGTGAATAGTGTTGAAAATGATCCACTTCAATGCACTGGAAAAAAAAAAGATTTTTACATCCACAGTTTATTCATATCTATATCTTATTTGTTGTCAAATTAATTACAAAAAGCCAACAACATTTTTGCAAACTTAATCAATGGTTTATGTTGAGAACTTTAGCCAACAGATTGTTGAATTCATTCCAATCAACCAATCAACCCCTTTGTACTGACAGAATGTTGCAATGACAATGGGGGACAATACACATTCTGTTATCTTGACACACCTAGAATGATCGATATGCCCCAACTGTAACATCAAACAGTTGGGGATTATTCAGTGTGCCTTCTCTGTCCAAAAGAAAGTAGAACTTGCAATCTTTCACCCTGAGGGGAATGAAAGTAGGAGACTCTTGTCTGTGGGCGTAACAGGCCACTTGTGACAAGGGTACAGTAATTCTCTGTCCCTTGTTTGGTCCCAGGGGTGACTGTGTCGACACGGTGACCATCCCGCCCCCCTTATGTAGAATCACCTGGCTGACAGAACGCCGGCAGAACAGAGCACCAAGTCCCATGATCCCTCCAC
Source organism: Oncorhynchus kisutch (assembly GCF_002021735.2). NCBI lineage: Eukaryota > Metazoa > Chordata > Actinopteri > Salmoniformes > Salmonidae > Oncorhynchus > Oncorhynchus kisutch. Next base: position 33,374,124 of record NC_034202.2, on the reverse strand, counting down.
CTAAGAGAGAGTGAAAAGTATTAATACAATCACACACAGGTATAGGTGCCTTAATTTATAATAGTGCCAGTCTTCTGCACACTCAATTCTGGCACATACCAATAACAAGGCATGCCAGTGTGAATCCATATCTCCAAGCATTAGATCCCAGGTTCATATCGAAACTCCAAAGTCCTGCCAAGCCAGTAGTGGAGACATGTCTCCCACCAGAACCACTTCCACCAGTGTCTCGAAGACCAGTAAAGGCGAAGTGGGCCAGGTATGTCCAGAAAAGAAACTGACCACCACAGAAGACTGCTAAGAGGCGAAAGAACCTTGTTCGGTCGTGCTCAAACAGAATCACGTCTTTTGCAACCGCTGTCGATGTAGAAAGAGGGCGGAAAATAGGCACCTGTTGGTGCAGTTTCTTCATAACATGAAAGTACCGTTTTTGTGTGTTCACTCTTGAGCGGATTGATAACAGACCAAAACACAACGTATCTGTTGCCCATATAGCACCCTCTCTCCCCAAACTGTATGCTACTCTTACACGGCTATATAGGTGGCCATTGCTCATGCGAGTGCATGTCGACGATGGTGAAGGTGTATGTGATGGATGGCTCAATATCGCTCTCGGTGTCACTTCGCTAACGTTCCGCAATCGCGAAACGTTTGATAATCGATGACGTGCAAGACTAGACCAGCACTTCGATATACCGCTTAACAAATACCGAAATGTCATTTTTCTTACTGTCAGATTTTTATGGAACCCTTAGATTTTTTTTCAATCAGAACATAGCTGGACACAAGCTACATAACTCGTTTGTAGGACGCCGCCATGTTTAGATGTCTACGGAGACTGCAGTGGCACAAAAAGTAACGTCATGACAAGCAAGCGTGATAGCTTCAAAGATGGTGGATACATAAAGATGTCTTACTCAGGCCGTTTACCATTGAAAAAATTGTCACAGTTCCGGTCTACTGAAGGGGTGGTTCTCCCATTCACACCAATGCAATAGCTGCTGGGTCTGTATAAGGCCCAGAAAAAATGGACTGAGATGTATCCCTTCCTCTTCCGTCTCTGATAGCAGTCTCATCGCTAGGCCTACTGGTAAATTAGTCCATATCAGGCCTATCTCGTGAACAATCTTATATATCAACACAGTGAATTTAAGAGAATGTATTGTGTTATATAGCTACAATTATCATCCCTTAATTTTATCCACAGAAGATGTGTCACAAAGCTATAGTCTTGCTCATCTCACTCAGTAGACTAGTCCAATGTATGGATGTGTGGAAAAACTGGTGGTGCTATAAGACAACGAATGAACACCTCCCCGTAGTCACGCTCCTTCTCACTCTCTCTCAAGTCAATTAAAAAAGCCATTATCAGCGTGGGAAACATGTGTTCACGTTGTCAAAGAAAGTAAAATCGATAATTAACAATAGTGAAATAAACAATCCGAACTGAACAGTGAAGATTACACTCACAAGTTTAAAAATAAGAGACATTTCAAATGTTATAATATGGCTATTTATAGTGTAACAACGTACAGAAGGTAAAATAAATATGGGTTGTATTTACAAGGGTGTTTGTGCTTCACTTGTTGCCATTTTCTTGCTGGTGTGATGGCACACTGTGGTATTTCACCTAGTAGTTTATTTTCTCTCTCTCTCTTCCTCTTTTTTACTCGCTTTGCTCTGGTTTGAGTCTGTCGTTTATATTGCACAGCAAGTACTCGTCTGTCTTGGTCTAGATTTGAACGAAATGCCCTAATGGCCATATATGGAGATATAGATGCCGCGAACAGCAGGGTGTGCACGAGGCGCGCATTGGCCCTACTGCCGTTCGTTTCCTTATTTGGAAGTGAGTTTAGCCAACCTTCTCATTGCGAATGAATGACTGATGTATCGGAGAGACAGACACGTCAGTCCCTGTGTCTGTCAAAAATGCAAACAGTGAATTGATTGTAAGAGACAAATTGGATTGGACATACTTTTTAAAAGCTGATATAATGCGCGCAAACTTTTATTTTCACCATATAGATCATTAGGGATTTAAAAAAGTATGTTCTTAATATAGTCTAGAGACGTAGCTATAAAGCTCAGTTTTCTTCTATAACGTTATTATACTCTATTCTATATGGACATTGAGTGTTACAGTCTAGATCTGTAGTTTAGCCTACTGTACGTCGTTCAAGTGCATACTGTGATTGTGTCAGTGTGTGTTCGGGGGAGGGTTATAATGAAAATACAATTCCCATGATACTTTGGGTTGACACTTGCTCCCTTTGTTCTGATGCCCGTCAGGCGCGTGTCCGTCGGTCTAGTGTGAACTCAACAAGAAGAACGAACATTTCATTTTCGACTCAGACGCTGATACACGAAAGACCCAACCATGGTAACGTTACTTTTATGGTTCAAATAACTAATTTTGTTATCCTACATATACAACCCACAGTAGTTGTATTGGGGAGGGGTAGTTAGCAACTTGGCCCGCTGATCATAAAATGAAGTTATTTATTTCCCCACCATAGTTTTTCAATCGGTGAACATTGGCCGCCTTGCTAGCTAACAGCCCACATTTGGTAGCTAACTGTTTAACTTGGCTAACCTGCTTCAACAATTAGCATTTAACTAAACCGCCATTTGTCATTCATGGTCAGAGTTAACTAGGTATCACCTGGCCCCTCGGCATTTCCTCTCAACCATGACCTAACAGTATCACTAATATTAGCTAAGCTAACTAGGCCTCGTGCTAACCGGATGGCTAAATTAGCTAGCTAACTGGTTAGTATACGTAGTTAGTTAGATTACTTCAGACGGCACAGTTATGTTAGCAAACGAACGGTACGCTATCCACCATTGGTGTTGATTGGAATTGACAATTGCTTTAACGTGACAATACGTTTGAGTAAGACGATGCTAGTCTGACACTTGTCTAACGCATCACCCGCTAACATTTACTGCCAGCTAGCTAGTACCGGTAGCTAACGTTACCTCCCGTTTCAGCCGACCCCACCCTTACTGCAAGTACAAGGAAGTGTGCCGTCAAAGCTTGCTAGCTACATGGCAATGTTCGTAGATTATGACATGTCAATGGATTTTGTTCAATGGTATCTTATTGTTGACTGCGTATGTTCACTTTAACAATTTCGCTGACAATTGTTGAGAATGATTATTGAGAATTGGTTAGGAGCTCCATCAAACTAGGAAGCCATGGCATCGAACCCTGACACAATTTCCTTCTCCCTTGACTTGCGCTGACAACGGCACGCCAGTGTGTTTCTAACACTGAGTATGGTTTTCTGCTTCAGCACACCCACCATAACAGTGAATGTACCAAGCGCTGTAACCACTGCTTTGGGGAAGAGGAAGTGCAACAACTTCCCAATGCAAACACTCTGTTTGTTTGCTAGTGGACATCCTGTTTCATATGCCAGGGTGTCCACCCACTCTGGGTGATGACATTTCACTTCCTTATGTTATAAAATAGATTTTTATCAAGACAAATGTAATTCTTCGTTCTGAATCGTTCAGTGGGTTATTTCTCTAACATGATTAACATAAAAGTGCATCAGGTTAAAGGCACCAAGCTCTGTTTACAGAGCGGTGCAGCTTTATTGCAAAAACTTTTGACCATTTTGTTGTTGGTCGCAAATATAAAAATTGGCATGACACTAGCTGAATTAAATGTAAAAGGTTTTCGGGTATGCACAGTGCTCTGACATTTCGGAGAAAAATACAGGAACTTTGCGTTAATATGAACAGTGTATATTAAAATGTCTCAATCGATAGCTATCTTATCTCTTATTGTTTTATGACGATTTCAATGGTAAACCTGTCAGGTAGCCTTAATTCTCACTCAGCATCCAGTCTGGTTTCCCCCTTGATTTAGTACCACTTTTTTTCTCTGGCCTCCATTGATTTAGTTGCCATAATTTTGACCATCCTGTAAGGGTAATAACTCTCAATACATTTTGAACGGATTATGATAAGATACATGAGGTTTGGACCATTGGTTGTTTCAGAGGATTATCTACATAACATTTTATCCATTGGTCAAAATATGTTTTTGATTGGACACCCTACAAATGGTCTCAGTGAAGAGTTTTTTCCACATTGGTTATAACATTCTAGCTAGTTAGCTGCCAGCAACCAAATCATCTTCATACCACTGGAAATGGAACTGAAATGTATTTTCTTGAGATTAACATACTCTTTTCAAAGTTTTCCCTGGCTCTGTTTAGAGATTGTTTTGGAATGTAAGTGGATGATTGTGAAAATGTAGGGTATGTTTCACTTAGTCAGTTTGTCCAAGGTATTGATTTCAGGAACAGTAACAGCACCCTCTGCTGTCTTTCTCTGTTTGCTTGATGAATAGGTATCTTTTGTTCTGACACAACCCTCTGAGTTTTTTGTTTGTTTGACTTGTCTTTTGCAATTTTGAGGAAAAAATGTAGAATACTTTTGGCACTCACCATGGCATTTCAATCATTCAAGTACTGACCTGACTAACAACTGTTCCAAATGTTTTCTTTAAACTGTAAAGTCAACTGCTCTGAACAGTGCAAGTGTGAAATGATCATAGTGATTTATCAACATCCTTATCCCAGTGTGCCCACTAACAGTGTTTGCTTAATGATTAGTCAACAGGGCTGAAGATATCAGCAATCGTTTAGTCTGGAAAAACAAGCCATTTAAAGCCCTGCAAACTGTTTTAAACTTCAGTCCAAACATGCAGACCAAAGCTGAGAGATCTCATTCATTGACCTCTTGGGTACATGATGCATTCAACTTGTTTTCTCCTCTTAGGCCTCTGGGGTGACAGTGACTGATGAAGTTATTACAGTCTTCAATGAGATGAAGGTCCGTAAGGCCCAGGCGAATGAGGATGAGAAGAAGAAGAGGAAGAAGGCAGTGCTGTTCTGTCTCAGCGAGGACAAGAAGCACATTGTCCTTGAAGCAGGTAAAGAGATTCTGACCGGTGATGTGGGTACCACCATCGCAGACCCTTACCTGCACTTTGTCAAGATGCTGCCTGCAGACGACTGTCGCTACGCCCTCTATGACGCAACCTATGAGACCAAGGAGACCAAGAAGGAGGACCTTGTCTTCATCTTCTGGTGAGCGTCAACTGTTAAGCACTGGGTTTAAGTCAATTTAATTTGATGATTACAACTAGTCAATTCTGCTGATATAAAGACAGAATATTTTGGTAATATTTTCTGTTTCCTTTCTATCTCAGGGCCCCAGAAGGTGCTCCACTGAAGAGCAAAATGATCTATGCCAGCTCAAAGGATGCCATTAAGAAGAAATTCACAGGTGAGCTTAACCTTTTAGGTTGAAAAAAAATCGAACTGATGATTAGTGTGCTTTCATTTTGTTTTCACACATTTGACCACTTTGCTCATTTCTAGGTATCAAGCATGAATGGCAAGTTAACGGTTTGGAGGACATCAAAGATCGGCGCACCTTAGCAGAGAAGCTTGGAGGCTCATCAGTGGTCACCCTTGAAGGTGGGCCTGTATAAATCCACTCTGTCAACTGAGGCCTACAGGGAAAGAAAAAACAGAATTTAAGTCCCGGGGATATGGCTGTTGATTCCAGAATGAGAAGGAATTGGGCGAGGGGGGTTTAGAGTACAAATAAGATGGGGTGGAGGGTATCTTGTTGTGGGGAGAAAGATCAAGTATGCTATTTCATGGTTTAAAATTGTGGTTATCATTCCACTTCTCACAATGAAGAACAAACATAGACAAGTCTCAATTTGTGATGAAGGATTATGACAAAATAGATTAAGATTTGCGTCAACATTTCCAAGATTGTCCTTGCAATTTCCAAATGAATGAAGAACAAAATGTGGTTTATACAATGAAATCATTAAGGAGGATATTTTTTAAACAGATGAGGACTGGGTATGTATCTTGTATGATGGTGTATGGATCAGGCAGAGCAAAAAGAAACTTGAGTGAAAAATCGAAGTTTATTGGTCACAAACACAGTTAAGCAGGTGTCAGCGGTGCAGTAAAAATACTTGTTACTTGCTGGGTAAACTTGTCAATTTATGCACTTTGTTCACACCTAATTTATTTGATGGTAATTCCTCTATTGACAAATTTGTTCTTTAGCATATAAGTAGTTTAAACTAGGTTTATTTTCCAACATGCTTCCCGTACAAGTAGAAATAAAAAACATAGCATTATTCCAGGAAGTTATTTCCAAGACCTTCCAGCAAACAATTGCTGTGTACAAAAATGCATTCCTTTTTTCTTGATGAAATTTCAGAACAGCTTAAACATAAATTGGTTGAGGGTTTAACAAGATGGAGTCAGGGGTATGTAGTAATGTTGGTGGCTCCAGTTGGAAGAAGCCTATGAGAGAAGGTAAAGTGTGGATGGATATATTGTGGGTGTTTTTGTCATGTCTAAATAAAGAAAATGCACTTACATTTACTAGCGTTGGCTGTTGCATATTTCCTATGGTTAATTGTCCATTCCTGCATGCCCTTTTATATTACTTTTAAAAAAAAAACTGATCTGGCATGTTTGTAGATACATAAGTATACTAACCATTAGCCTATTCATAATGTGCATATTTTACATTTGACAGCACAATATAGCCACAGTTAAGTGGAGGCAAATCGCACGGGCATACAATTTTCAGCGTAAGTGTCAGGTCACACTTTCTTGGTTCTGTCCCATTTCTGCACGTAGACCCTTGCCATGGAACTAGTTGGTTGTGAAACGTGGGCGATGTGCAAGGCTCATCAGACTGAAGAAGCAGTATTTGCTCACAAAACGTATATCGGGAGGAAAATGACTACAATATTGCCACCGCAACTAATTGAAATGTAGGCCTTTTAGAAAATGGTGTGCGTTTATGTCCGTACTCAGTGACGTCAGCGCTAACCGTCGACGATTAAATGTGCAGGTGAAAACCGGAATAAACACATGACCAAACGCGCGAGGAGGAGGCTGAACGAAATGATCTGCCAATCATAATATCTGAATGGTAGGATGAGGATCCATTTACGCCTACGGATAAATAGCGTGCTATCGCACTTGACAGACCATAGCTGCATCGTCAGGAGGTAGCCTACCAAATAATAACGCGATGTCTCTGTTGTGATTTAACGTACAGTATTTCCTCATCTATCTTCCCCGCTGGACGGTCCATGTTGGAGCCTGGAGCTACTGTAGATAAGTAGATTACAGCAATACATTAGCAATAAAACAACATACGGTGACTTAACAGACACCCGAGGAAACTACACATGAAACGGGTTTTTGCCATGTCCCGCGGTGGTCGTGTGACAAGAACCGCAGGACAGGATCGAATCAATCCGTTGGGGCAATGCTAGGAGCTGTGTTAATGACCTGGCAAGAGGAATACTTGATACTCGAATACGTTTGCTTTCGGAGAATCGAATTCGGACATGGGGCTTGAGTTGTCATGCGGGGCGGTCCGGACACTGGACCCCCTGATCGTGGGAGTCTCGGATAGATCCCGATGCTCACGGTCAAATCATAGCTTGTGAGGAACGAAAGAATGCCTGCGGTGACCGGAGAAGCGCCCTTACTGAACGGGGGCAGAAGAGAAGAGGTAGTAGAGCATTGGCTAGGTTGTTTGGGGTGTGGGGGTGGGGGGTAAGTGCGCGCGTGCGTAATTGTTGTTTTGGCTGCTACTGAATGGCCTAGGCTACTATATACAGGCTAATAAAATGACAATGTTGTTAATACCCATAATAGAATGTGCGCTTGCAAGGATATTATCCATATATTTAGATCTGCACTACATGGTGAGCTCAAGCTAATAGGCTACTCAACCTCCGTTTTCACTCCTCTGTAACCAGTGGAGCTCACTCAGTTATCCACTCACTAACCAACATGTTGAGCACAAACATAACTCTGCATCTCTGGTGCGTCCGAGTTTGATCAGAGGAACTCTGGTCTTTACAATAGGCTACGAGAGACCGGTCACGTATTTTTTTAGTGCGTGTATACTACAAGGTTACTAGAAGTCACCCCTCACTAATGGACGGACGCAACTGCATTGCAGTCGAACTGGAGGTGAACGATTTAGCTCCCCCTCATCTATTTGCCTGGGCTGAGATATGAATGCCACATACAATTACTGACATGATAACAACATTAATTATTAAATCATTCCTCATGATTAGGATACATCTCATTTGGGGACTACTTATTAGAATGAACTGTACAGCATCAGGCCACATTATAGTCTATGATCACTGTTCTGTCTTGAGTAGTAGCCTAAACGTCCAAGGACTCTTATGTTACAGAGTCCTCAGTTGCTGAGCTGTAACCTCAGCTCTTATGTTACAGAGATCAATAAAAAGAAGAGAGACAGATTGGGCAAGCACCAGAGAGCACTATTGAGTTTTTATGTTTGTATTATACTGACACAACCATATCTACTGTTAAGTGAGATAAGTTACATGTCATAATGCCCTTTTTTCCAATGAGCATGGTTGATATGTGCACAATGATGTCTGTGTGTCCTGTCAGGTAAAATCAGCACACCTCTGTGTGTGTTAATGTTTATTTCTGAGGTTGCTTTTCTACTCGGGCGGCCTCTGTGTTCCCTTGAATGTTGTGGGGTTTGAGAGAAATAAGACAGATGTGCAGGCAGAACTGTAAGCCTGCCATCTGTACTTTCTCTCTTCCTCTGCTTTGCCATTCATCTCAAAGTGAAGGTAAGACAGTGGAAGACAGGCTCCTACACACACAAAAACAAAGAAGGGAGGGAGGTCTGTAGTATCATTACAGTTTGGACACTGGTTGAAGAAAACCTGGTTGGGTCAACCCACATAGCTGTGTGTCTTGTCTTCTGTTGTGTTTGCAGCCATCAATGGTCAGATTTCTTCCACATACTTTGAGAATAATTGTACTCTTATGTAGCAAGGACTTGCAGATGACAGGCTGACCTACTTGAATTTATACACACACAAACTCACATTATGTTTTTGCCTGCCTCTAATGTGAGAGGCATTCCCGATAAAACTGTCTCTCAGACCGGTAGTTCTTAGGCTTGATAAATAATTAACACTGGTTGAGTATGACTGAAATGCTCTTTGTATACCTACTTAAACACACTATCCATCTCTCTCTGTCTGTTGTTGCATCAGAATATGTTACATTTAGTTGGATTTGTTTCTATAACAAAAAGACACTCCTTTACCCTGTCCCCATTCTTTATTCATCTTCCCTGTACCATTATTTAATTAGGCAACTTGCTCTGATAGTTGATAGGTGAAATATTTTGTCCTTGTCCTTATGACAGTAAGAAGGAGCAAAACCAAATGTTCTACTGTGTGTGAAATTGAAGCAGTTTTTTCCATTCTCCTTTCAGCAACAGTTTTACACCCAAAGTAGTTTTACAGTGCTAATGTCAATATGGAGTGGGAAGAAAAGCGATCAAGTGGGAGGGAAAAAGCACAGTGGAAGAAACATGATGCTCCTATAAAATACCCATACCTTTTTCTCTTCAACTCTTCCTCTCTAATGGCCTGTAAGTGGGGGATGAGTACAGAGTTAGCCCATCATCATTAATATAGACACACACAAATGTAATAAATTAGCAATTGAGGCACTTGGCTCTAGCTTTACGGTGAACTTAAATGGTCTCTCCCTTTTGACTCAGCGTGCTCCCTTGTCCTTGTAATGCAGGCACAATTAAACCCTGGCACCTCTGCCAACAGGAACACACCTCCTCATAGCTACCGTTTGGACAGCAGCCTGCCTTTTAGCAAAACAAACCTTCCCTGCAAGGTCACTGTCATGGCTGTGAGAGGCCCATTTGACTACATCAAAAGCGAAGCAGATAGTCAAATACTCTGATCTCAGGGCCCATATCCACAAAGCATCTCAGAATAGAAGTGCTGATCTCGTATCTGTCCATATCTCATTCATTATGAGACTCTTTGTGGACATGGGCCCACCTCTTATCTATCTCTTTTTTTTCTCATTTTGTTTCTTTTTCTATGCTCTGTGTGGCCAAGAATGACCCTGTCCATGTGCATCTCCCTATGGGAAGCAGGGATGGCCACAGTACCACTAACTTCCACTGGCAACAGAGAGCTGAATGCACTCTCTTTCTCTCTTGATGAGGTCTAAAAGCATCAACCTCTTCCAGTGCCCACTAAAACCAAGTGTTTAAAATGGGCTTCATGGTTTAGGTTTCACTCTGCCAGGAAATGTGTTCATGCCTCCAGAGACTGGAATGTTCCATCTCTGGCAGAGAAGGGGAGCAAGAGAGGAGACAACATTGATGTTTATTAATGTTGTTTTGACATTAAGGCCATGGTGTGATTGATGCCCAATCGTCTGTATTCTAATGGAATACACTTAATATATGTTCTGTTTTCTCTGTTTCTGTTTCTTGCAGAAAAATCCAGTTTTAACACCCTTTCCTTTCCTTGTCTTTCTGCCTCCTGTTGTATGTCCTTCAATCCTGTTCCTCTCCTTTTTATCACCCCTCGTTAAAACCCCATCCCCACTACTTAAACAATCATTTATCAAACGTCCTGTCCACCCTCACATCACTCCCTTTACCCAAATGTCAAGCTCCTGATCCCATCACTCAAACTCTGCTACCTTACTCCCATTTATAAAATGTTAACCAAATTTCTACTTGTATTTGTGCCTGATCCTTCACCCTCCCATCATCTGCTTTACCTTGTCTCTTATCCCTACCCCCCTGTAGCAGCGTCCCTGTAAACAGTCCCTTCCCGGGTCCCTATGCCGAGAGTCCCATTGGAAGTGCCTGCTCCTCACGCTGCTGATGTTCGGCTGTTTCGCCACGCTGGGATGGTGCTCTTTTTACCGCGTCACTGTCATGGCTGCCGATGAACACGGCCTCTACTACGGCGGCCGCGCCCGCCTCTACCATGACAGCCCCTGCTCCAACGGCTACGTCTACATCCCGGTGGCCTTCCTGATCATGCTGTACCTGGTCTACCTGGTGGAGTGCTGGCACTGCTTCTCTAAAACATCCTCTCTGGCCCGGGTGAGGATTAGCAAGGTGTACAACAGGGTCCAGAGGCTGCAGCAGGCCATGCCTTGTATCTGGTGGAAGGCCATCAGCTATCACTATGTGAGACGGACACGGCAGGTGACTCGATACCGCAATGGTGACGCTTACACCACCACACAGGTGTACCATGAGCGGGTCAACACACACACAGCCAGCTCTGAATTTGACTATACCCGACATGGTGTCAAGGACGTATCCAAGGAGCTTCTTGGCCTTCTGGAGCACCCGGCCGTACGCCTTCGTTTCACCAAGTGTTTCAGCTTTGCCAGTGCCCATGCCGAGGCTGCCTACCTCACCCAGCGCGCACGCTTCTTCGCAGAGAACGAGGGTCTGGATGACTACATGGAGGCACGGGAGGGCATGCACCTGAAGAACGTGGACTTCCGTGAGCACATGCTGGCCTTTCCTGACCCGGCGTGGCCGCCCTGGTTCTCTCGCCGGCGCATGTATTGGCTGATCTCAGCCCTGATGTTGTCCTGGCCACTACGTGTGGTGTCAGAGTACCGTACGGCGTATGTCCATTATCATGTGGAGAAGCTGTTTGGTGAGAACGAGGAAGTCAATGACAATGACAGCACTGAGATGGGCAACTACCGCTCAGGCCAGGAGAATGGGCAACGCGGTGGCCCCAGATTACGTGTCATATCGAGGGTCAACACGGTAGACATCACTGAACTGGAGTGGCACATTCGCTGCAACCAGCAGATGGTGCCCAGTTACTCCGAGGCGTTGCTGATGGATCTGAACACCAACAACACAACATCTTCGCCCTCTGCGTTTACCGGGGCAACGCGTGTCCCTATGAGGCGGAACTCTAGCTACGTCCTCCAGAGCTGCCCCCGCTGTCGCAGGTCCACCAGCAGTTCCTCGCTCCCCTCGCGAGTCAGGGGGAACGTGGCGATGGGGGCAGGCTCTTTGACATATGGGACCGTGGGACGGATGGGAGGAGGAAGGCTAGCCCTCAGCCGCAGTGGATTCTCCCTGGGCCGTTTGCACACGGTGCGGCAGGCCTGCCTGTTCCACTCCCGGAGCCTTGGTGCAGGGATGGGGAGTAGAGGGGATGAAGGTGGTGGATTTCTGGGACTGGGCCTCCGCCGGGCTAACGAAGAGAGCAGAGGGGTCCTGGAGGGAGAAGGATTTGAAGAGGATGAGAATAGTCTGCAGCTAGAGGAGGATAGGGAGCAGGAACTAGAGAGAGTGAGGGCTGAGATCATGCAGGGAGTGGCCTGTGTGACAGAGAGACCACCAGCTTATCAGGAAGCTCTCCACTTGCCTGTGTTGATCGTCCATGGTGAGGAGAGCTGCCATGGAGGGGAGGACCTTGACACAGGATAGTCACTATGATTGGCTAGGGTGATGGAGAGTAGATAAGCAAATCTGCTCAGGATGGTGCAAGAAATGAATGAGAGGAGGGCAGAGGAGAGGAAAATAGGGAAGGAAGAAAAATAAGTGGTAATATGGAAAGGATTGGAAAGAAGAGAGGGGTAAGGAAGGAGAAAGAAAACAAATGGAAAAACCCTAGTTTCCAGACCTGCAACAAAGGACTACTGCAAAATGTGTAGGGAAACCAAACTATTGTGTCACGGTAGATTAAATTACAACTATGTAGTTGCTCTTGCTTGAGAGTGTGTAATATGTGTATCCATTGTCCACAATGAACAACAATCGCTTTGTATCATTGTTCATCAATGTATGAAATGTATGTTCATGAATGTATGGACGTATCAATGAGCTGCTGAGTTAGCGCTTAACATCAGGAGTAGTAGTAGTCCACCAAGCTATTAGATTAATTCAAGGGGCACTGTATATTGTGTAAACTTACATAACTCCCGGGTGGAGGTGGAGCACAACTCTTATGCCAATGAAATCAAAAAAATATTACCATTACACAAAGAGACGATAGTAATCCGATTTTATATTACTTTTAGATGTAAAACAAATAATACATTTGATCAAGGCACAGAGGTGATGTGGCTTATGTCATCTACTCATCTTCCTCTTGAGATAATGCAGATCCAAGTGGCCAACAATATTGTCTATGACATCACAGATATAGTGAATAATGTTTTAAGAGGTAAGTGCACATATGGGTATGTTTGAGCAGGGATGCAGTAGTTGCTAAAAATCTAGCTACTTTATGAGAAACTTCATGATTTTATAAAAATGTCCTTGTAGCTCAGCCTTGTGACTCCGTCAGCCAAAAACATGCATTTGCCCCCCTCACAGACAACAGGAATGTGGAGAAAGAAAGTCACTTTTTAAACCTAACATGGATATGGGGAACAGGATGGAATATGATAAGATAGAGTTATGGAGAGAGCTATTGTCCCATTTTATGTTGGTAAGATTAACCCCTTTATTCATCCAAAATGCTTCTTAGCAATTTGGCCTAAACCAGAATTCCAAAGGGGTTCTCCCCATGTCTCAGCTCTGCCCACTGTTGTAGTTATACATCATGGTCAAGTATGGATATGATGCAGTTGAGTACATATCCCCCCCCCACCCCCACCCCTCACTCAACTGATGCCATTAGGATGTGATCGATGCTCGGAAGCCTTGGGATCAAAGCCAAAAAGGGTCTTGTAATTAGGAATTAGAGCAAAATTCATAACACAATATTTATTTCAAGAAATGTATTATCTGTCTTTATGTAGATATTCAAACAACATGCAGACAGCACATAGTTGACATAACACACAGCATATTTAGCTCAAACACAACTTCACAGAATTACAGAAAGACACGCCCATACAAAGACTGACAGCCAGGTGAAATTGCATGTCAGGACTTACACTTCTTTACATCAGCATATTCACATGTCAAAGTAGGTGCACATTATTAAGCACAAATAGACCATCTTAATAACAGGAAAAATATCCATGGATGTGAATGTGGACCTACTTTTCAAATAATGGCCATGTTATCATTCATAGGTACTGTATGAAGGTATTGACATGGTGACTTGTCCCACCAACACTTTAAAACCACTCCCTATCTTGAAAAGACTCCTGTGTGTTCCCATTCTGTTGTGTCTCATGTGTTACCAATACACATTCAAATTGTTGAGTGTCAAGTACAGTAACTGTTTGAAATTGCATTAGGCCTATAACTGTTAGGTCACGTTGTTGTTACCAGTGATCTTGTAACTACATATTGTAACCAGATTCATAAAATCATTTTGTAAAGAATTAGAAGTGTTGGTTTTGGTTCTCGGTACATCCATGCATGTCTGTCTGCATGCAAGCAAAGTCTCACTCTCTCTCCCTCCTACCCGTAGCTGGTTTTAAAGGGCTAAGCACCCGTTACATTTCATATGACAAATGAGAGTCTGCACATCAACTGCATGGGAATTTACCAGTAATTGTTAAGTAGACGTAAAAAAACAACATTTGAGTGAAGAGGAGAGAAGAAACTGCTGCAGCACGTTCCATTTGCAGGTGTGAAACGTTTCTCACTGTGGTAAGTGGCCCTTCCAAGAAATGTCTGTAGACATACACTATTAGGAGTTTGTATAAATCAGAGCAAAATGTTTAAACACTTACAGCAAAATGTTGTACTATGCAGTCATGCAAGAACGTTGGTAACCACAATGTAATTATAATCCAATAACTGCAGGTAGTTACACTGAAATATGTTATATTGTCACATGCAATGTGTTATGCACAAATTACTTTTTGGCTTCCCTTATGGAGACATAGATGTAAAACAATATATGTTATTTTGTGGTTCAGAAAGTGCCTGAATGGTGAAAATGTGTTGCCTGTTGTTGATAGCACTGTAGGTGAGAGATAAGTTCAATGGTAAGCCACTTGCAGTTGTATCAGGGGCTGATGAATCAGACTGATGCTGCCACCATGAACATTTCAGTCTTTATTAATATTTACAGGAGGGTGGATAATATCTTACCAAGTGGTTTTAAGATAGTGAATCAACACTATCAGTGCAAATCCATGTCAGATGTTTTATGCTCTGCTTGGTGTTATTTCCAGACTAGTATGCGTTTTGTGCTCCATTTGTTCTGTAATATTTCACTTTTCACTTTCCCCCAGTCCATAATATGTCTCAGGAGCAGGTGGATTCTGTTGTGAGGAACATGGAGATCCTGTTGGTGGAGGCAGCACAGCTTAGGACCCCATGCAAGGCACAGAGCACCCAGCGGTCCCTGGTGAGGTCACCTCAGCTGAGGGAGGAGGGCCAGGGCCTGCAGATAGAAGCAGTACAGCTAGACATATCCAACATACGCAGGCAGCTGGAGCAGCTCCTGGACACCAAGGCCCCATTGAAACAAAAGAAAGACAAGCTCGGAAACTCAGCAAGCAATTTGTAAAGATGGAGAGAAAGAGAGTGCTTGAAGAAAAGGGCAGAGAGGAGAGGGATAGATGATGGTGAGAGGAGGCAAAGAATTATGAAGTGGTTGGGATTGAAGACTGTAGTTAATGGCATTTATAAAGGTTGTGATGGAATGATTTTTTTTCTCATAAAATGTAAAATTGTAACTCATTCAATACTAGAAAATAACTAGTAATGATCTGTACTTAATTAATAATAATCAAATCAAGATTAAGACAATTTTTAAAAATGTGTGTATGTATATATATATATATATATGTATGTATATATATATATATATGTATGTAGATATATGTAGAAGATACACTTCACAGGAAATGTTTTGTCTTTCACAGACGTACATATCAGTATAGTATAATTTGAACAGATCATCCTATATATCAGGAAGGGACTGAATTGTGTAACTAATTGATTTAAGTATACAAAAATGGAAGAGGTTACTTCCAAAGTTAATTGTATTTCCCACTATTCCATAGTGAAAACATGTAGTTAGGTTGCCCCATTGATGACCGAAACATCCTGTTTTACAAGCCCTTGTTATTTGATCTTGGGCCAATAGTAGGTTCTTGCATGCAGGGAACTAGATCCAAAGACACATAATGGCACCCATCGGGCTATAGGTTAGGTCACTGGGGTCAGACAGGTCGGTGGAAGGGTTCTGTTTCAGACGTGCTCCATTCTGACCGTGACGTTTCTGGACAAACACCACCGCCACGATCAGCACCCAGAAAAAGAAGTTCACCCACACAGACTTCTGGGAAAGACAAAGAAATAGAGGACAGATGAAGAATACAATATGGCTTTAAATAAAAATGTCAATACAAAGGCTATAAAAAGTATCTGTGGTCTAATAAGGCAACAGCGTTTTGATGTGTCATCATGATATGGATAGTGTCAGGGCAGACCTCTGCATTATACACGCCTGTGTAGAACTGATTCCCATCGTAGGGACTGACTCAGGTTTTATGGTCTGATATATAAGAACAGCAAAAAATATTTCACATTTCATATACAGTATGAGAGACAAGAGGGCACTGAGCACAGAGGTGATATGGGAGAAGACGGAAAAACAAGGCAGCCATCTCACCTGGTTATGGAGGGCACGTTTTGAAGGGCAGACAGAAAGAGGCGGTCCCTGACACTGCCAGTAAGAACAATATCTTCACACACCCGCCCAGAGTAACATTCATCCACAGTCTTTCCCTGGGGGTGCAGAATGGGAGCTAGGTAAAGAAATAGTCCAAATCAAATCAACAACAAACAAATCATTTCTGTTGATGCCACACTGTTTGGGCATGGAAATCGATATTATTGACACATCTGCTGGGCCATACAGTTGAACCTCTCACCTCTTGACTTTCTCTTCCACACAGCTGGTGTAGAACCAGTAGATGGCCACAAATACAGAGATGGCTTACACAAAGTAGCGGAGGGAGGGATGGCTGGGGCTCTCCCGAACCAGGCTAAATGTGTTGTACTCAACAGTCCCATAAAGAATGCACAGGCCTGTAAAGTGGCCCTGAATGACATACACATTTTACAGATGCATTCAGTAAAACTATATAGTTTATTCAACAGTATGCAATTGAAATAATTGTATGCATGTTCCACAACCTAAAGCTACAAAGTTTGTCACACACAGGCCTCACTGTCTCCTGGCCTGGATAGGAGCCTAATTCAACTTAAATGAAATGCTTTAGAAATTCCATTCATGTGCACAAATAAACAGTTATATTCTTTTAGGACATTAGATGATTGATTATCTTATGGTGCCACTGGGCTGTGTGACAACAGGAAGATCTATGAATGTAGAACACATTTTTCTCAACACATTTAATTTCAAACAGGCATTGTCTCTGTATGGAAATGGTAGCCTAATCTATTGCACTGTCAATGGTGCATTTAGGTGAAGTCAACTAAGACATCAAAAGAATGTATTCCCTGAATTAAAAAGTCACATGATGATCTCATTATTTGCTCCTATGGTTAGTCCCCATGTTTTGAGAAAAAAAGCAGGAAAATACAACATATTAAATCTGTCTGGGAGAGAAGTTATTGAAAATCTGATTAAAATCTTACTAAACTATTGGATGTAGCACCCAAAAGTTAAACCCAGTGAGATAAATATTCAGTAGTCTCAATACCCAGCAGCTGTCCACTAGTAGCCTTGTGTCCATTTGAGAGTGAAAGTAGTGTGACAGGCTATAGTTGCAGTCAGAGGTTTACATACACCTTAGCCAAATACATTTAAACTCAGTTTTGGATAAATAATTGTATTTATTTCATCACATTCCCAGTGGGTCAGAAGCTTACATACACTCAATTAGTATTTGGTTGCCTTTAAATTGTTTAACTTGTGTCAAACGTTTCAGGTAGCCTTCCACAATAAGTTGGGTGAATTTTGGCCCATTCCTCCTGACAGAGCTGGTGTAACTGAGTCAGGTTTGTAGGCTTCCCTGCTCGCACAAGCTTTTTCAGTTCTGCCCACAAATGTTCTATAGGATTGAGGTCAGGGCTTTGTGCTAGCCACTCCAATACCTTGACGTTGTTGTCCTTAAGCCATTTTGCCACAACTTTGAAAGTATGCTTGGGGTTTGTCCCTTTGGAAGACCCATTTGCGACCGACCAAGCTTTAACTTCCTGACTGATATCTTGAGATGTTGCTTCAATATATACACATAATTTTCCTTCCTCATCAGCCATCTATTTTGTGAAGTGCACCAGTCCCTCCTGCAGCAAAGCATCCCCCACAACATGCTGCCACCCCCGTGCTTCACGGTTGGGATGGTGTTCTTTTGGCTTGCAAGCCTTTTTCCTCCAACATAATGATGGTCAAACAGTTCTATTTTTGTTTCCTCAGACCAGAGGACAGTTCTCCAAAAAGTATGATCTTTGTCCCCATGTGCAGTTGCAAAACGTAGTCTTGCTTTTTTATGGTGGTTTTGGAGCAGTGGCTTCTTCCATGCTGAGCGGCCTTTCAGGTTATGTCGATATAGGACTTGTTTTACTGTGGATATAGATACTTTTGTACTTATTTCTCCCAAGGATGAACCAGACTTGTGGAGGTCTACAAATATTTTGGCTGATTTCTTTAGATTTTCCCATGATGTCAATCAAAGAGGCATTGAGTTTGAAGGTAGGCTTTGAAATACATCCACAGGTACACCTCCAATTGACTTAAATTATGTCAATTAGCCTATCAGGAGCTTTTCTGGAATTTTCCAAGCTGTTTTTAGGCACAGTCAACTTAGTGTATGTAAACTTCTGACCCACTGGAATTGTGATACAGTGAATTATATGTGAAATAGTCTGTCTGTAAACAATTGTTGGAAAAGTTACTTGTGTCATTCACAAAGTAGATGTCCTAACCGACTTGCCAAAACTATAGTTTGTGAACAAGACATTTGTGGAGTGGTTGAAAAAACTGTTTTATTGACTCCAACCTAAGTGTACGCAAAATTCTGACTTCAACTGTATGAATGTGGAAATGTTTCCAATATTTTATATTGCTCAGTTATAATGGGATAAAAAACATAATGCTATCAAGGTGGTTCATAAGTGTTCTCAAGTTTAAAATGTCCCATATGCAGTTGAAAGATCAGACTTTTCAATCATGAATGCGTTCATACCTGGGTGATTGTCAGTGAGTCAGCAAACGTTATTCCACAGATGAAACAGTCTGCGTAAAGTACGAGCTACAAAACGAGCTGCCTTGACAACGCCACCACAAACCTCTGCAAACCCATCCTATGATACCCATCAAGGACACCCTAGCACCCGGACAATGCACTCCATTCCAAGCTTGTTTAACTTTTACAATGGAATGCCAACTTTTTTTGCAAAAATGTACCCATTAACACATTTTTTAAAATGGTAAACCTCGATTGAATATATGACCAAGGAATGCAATGCATTTACTATAATTGGTTGATTGTAAGATTGGAATGGAATACTTAAATTGGGCCTCTATGTGAGACAAAATAAATGGCCACGTAAGGGCGCTGTGTAACATGTAACCATATAACCAGAACCATACAAAAGTCACCCAGTAAAATACTACTACTATTTTAATTATAACTACTAAAAGTAAAAGTATAAATCCTTTCAAATTCCTTATATTAAGCAAACCAGACTGCACAATGTTCTTGTTTTTTGTTGTTGCCTGGGGCACCAACACTCAGACATAATTTACAAACTTAGAATTTTAGTTTAGTGAGTCCACCAGATCAGAGGCTGTAGGGATGACCGGGGATGTTCCCTTGATAAGTGTGTGAATTGGACCATTTTCCTGTCCTGCTAAGCATTCAACATATAAGGAGTACTTTTGGGTGTCAGGGAAAATGTTTTAAAGAAAAATGACATTTATTTTCTTTTGAAATGTAATGAAGTAAAAGTAAAAATTTGTCAAAAATATAAATAGTAAAGTAAAGTACAGATACTTGAAAGTATTTTTACTAAAGTACTTTACACCACTGGGTTGTTATTATTCCTAGACCCAGCTCTCCAACATGTACATAAACAACTGTGTGTGTGCAGACGCTTAATTTTATCTCCACTCTTACTGACAGTTGTGGCTGCTTCACGTGATGTATTGTTGTCTCTATGTTCTTGCCCTTTGTGCTGTTGTCTGTGCCCAATAATGTTTGTACCATGTTGTGTTGCTACCATGTTGTTGTCTTATTGTGTTTATACCATGCTGTGTTGCTATGTTGTTGTCTTAGGTCTCTCTTTATGTTGTGTTTTGGTGTCTCGTCGTGATGTGTGTTTTGTCCTATATTCTTATTTTATTTTTCATCCCCGTAGGAGGCCTTTCGGTAGGCCGTCATTGTAAATAAGAATTTGTTCTTAACCGACTTGCCTAGTTAAATAAAAGTTAAATAACAATAAATGTCAGTAGTGGTCTTCCTCTGGCGGTTTGTGATTAAAGTAGTGTAAAGAAGAAGTGTTCCTAAGTGATAACAGAACATTTAACAGCAGATGTTTTTTTTATGCTGATTTGCTAAACGGAGTTACTGTTCAACTATTGTTTTAAGCTATTCATTTTAATCCTAATAATGTTTTCTTCAAATAAAATGGTATAAATACACCTTGACTTGACATACAAATGTTCTGGTTTACACAATGTAGCCTGAACCTGAGACCTGGAGGTGGATGTCTCAGGAATGTAATATCCTCTGTGCAGCACGATGGTGAAAGGAACAAATAACAGGAGGTCAATAGTTATGAAATGGGCAGACGGGAAACATCTGGCTTAAAGCCAGATAAATTTATGTCTGACTGTAATATCAAACCAATAATTCATCAGGTTGAGCAATCTGCTTGAAACAGATAAGTAAATGTTTTCTGAAATGTTTGATTCAGTGGGGTTTTGCTGTTTGTGAATTTGTGCATTCTGTAACCTTTTGCAGTCCTGTCAAGCTGGATAAGTGCAGGTTAAGCTGACTGAAAAAAAGATTTTAGCTTAACAGAGAACCATCATACTTAATCCAAAGCCTTTAACACTGCTCTTGATTTGATCACAGTGTACTTCCATTAAATGCAATTACTGATCTGACCAATCATCATAGTCCTTTGATGAAGGACTTTGATCATAGGATCAGAACATCGATCATACTTCCATTGTTCTCTACTGTGTTCATTAATTGCAACTCTTGCGTAGAAGATTGTAGGCCTTTTCAGGAAAACATGTTGATCTTCCATTCTACAACATGTTTTTCAGGGAGGGCCTAAGGACACAATGTGCTCAGCTCCGCTGTGTTTACATGATACCGGACACACCTCAGCCTCTGACCTCCAGAGGGAGGGACATGGGCTTATAGAGGGACTGTATTTTGTTTAGTGTTTTCCTGTATTGTATGTATGTATTGTTATTTTACTGCTGCTCTTTAATTATTTGTTTATTTTATTTCTTTTTTTTTTACTTATCTATTTTTTACTTAACACATATTTTTCTTACAACTGCATTGTTGGTTAAGGGCTTGTAAGTAAGCATTTCACTGTGAGGTCTACTACATCTGTTGTATTCGGCGCATGTGACAAATACTATTCAATTTGATTTGAACTAGGCCTATAATCTAAAGAATGTTGCCTGGCGGACATTTTAGATGCATTACAGCAAGTATGGTTACCTGGCTCCTGTGTGGCGCAGAGGTCTAAAGCACTACATCTCA
Organism: Oncorhynchus kisutch; assembly: GCF_002021735.2. Lineage (NCBI taxonomy): Eukaryota > Metazoa > Chordata > Actinopteri > Salmoniformes > Salmonidae > Oncorhynchus > Oncorhynchus kisutch. Next base: position 33,352,567 of record NC_034202.2, on the reverse strand, counting down.
GTGCTAGAGGCATCACTACAGACCCTGGTTCGATCCCAGGCTGTATCACAACCGGCCGTGATCGGGAGTCCCAAAGGGCAGCACACAATTTGCCCAGCGTCGTCCAGGTTAGGGGGGGGTTTGGAAGGGGTAGGCAGTCATTGTAAAATAAGAATTTGTTCTTAACTGACTTGCCTTGTTAAATAAAATAAAAACACTAAGGACTACACTATGTGGCCCCTCTTCAACACATTCCACCCTCAGACCGTTATGCAAAATAAGTCAAAGCACTTTTTGAAAGGTGTTTACATACTTAATGATAGTCCTTGATCAGCCCACCTCTAACTCTAACCTCCAACTAGTATACAACATTAGTGCTGTTATGGGGTCAGGAATATACAGGGGTTTATAACACAGTTGGCATTGATCCAATGGGACAAAAAGGCTCCTGAACAGCTTCTACCCCAAAGACATTAGACTGCTGAACATGTCATTAAATGGCTACCCGGACTTTTTGCTTTTCACCCCCTACCTACATGTACATAGTACTTCGATCAATCACCTAACCAAACCTCCATATACATATGACCTAAATCAATCACCGCAACTACCTCATACCCCAGTACACTGACTTGGTACCGGTGCTCCTTGTATATAGCCTGTATATAGCCTCGTTATTGTTTTGATCCAAGACCGATCTGTTAGTGATCATCATGTCTAAGGTTGTTTTGATTTGAATCAAGATTGCCCCATGGCTATACTCTACCATACTGCAAATGGAAATAGGTGAAAAGCTCCATACAACCTCTGCCTACAACAGTTTCACTGCATTATCAGAGGATATATTCTGCTGAATAGTGATGTCTGTAATCTTGGGAGATAACAAGACATTACTCTTATCACTGCAGAGTCTGTGAGGGGATTACAAGATGAGAATGTGTCTTGTAGATTGGGCAGAACTGTGTCAACATAGAACAATATGCAGAAACTTGATCATTAACGATATAATTTCCATACATTGGCCCATAATTAATTAAAGTGCTGTTTTCTTCATCTCTTCTTTGTCTTAAAAATAGATGTTGTAATCAAGATTGTTTTTAAGTTATTCTAGTCATTGCATTGATTGATGGATGCAAATCAATACGAAGAAATATTCCCTGAATTATCTTGAGAATAACACAAACATGTCCAAGGAGTCTGGAGTCCAAAAAAACAAAGAGGGGTTATGAACACAGGAGATTTTTGCAGCAGTTTCGGAAATACATTTTCTAGGTCAAAAGTTGTGGGCTATTTAATAAGATATTTTAGACTTTTGGAATAATATATCCAATTGGCAATATCTACTTTGGAACACAATCTTATCTTTTCTAGAAACTATAATTGGATGGATGGAAATCATAACTAGACAATATCACAGAAATAGAATGAGTTTTATTATAGAGGAGATCACACTGCCTATAATATTTTTCCCTCTCTGTAAGTCCTGTCCTCTGTTTTTCTAGACTAAAGCACAGATATATCTATTTCCCGTTAGTTGTTTGTGACATTTCTTGCCAACTCATTAAAACATGAGAGGGATGCATGTCTGGCAGATGGCGGAGCCTTAAGGTGGACTTTACATCAAGGTGGACTTTACATCAAACGCAAACATTTGAATTCCCAAACCATGAAATGCAAGTCGACTTTAACTCTCATTAGAGTACACTTGCAAAGTTAACGAATTTGTGTTAACGTGATCAAACGCATCATAATTGATCAATCTGCAAGTTGCGATGTTGGCCCTTCCTTAAAATTGGGCGGTTGGGAGGCTACTGATGCCTACAGTGCTATATAAAGAGCGCATTACTGCGGCCGTGGATAAACCATTTTTCTCAGCATTAAGGTTAACCTGAAGGCGAATTGAAAATTATTTACGCGACTAGTTATCTTCACCAGGTAAGAATGGATTGTTTATTACGTTCATGCAGGTGAATATCTCAAATTGCGGGTGTTTTCATTAGCAATATCCTACACAGATACTATATGTAATCATTAGATTGTTCAGTGACTGAACTTCAGTCCCTATTTCAACTGTTTGTACCCCACTAAAATCACTGAAAGTGTCGTTCCATTTAACTAATTTAGAAAATAGTTTATGGTATATTACTTTTTCTGTTTTCAGTTTGTGGTGTTCCTTAGCCCTTAGTCTGGTGCCTTCACTAGAATAAAACTGAACCACTCCTGTTAACGCACACGAGATTAGGCCTACAAACCTGCCATAGGCTACAATGTATACAATGTTGTCTACTGTAAAAATCAAACCAACGAACCATTGAATGAAGACGTTACTTATATTCGTTATCTAATGAAATTGTTTAGGTAGGTGGCAATTGCTTTAACATGTAACCCTCATATGCTCAATCCAAGCGATGTGAATGTAACTTCTTTCGCCGCCCTGGCTCAGAGTCTAGATATATTAGCCCATTTCTGTCATATATAACATCGTAATTTACATATTTGCCCGCTTGGTCTTTGTTTAAAATTGAAGGGTGATGCAATGCTTCGTCAAATTGCAATTGTATTAGACCATCGTTTGCGCATGTGCGTGACAGCTGTGTTCGAGAGCGTCAAACACGTGATGTTTCATGGGTAAATTATGACTGACTGACAAACAAAATGTTGAGTAGTTATTTAGGATGAAAGGTGATTTGTAGAGCAGTCAGTCTCAATTTACATTTAAAGTCGTTGGCAGTGTCGAGCGCTGCCACAGACACTACTTACTCAGCAACACTCATGTTTCTTTTTATAAAGAAAATCTCAATTGAACCAACGTCACAATGAGTAAGGACACCGAGGTAGACATGAAGGATGTGGAGCTCAATGATATGGACCAGGAGAAGCAGCCGATGACGGGCGGGGCAGCGAACGGGGATGCTGGTTCTCCCACCTGCACGGAGAAGAATGGGAGCGTTAACGTGAAAATCCACGAGGAGACCGAGACTAAATTTACCGGTTTATCCAAAGAGGAACTCCTCAGAGTCGCTGGAACACCAGGGTAAGAACTATTAAGATGTATTCAATAGACTAGCTTATTAAAAAATAGCTAATGGTTGTTCGCAATGTAAACATTTAGGGTATAATATTGCATTACTAAATAATCTTGGTCCCTTCATCACCTAAAGGTGGGTCCGGACAAGATGGGCCCTTCTGATTCTGTTCTGGCTGGGCTGGCTGGGGATGCTGGCTGGAGCTGTGGCCATCATTGTTCAAGCACCTCTCTGCAAAGACATTCCTGCCATGAACTGGTGGAATTATGGACCTCTGTACCAAATTGGAAATGTGCAAGCTTTCAGCAAGTCCCAGAATCTAAAGGGTAAGAGCCCCTGAAAGGGTTAGTGATGAAACCCAGTATGTTTCACCATGTGAAACTCACTAGTAGGTCACAGACAGTTCATATAATGTCGTTTGACTACATTGAACCACATAGTTACCCCACCCAATTGCTACTTGTAGCCTAAGGCTGGGTTTCCAAAGGCAGCCCAAGTCTACCATTTTGCCCAATTATTGGCGACAGATCAGAATTGGGCTGCCTGTGTAAACGGCTTGCGAGTCAAGTTCTGGGGACACTGAAATTGGGTTTCGGGTGGTAGTGTTTAAGGTTCAGACCAGTTTATTTCTTCGAGCAATGTGACGAGACATGAGATTTTAAAATAGTCTGCTTTAGCTTCCAAGTGTGTGCCAATAGTATTCTCAGAATTGGGGTCACATTTATTGTACTTGAACACGTTTACTACTTCCTTGACTCCGCTCCAGGGGATTGGGGGGGGGGGGCTCTTTAAGCGTCCTACTGAACCAGCAGAATCCTCCCTCCTACACCCTAAGCTGACTGGTTTGGCATGTTTCTTGTTTGGGGGGTATTAAGGTGTCTGCATGCTTCAGTTCGGTGGGCCGAAGTCTAACGAGTGTGCTCGCCTACTACCGAGCACACTCGTAGTATTCTCGTGAGTGTTCTCGCTTTAAAAACGAGAAGTGCCAATCGTTCTATTTGCGATGCCGTTGCCAGTATACAGTTCCTCAACATAGTCAGAATTAATCTAAGACATCTCAAGAAATCTGTCATTAATTTTGACATTTTTTGCAGAGGAGAGCTTAGTTGAGCAATTTTACATATAACCAAGATCGGTGCAGTATTTCTCAATGGAGAAAATGTGCATTAAAACGAGTTCTCGCATTGGACTATAGACTTTATTGACGAATCCCTACAGTTGCCCAATCATGGGTGTAGACTTGGGCTCCCAAACTTAGGCTGGCCTTGAGGAAAAAAAGTGTGGCCGTACAGCTGAAAAAACCCTTGATGACGTCCAAATCGTCATAATATATACACACACTTCCGAACTGTTTTGGCTGGGAGCAATGCGGACACCTTTAGTCATATTCCAAGAACTGGACTACATGATGGCTGTCTGAAACAACTTGTTTTTGTTTGTGGTAGCGCAGCTACAACGCCAGTGGGTGGTTACACACTGAGAATGAACAGATTGTTTTAACAAAGGATTTCAAGGATAAACGTTTATATTTTTTTATCCAAATGTTGTACATTCAATAAAGAAACTGATGTATGTCCACTTTCAATAAGCAGTTTTCTACTGTGTAACAGGTGTGGAGGAAAAGATTGACCGTCTGAGCCAGCTGAAGGTTAAAGGTCTGGTCATTGGGCCCATCCATGTTGCCCCCTTAGACAACCTTGCGAGCCTGAACTTTGAGGAGATCTCCTCTGACTTTGGCAATCTGGAACAGTTCAAAGGCCTCATTACAGCTGCACACAAGAAGAGTGAGTGTAGCCCCTTTTTTATTTTGTCTCTTCATTTGATGTCGTTTCAATTGTAGTCTCTTGAAACTACTCATTGGTTTGGCAGTGGTCTGTGGTTCAGGTGGATTAACTCTCTCCCCTCTCTGACAGGCATCAATGTGATCCTGGATCTGACTCCCTACTATCTGGGAAGTGGACCATGGTTCACTAATGTTAGTGTCACAAATGTTGCTGAGAGACTCAAGGTAATATTTTGTAGTGTCTCTTCTCAGTGAACTCATTAAATCTACTCCGTCAGTCCCAATTGAATGTGAGTTCATCAATCTAATGTGTGAATGGTCTTTCCTCCCCAGTCTGCCCTGGTGTTCTGGCTGAACCAAGGTGTGGATGGGATCCAGCTGTCTGGTGTAGAGCGTGTGTCCAGTGTAGTTCCGTCTCTTTGGGCTGACATTCGAGCCATTGTCCAGAATGGGACTGAGGAAAAGAGGTGAGCACATGTCCACAATTATGTACATCACTCCCTTAGAACTCAACTGGGCATCTCAGTAAATTGTTATGCTTTGGAGCCACCTCGTGGTTTAATGATGGTATTGTTTCGTCACATTTTCATCCTCTACAAAATGGCTATTGGTTAACTTGTGGTGTAAGCTGCACTGACTGCTACTTAAAGAGCTGATACTGTGTCTTGCTTCTATTACAATGGGTACATTAGACTTGTGTGTGTGTATATGTAACATTAATTCCTTTCCTAATGTTTTCTTTTTGCTCAGGATTCTGATTGGAGTGACTGAGAAGACCTCTGCTGTTGGAGTCTCTGAACTGCTTAACTCCACTGGGGTGGACTTACTCCTATCCGGGGCCCTCAGGTCTAAGAGCATGACCGCTACGGATCGTGCACAGACTGTCCAGCAGCTGCTCTCTTCTCACAACCAGACCCAGCTGGCCTGGAACATTGGGGACAGGAAGGAGGGTCACTTGGCCACACTGGTGGGCCCAGACATGGTGAACTTCAACCAGATGCTCCTGCTCACACTGCCTGGAACCCCAGTGTTCAACTATGGGGATGAGATTGCCCTGGCTGATACGGTGAGCAGGGGTTTTCCATAACTAATGTATAATAAAACAAATGGCAGCTTTAGCCTTGGAAAGATTCACACTTTTATAAAAATAAATATAAGCTTGTCTATATTTGTATGGGTACCAAATGTATTGCTTGTCTTTCTATAACAGGATACAAAGTCCCCTAAGATGCTGTGGGATACACTCGAAGATGAGACAAATGGAACTGCTAAGGTAAATAGATTGCTAATGACAATATTAATTCAACTGTTAGAAAGGCAAAGCAATTCAAATATTTTATTCCTGCCACCCGCAGGAGGAGAAAGAACAGAGGCTCTCCTGCCGTACCTTCTTCAAGACTCTGAGTGAACTGCGTGGGAAAGAGCGTTCCCTGCAGCATGGGGACTACATTCCCCTCTTCAATTCAACCTCTGCCCTTGCTTACCTCCGCCAGTGGGACCAGAGTGGGCGCTATGTCGCTGCCTTCAACTGGGGCAGTGACGCAGTGACCCTTCAGCTGTCCCACCCTGACCTGCCTGCTCGGGCTGTGGTCCAGGTGAGCACAGACCAGGTCAACCTGGCCCCTGACAGTACTGTTGCACTCTCTGCGTTGGAGCTAGGCCCAGGCCAGGCTGTCCTGCTACAGTTCCCCTACATAGCCTAGTAAGAGGAGAGATCCCAGCACCATCTGTGGGCACTGATAAAGTAGTCGTCACTTATTTTTTTGTATTTACATTGTCTAGGGAAATCTGTTACTTTAATGGGAAAAAAAGTCTGAGTCATTCAAATGGCCATAGCATTTTAGCATGCACTCATCAATATATTTTACTTGAACTCCTAGAACATAAACTGCTGAATTAGTCCTGTATTCTAGAATACTGTGTTGGTCAGACCTACAAACACCTGTACACATCGCAATCACCATTCATCACTTCTGCAACTATCGGTCTTTCTTGCTGTTACTGAAAATACATTCCAGACCATAAAATGCAATGTTTGAATTTATCATTTTAAAAATGTATTTTATTGGCTTTTTTAAAAAGTTGTCTTTTCAGGCCATGGTTGGCCTCTTACTGAAATGTTATAAATGTTTCTTGCATGTTTCACGAATGATCAATTATCTGATGTTGATTGCTTTGGCAGCAGAAGGTGTAAAACACATGAAAGGTGGAGGGGCTTAAACTCTTTCCTCCTACTAAATTAAATTGGCATGATATAAAATGAGGGGGAAATAAACAACTGAATACAACCTTTACTCGACTGTTTTTATTTAGGCTAGCGTGTGCTTCCAATGGCGGGGGGAAATCTAAACCTGAGGTTAAACATTAAAGCTAGCACTCTGCACTTGAACATCTCTTATTGCTATCAGGTGGCCCTTAAAGGCCTACATTTAAACATGGTACATGCAGGGAGCTCTGTCTCACCTGAAAATGTTGACACTACTTAAACATTTATCTACCAATGCTGCTTTTGACAGACAGTGACTGCTCCTGTTTGCACCCACAGAAGTTGGTCAAGAGGTAGTGATTGAGTACTGAACTAATATATAAGCATTTGAGTGTTAATCTATAATAAAAATGCATACTTGTTGATTAGCTGGGACTGTGGGGGTGCAATCAATTATGTACACGCCATTGGCCTAGTTTCTATTAGGAAGGGGGGGAAAAGATTATCCGTTGTGCACTCTTCATGAAATGGTTCTAAATTTAGCTGCTTGACACTGTTCACAAGGTCCCAAAACCCTACACTATATACTAGTGTGGTTTGTGTATAAACTACTAAACCTATATCACAAACACTTAGACATGGCAAACTACCCCTTACTTGGATTTTAATGGTGCACACTGTTAGAATACTGAAAAGCATTATGCTTTTGAATGGATGTCTGATCTAATCACTACACAGATCTCATAATGGTTGTAGTTGTCATGGAAGGATGAGTAATGGGGGGGTTAGGGGAGAAGGCATCAGTCTGGTGACTGAGGGGTATGAAAATGGAGCCTCATTACTAACACCAGATCTGCTGAACAAAAATTTCAGCAGAGAGATGAGAAGACCTTGATGCTGAAGGCAACAATGGAATCTTAAAATTATTTTTTTATGAAGGCTTTTTCTTCCTGTCTGATTTTCTGTGTCAGGTAGTCCTGAGGGTGCTAGCATTCAACCTTGATGTAGTGCTCTCCTTGAGATGTTCTCGTCTGTTTTCTATTATGTCATGATTTGTGTGGACTCAAGGAAGAGTAGCTGCTTCTCACAACAGCTAATGGGGATTCTAAAATACCAATACCTTCCAGGAATTGCAATGGGGTGTATAGATCTTATCTTTCTCAAACTCTTTTTCTTAATTGGGGTCACATTGACTCTAAAATAATCTGTTCTGTGTTGAGTTGGACTTCAAAATGTACGGTCTCATTGTTATCAAGAGCATTTTCATTGTTCTCTAGTCTAGACTTGCACATTTTAGGGCCTACAGGTATTCTATCCCTAAACAGGGCCCTTCTACTATAGCAAAAAAATTCATCTGACTCTAAAGGGCTTCTTTGATAAAATCCCGAACTATCTCTTTAAGATTGGAACAGCCTTTACACTCTCTGGGAAGACTTCTGGTCATCACTAGTTACCACCGCCACAAAGTCATAAACCCCGCCCATTTCTACAATTTATCGTAATGTGATTTTAAACCTTAACCACACTGCTAATCTTAAATTAAAACCAAAACGCAAATTTTTGTTTTCATGAATTTTTATGCTGTGGTAATTTGTGGAAACTCTCCCTGACGCATTGCAGGTGGCTGAAAACCAATCTAGTCAGGTTTACTGGGTCAGCTGATGTGCGCCGTTGATCTCTCTCTATAACGTCCTGGGCTAGTTCATACAAAGACAGAATTGACATTTCCTAGAAATAGAGAATGTGCATTATGTAGTTGGTTTTCAAATACAAAAGTTTTCAACGATTGGATACTTTGAAACGCGACTTTTAAGTGAAGGATAAAATTGAGAATAGTCCACGTTGCAGATAACTCAAAATTGTGCCGCTCGATCTTTAAAATAAATAAATATACTATATTATATGTATATTTTATATATATATATATATATAAATTCGGTGCGCGGACACCATAGTTGCTAGGGAGTGCAGTGTCCTGTTTAAAATCTAAACCAAAGCGGATTGATACACAATTTGAAGCTGCAAAGAGCGCGTAGGACTGTAGTACACTTGTTTATCATATTCATCAAGTCGTTGTTAGGTACAGTAGGTAGTAAGATCAAATCAACATTTCAAAATGGTAAGTTCCCTTTGCTGTACATTTTATTTTATTAAATACACATTTTGGATGAATATAATTGGCGTTTAGCCAGGTATAGTACTAGAGCAATCTAGCTAACTGGCTAGCAAGCTACACTACATGGCTAGATAATGTGTTGGCTTGGTTGCTTTCTAACTGTGCGATTGATTAGCTAGTTAGCTAAGCACAGCAGACTGTTGGTTACTCACAACATTATGATGATGGCTAACGAGATACAGTAACGTTAATTACATGTGTTATGAATGTGGTAGCTAGTTATTTCTGCGTCAAATTCAGTCGTTAATAAGGCTGTTAGTTGTGTCCTACACAGACAGCCAGTTCCGCTACGCCGAGGACACGAACTACTATAACGTTAGCTAAAGTTAGTATGGCTGTTTGTCAAAACTATCCAGCTTGGCTTGGTGTCGCTGTCGTCTTTGTTCCATATTAACATTCGATAGTTTTCAAGGCTAGTTAATTTACCTATACAGTCGCTAGTTAACTAGTTTTGTATAGTTAACTATTTTGGCTAGCCAGGTAGCTAACGTTAGCTAGCTGGAACTGAGAGCTGTTCATGGCTATAAATAATTTTAAGTAAGCTAGATAAACGTCCAATGTGACTTTTCGTAACAAACTAGGATCATTTATGCAGGAGGTTCGGTAAATTAAAGTAACAGGTTAGGATAATTAGATTAAGGTTAGCTAAAATATTTTTTTTAACGTTAATTTTATTAAAGCTGGATTGCTTCTAGACATGAACGTAACATCTGGAATTTGTCGGTTAGCATTGTCTATTTAACAGTTGGGTTCCTCAAAGTGTTGTAAACTAACGTTAGCTTCTTCAATGTCTTCCGAACTTGGTGAAGCAACGTTACTATATATTGTTCTGGTTAATTTCAGTTCCAGTGGTATATCCCCTGATCCAATGTGTTGCTTTCTAGGCCACTGTGCGGCAGCCTGATCAAACATTGGGGCAAATATGGTGCTAGACAGAACATCACTTGCTAGCACGCTAGCTAGCTAATAATGCGATGTTGCAACTAAAGATGGAAGTGCAAAAAAGGGGAATCCAAAATCAAAAGGTGTCATTAATGATATTGTTTATTGCTTTCAGGCAGATCAACTGACAGAGGAACAAATTGCTGGTAAAGTGGCTGTATTTGCGCAAACATTACCAAGGAGTTTAGATGCTTTAGTCAGCATTATGGATGTGGAGAGTGACCTTCTACATTTTTTTCATTCAGAGTTCAAAGAAGCCTTCTCGCTGTTCGATAAAGATGGAGATGGCACCATCACCACCAAAGAGCTGGGCACAGTGATGCGCTCGCTGGGACAGAACCCCACAGAGGCCGAGCTGCAGGACATGATAAATGAGGTGGATGCTGATGGTGAGAGACTTACAAATGCTCTCCATCTCTCCCCCTCAGATTAGGGTGTTGATAATGTCCTGATGCAGTATCTGATTGGGATGAAAGACCTATTACATTGTATTATATTTTTTTTTTTACTTGTTCCTGTGACAGCATTTTTCTGTCATCCACAGGAAATGGAACCATTGACTTCCCTGAGTTCCTGACCATGATGGCGAGGAAGATGAAGGACACTGACAGTGAGGAGGAAATCAGAGAAGCTTTCAGAGTCTTCGACAAGGTCAGCTAAACTGAGGAATGGAAAACTTTTCGATTATCTTAACGTGGCAAGTCATAGTAGTGCAAATACTAACCAATGGGTTTCATCACTCCCAGTAGCTCTGTCTCAAACCTTTCCACAGTTTCAAAATTCATAATTATTTGACATTTAATATTCAGAAATTGCTCAGTAATAAGATCTGCATGTTAACACTAAATTCAAACCCAAAAAATGAATTGATTTCTTGTTGCAGGACGGTAATGGCTATATCAGTGCTGCAGAGCTGCGTCACGTTATGACAAACCTTGGTGAGAAACTGACAGACGAGGAGGTGGATGAGATGATCCGGGAGGCTGATATCGATGGAGATGGACAGGTGAACTACGAAGGTCAGTTTTCCCATCTTCTCTATCTAGTTTTACATTTACGTTAACCTGAACAACATTGTATATTCGTCAGACAATTTAATTGTCCATTCACAAGCCAAGAAAGTACAAAACGAATGCTGTCACCCAATTTAATCCATTCAACAACATGCATTCTCGCTTGCTTTGTTTTGTCGTCATAGCAATATATAAAGCAGGTTGTTTTAGGTATTAGTGCTGCAGTTAGACAATGTTCTCATTCCTCTGTTTGGGCAAGATGAAGTGGCTGAGTCAATTGTTACTGTAAAAAGGAACATTTTATTTTTGACTACCACATCCCCTTTGATCATATCAGTGTTGGTAATCCTTCTGTTAGACAGGCGTTCTCTGCTACTTATGTCCTAGTGTCCATTTTGTGTCTGTTAACCATCTGTTTAATGGTTTTAAAAGGCAACAATTGACAAATGTCACTGCAAATTATATTGCAATAATTAAATGTTCGGAAAATGGCTCCATATTATGAAGTGTGTGCACAGATGGAGCAAACTGTCGGGCCATGCTCATGAAAAGGTAAAACATTGAAGAATGTAATGAATGGCACGCAGCTGCAGAAATACATTTGATCTTCACATCAAGATATCGAAGTGTACACAGCCTTGCTCTCAACCACCACTTGAGGCATGGATAACAGAATACAGCTCTGATGAAAAATTAAACATGGCATTATACCACAATTATTTGTGATACTAATGAACAGCCCCTTCAAAAACTTGCACATCAATTTGCAGTCTCGATTCCATTAACTCGTGGTTGTGGAGATGGCTCCCAAATATTTGTAATAAAATAAGCTTTAAATCGCTGTCTCGAATATGGTCAGGCTCAATTCCTGTTGGGTATTGCATTTCTTCCGTGCTTGATATTTTGGAGGCACATTAGGCCACATATTTGGGTTCAGCTGTTCTTTGGGTTCCTCTTGTGCCGTGTGTCGATCACTTGTCAGCTAAGACACAAGTGGTATCTTATAGAATGTGAAGAATGGAGAACCATTTGCCAATGCAATGTATGCCTGCCTGCCTCCAAATGTTGGTTCCAATCTTGTCTTTCAGAATTTGTGCAGATGATGACGGCAAAATAATACCGTAAACCCAAAAGAACCCTTCACCACCAGACCAAACAGTGGACAACACACTCACTGTCAACACTCGACTGTCCTCTTATTTATTTATTTTTGCTTTGCATTTGGTTACTTTCCCCCTTTGTCCATTTCGCTTGATTCAGGCTCATCTGCAAAATCTGTTTTCTTTCATTGTTCCTCTCTTATGCTCTTTCCTTTGACATTCTGTTTTCTCTCAAGTAAAATATTTACATAAACATATACTAAAATTGTTGAAACAAACATGTGAACAATTTTAAGCTAAAATATATACAGGAAGATAAATGCATGCTGTGTTACTTTGGGAATATTTTTGTGCTACACTGCTTGCATTGTTTTTTGTTTATTACATGGTCTATTCTCATGCCATTTACGGTTGTAGATATTTGCTAACTTTTAGAAGTGCAAAAGATTAACATGATGGGAGGTGACAGGATTTTAACAATAAAATAGACTGATGTACTTCCATGTGTGTATGCGCATGTTTTGGTAAAATTTTTTGATATGTATGTTTGGGTATAGCAGACATGGTTGTCCAAGGACTCCCCTGTGCAGTGCTGTATGCATATCTCCATTATGTCCTGACATTAAACATTTTGAAAATGTTCTTATGCTAGAGCAGGGGTGTGTTCATTATGCTGATTCTGTTGCAAAATGTTTTTGATTAAACTGCGAACAGAACATCTTGTGTTTTGGTTAATTAATGTTAATTGATTTCCCTAATGAAAGCCCCTGGTCTTTCTGTTCAGCACCACCAGTCTCATTTGAAATGATTTATGCTATTTTAACAATCAAGTAATGTTTTCATGTACATTTCACTTATGCGTAAAGATGTACGGTATTACATTTTTTTAATGGTTATGACATAAGTGGCAATTAACTTCAAACCTGCTCTGAACAACTATGTACTATTAGGATATTCATTCCCCAAGCAAATGCCACTCGCCTTGTAATTGTGGTGTTAAAGGAACCCTGTACAAGAAAATACATTTCCCTGTCTATTTTTGAAAATGTTATCTGTGGAAGGGTGAATACAAGTTGAGTCTGCTGATTGTGGTTTTGTACTGAACTTGTGTGTAGAATGTGATTGAAGTCATGGTCTGTGTTGTCGCTGTCCTACTTATCTGATCATGCCATATTGCATATTTAACTCGACAACCTTTCATGTTATCCATATTTTAGTTTCCCCCTCCCATTCCTAAGTTTACTTTTTTACTGTCCATAATTGTTCTGTTAATGATCTTTGTTTAAAAAAATGGAAGACTTTGCCTGTTGTCATGTTCTTTCTCCTGCCCTTTAAAGTTGTGAGTTGTTTGGAGAATGAGAGATTATGCATTCCATTGCTATTTAAACTATTTGAACAGTGTTTCTATACCAAGATTCCTGCCTTTCATTTACAGTGCATTTAGAAAGTATTCAGACCTTTTGACATTGTTACATTACAGCCTTATTCTAAAATGTGTTAAATGTTTTTTCTCATCAATCTACACAATACCCCATAATGACAAAGAAAAAATAGTTTTTCAGATGTGTTTGTTACATAAGTATTCAGACCCTTTGCTATGAGACTTGAAATTGAGCTCAGGTGCATCCTGTTTCCATTGATCATATTTGAAGTGTTTCATACAACTTGATTGGAGTCCACCTGTGGTAAATTCAATTTATTGGACATGATTTGGAATGTCACACCTGTCTATATAAGGACCCACAGTTGACAGTACATGTCAGAGCAAAACCAAGCCATGAGGTTGAAGGAATTGTCCTTAGAGCTCCAAGACAGGATTGTGACGAGGGACAGATCTGGGGAAGGGTACCAAAAAAATGTATGCAGCATTGAAGTTACCCAAGAACAGAGTGGCTTCCAGCATTCTTAAAATAAACACGTTTGGAACCACCAAGACTTTTCCTACAGCTGGCTGCCTGGTCAAACTGAGCAAATGGAGAAGGACAACAAACCTAAGCGCACAGCCAAGACAAAGCAGGAGTGGCTTCGGGACAAGTCTTTGAATGGCCCAGACATGAACCCGATCGAACATCTCTGGAGAGACCTGAAAATAGCTGTACACAGACACTCCCATCCAACCTGAAAGAGCTTGAGAATCTGCAGAGAATAATGGGAGAAAATCCCCAAATCAGGTGTGCCAAGCTTGTAGCGTCATACCGAAGTAGACTTGAGGCTGTAATCGCTGCCAAAGGTGCTTCAACAAAGTACTGAGTAAAGGGTGTGAGTACTTTTGTAAATGTGACATTTCTGTTATAATAAGTATTTCACAAAGTGAGTACACCCCTCACATTTTTGTAAATATGAGTATATCTTTTCATGTGACGACACTGAAGAAATGACACTTTGCTACAATGTAAAGTAGTGAGTGTTCAGCTTGTATAACAGTATAAATTTGCTGTCCCCTCAAGATAACTCAACACACAGCCATTAATGTCTAAACCGCTGGCAACAAAAGTTAATACACCCCTAAGTGAAAATGTCCAAATTGGGCCCAAAGTGTCAATATTTTGTGTGGCCACCATAATTTTCCAGCACTGCCTTAACCCTCTTGGGCATGGAGTTCACCAGAGCCCAGAGCATCACACTCCTCCACCTTCCGTTTGAGGATGCCCCACAGATGCTCAATAGGGTTTAGGTCTGGGGGCATGATTGGCCAGTCCATCACATTTACCCTCAGCTTCTTTAGCAAGGCAGTTGTCGTTTTGGAGGTGTGTTTGGGGTCGTTATCATGTTGGAATACTGCCCTGCGGCCCAGTCTCTGAAGGGAAGGGATCATGCTCTGCTTCAGTATTTCACAGTACATGTTGGCATTCATGGTTCCCTCAATGAACTGCAGCTTCCCAGTGCCGGCAGCACCCATGACACTCCCACCACCATGCTTGACTGTAGGCAAGACACACTTGTCTTTGTACTCCTCACCTGGTTGCCGCCACACACGCTTGACACCATCTGAACCAAATAAGATTATATTGGTCTCATCAGACCACAGGACATGGTTCCAGTAATCCATGTCCTTAGTCTGCTTGTCTTCAGCAAACTGTTTGCGGGATTTCTTGTGCATCATCTTTAGAAGAGGCTTCCTTCTGGGACGACAGCCATGCAGACCGATTTGATGCAGTGTACCGCGTATGGTCTGAGCACTGACAGGCTGACCCCCCCACCCCTTCAACCTCTGCAGCAATGCTGGCAGCACTCATAAGTCTATTTCCCAAAGACAACCTCTGGATATGACGCTGAGCACGTGAACTCAACTTCTTTGGTCGACCATGGCGAGACCTGTTCTGAGTGGAACCTGTCCAGTTAACCGCTGTATGGTCTTGGCCACTGTGCTGCAGCTCAGTTTCAGGGTCTTGGCAATCTTCATATAGCCCAGGCCATCTTTATGTAGAACAACAATTCTTTTTTTCAGATTCTCAGAGAGTTCTTTGCCATGTTGAACTTCCAGTGACCAGTCAGTGTGAGGGAGTGTGAGAGCGATGACACCAAATTTAACACACCTGCTCCCCATTCACACCTGAGACCTTGTAACACTAACGAGTCACATGACACCGGGGAGGGAAAATGGCTAATTGGGCCCAATTTGGACATTTTCACTTAGGTGTGTGCTCACTTTTGTTGCCAGCGGTTTAGACATTAATGGCTGTGTGTTGAGTTATTTTGAGGGGACAGCAAATTTACACTGTAATACAAGCTGTACACTCACTACTTTACATTGTAGCAAAGTGTCATTTCTTCAGTATTGTCACATGAAAAGATGTACTCAAATATTTACAAAAATGTGAGGGGTGTACTCACTTTTGTGATACAATTTTTGCATTGCTGTTGTTGGGTATTTGTAGATTGATGAAGGGGGGATAAACCCCATTTCAACCAGTTTAGAATAAGACTGTAACTTAACAATGTGGAAAAAGTCAAGTGGTGGCAATGCTTTCCAAATGCACTGTATACTCGTACTGTGAAATGAAAGCAAGTGTTTGACAATTCTATCAAGAATATGGACAGACAGTATTTGACCTTGTATCTCTATTCTGTCAAGTTTTAATATCGCAACATTTATTTGCACATTTACAAAATATCTTTAGTTGGTAATGTTGTGCAATAGTAGTGCATGTTGTGTTTATGGTCTGTACCTAGTTGAAAATCAATTATGTATGTCTATTAGCTAGGGGCGGAGGACACACACAGTAACCTGGTAACTAGAGACTTTACAAATCCTAAGGATCTCTTCAATGCATAATGAATACCAGAACTATACAGTGCATTTGGAATGTATTCAGACCCCTTGGCTTTTTCCACATTTTGTTATGTTACAGCCATGTTTTAATATTGATTACATTTTTTCCCCTCAATCTAAACACAATACCCCATAATGACTCGAAATTGAGCTCAGGTGCATCCTGTTTCCATTGATCATCCTTGATGTTTCTACAACTTGATTGGAGTCCACTTGTGGTAAATTAAATTGATTGGACATGATTTGGAAAGGCACACACTTGTCTATATAAGGTCCCACAGTTGACCGTGCATGTTAGCCAAAATCCAAGCCATGTGGTTGAAGGAATTGTCCTTCGAGCTCTGAGACAGGATTGTGTCGAGGGATAGATCTGGGGAAGGGCACCAAAAAATTTCTGCAGCATGGAAGGTCCCTAAGAACACAGTGGCCTCCATCATTCTTAATTGGAATACTGCTGGAGCCACCAAGACTCTTCCTAGAGCTGGACGCCTGGCCAAACTGAGTTATCAGGGGAGAAGGGCCAAGAACCTGATGGTCACTTACAGAGCTCTCTGTGGAGATGGTAGCACCTTCTAGATGGACAAACATCTCTGCAGCACTCCACAATCAAGCCTTTATGTTAGAGTGGCCAGACGGAAGCCACTCCTCAGTAAAATGCACATGACCACCTGCTTGGAGTTTGCCAAAAGGCACCTAAATACTCTAAGACCACGAGAAACAAGATTCTCTGGTCTGATGAAACTAAGATTGAACTCTTCGGCCTGAATGCCAACCCTCACTTCTGGTGGAGAACTGGCACCAGTCCTACGGTGAAGCATGGTGGTGGCAGCATCATGCTGTGGGGATGTTTTAAAGTGTCAGGAACTGGGAGACTAGCCAGGATCGAGGGGAAAGCTGAATGGAGCAAAGTACAGAGCGATCATTGATGAAAACCTGCTACAGAGCGCTCAGAAACTCAGACTGGGGCAAAGGTTTACCTTCCAGCAGGACAACGACCCTAAGCACACAGCGAAGTCAACGCAGAAGTTGCTATGGGACAAGTCTCTGAATATCCTTGAGTGGCCCAGCCAGAGCCCGGACTTGAACCCGATCGAACATCTCTGGAGAGACCTGAAAATGGGCAGCAGCTCTCACCATCCAACCTGACAGAGATTTTTATTTATTTATTTTTTTATTTTACCTTTATTTAACCAGGTAGGCAAGTTGAGAACAAGTTCTCATTTACAATTGCGACCTGGCCAAGATAAAGCAAAGCAGTTCGACAGATAAAACGACACAGAGTTACACATGGAGTAAAAACAAACATACAGTCAATAATGCAGTATAAACAAGTCTATATACAATGTGAGCAAATGAGGTGAGAAGGGAGGTAAAGGCAAAAAAAGGCCATGATGGCAAAGTAAATACAATATAGCAAGTAAAATACTGGAATGGTAGTTTTGCAATGGAAGAATGTGCAAAGTAGAAATAAAAAAATAATGGGGTGCAAAGGAGCAAAATAAATAAATAAATAAAAATTAAATACAGTTGGGAAAGAGGTAGTTGTTTGGGCTGAATTATAGGTGGGCTATGTACAGGTGCAGTAATCTGTGAGCTGCTCTGACAGTTGGTGCTTAAAGCTAGTGAGGGAGATAAGTGTTTCCAGTTTCAGAGATTTTTGTAGTTCGTTCCAGTCATTGGCAGCAGAGAACTGGAAGGAGAGGCGGCCAAAGAAAGAATTGGTCTTGGGGGTGACTAGAGAGATATACCTGCTGGAGCGTGTGCTACAGGTGGGAGATGCTATGGTGACCAGCGAGCTGAGATAAGGGGGGACTTTACCTAGCAGGGTCTTGTAGATGACATGGAGCCAGTGGGTTTGGCGACGAGTATGAAGCGAGGGCCAGCCAACGAGAGCGTACAGGTCGCAATGGTGGGTAGTATATGGGGCTTTGGTGATAAAACGGATTGCACTGTGATAGACTGCATCCAATTTGTTGAGTAGGGTATTTGAGGCTATTTTGTAAATGACATCGCCAAAGTCGAGGATTGGTAGGATGGTCAGTTTTACAAGGGTATGTTTGGCAGCATGAGTGAAGGATGCTTTGTTGCGAAATAGGAAGCCAATTCTAGATTTAACTTTGGATTGGAGATGTTTGATATGGGTCTGGAAGGAGAGTTTACAGTCTAACCAGACACCTAAGTATTTGTAGTTGTCCACGTATTCTAAGTCAGAGCCGTCCAGAGTAGTGATGTTGGACAGGCGGGTAGGTGCAGGTAGCGATCGGTTGAAGAGCATGCATTTAGTTTTACTTGTATTTAAGAGCAATTGGAGGCCACGGAAGGAGAGTTGTATGGCATTGAAGCTTGCCTGGAGGGTTGTTAACACAGTGTCCAAAGAAGGGCCGGAAGTATACAGAATGGTGTCGTCTGCGTAGAGGTGGATCAGAGACTCACCAGCAGCAAGAGCGACCTCATTGATGTATACAGAGAAGAGAGTCGGTCCAAGAATTGAACCCTGTGGCACCCCCATAGAGACTGCCAGAGGTCCGGACAGCAGACCCTCCGACTTGACACACTGAACTCTATCAGAGAAGTAGTTGGTGAACCAGGCGAGGCAATCATTTGAGAAACCAAGGCTGTCGAGTCTGCCGATGAGGATATGGTGATTGACAGAGTCGAAAGCCTTGGCCAGATCAATGAATACGGCTGCACAGTAATGTTTCTTATCGATGGCGGTTAAGATATCGTTTAGGACCTTGAGCGTGGCTGAGGTGCACCCATGACCAGCTCTGAAACCAGATTGCATAGCAGAGAAGGTATGGTGAGATTCGAAATGGTCGGTAATCTGTTTGTTGACTTGGCTTTCGAAGACCTTAGAAAGGCACGGTAGGATAGATATAGGTCTGTAGCAGTTTGGGTCAAGAGTGTCCCCCCCTTTGAAGAGGGGGATGACCGCAGCTGCTTTCCAATCTTTGGGAATCTCAGACGACACGAAAGAGAGGTTGAACAGGCTAGTAATAGGGGTGGCAACAATTTCGGCAGATAATTTTAGAAAGAAAGGGTCCAGATTGTCTAGCCCGGCTGATTTGTAGGGGTCCAGATTTTGCAGCTCTTTCAGAACATCAGCTGAATGGATTTGGGAGAAGGAGAAATGGGGAAGGCTTGGGCGAGTTGCTGTTGGGGGTGCAGTGCTGTTGTCCGGGGTAGGAGTAGCCAGGTGGAAAGCATGGCCAGCCGTAGAAAAATGCTTATTGAAATTCTCAATTATGGTGGATTTATCAGTGGTGACAGTGTTTCCTATCTTCAGTGCAGTGGGCAGCTGGGAGGAGGTGTTCTTATTCTCCATGGACTTTACAGTGTCCCAGAACTTTTTTGAGTTAGTGTTGCAGGAAGCAAATTTCTGCTTGAAAAAGCTAGCCTTGGCTTTTCTAACTGCCTGTGTATAATGATTTCTAGCTTCCCTGAACAGCTGCATATCACGGGGGCTGTTCGATGCTAATGCAGAACGCCATAGGATGTTTTTGTGTTGGTTAAGGGCAGTCAGGTCTGGGGAGAACCAAGGGCTATATCTGTTCCTGGTTCTAAATTTCTTGAATGGGGCATGTTTATTTAAGATGGTTAGGAAGGCATTTTTAAAAAATATCCAGGCATCCTCTACTGACGGGATGAGATCAATATCCTTCCAGGATACCCCGGCCAGGTCGATTAGAAAGGCCTGCTCGCAGAAGTGTTTCAGGGAGCGTTTTACAGTGATGAGTGGAGGTCGTTTGACCGCTGACCCATTACGGATGCAGGCAATGAGGCAGTGATCGCTGAGATCTTGGTTGAAGACAGCAGAGGTGTATTTAGAGGGGAAGTTGGTTAGGATGATATCTATGAGGGTGCCCGTGTTTAAGGTTTTGGGGAGGTACCTGGTAGGTTCATTGATTATTTGTGTGAGATTGAGGGCATCAAGTTTAGATTGTAGGATGGCTGGGGTGTTAAGCATGTTCCAGTTTAGGTCGCCTAGCAGCACGAACTCTGAAGATAGATGGGGGGCAATCAGTTCACATATGGTGTCCAGAGCACAGCTGGGGGCAGAGGGTGGTCTATAGCAGGCGGCAACGGTGAGAGACTTGTTTTTAGAGAGGTGGATTTTTAAAAGTAGAAGTTCAAATTGTTTGGGTACAGACCTGGATAGTAGGACAGAACTCTGCAGGCTATCTTTGCAGTAGATTGCAACACCGCCCCCTTTGGCAGTTCTATCTTGTCTGAAAATGTTGTAGTTTGGAATTAAAACTTCAGAATTTTTGGTGGTCTTCCTAAGCCAGGATTCAGACACAGCTAGAACATCCGGGTTGGCAGAGTGTGCTAAAGCAGTGAATAGAACAAACTTAGGGAGGAGGCTTCTAATGTTAACATGCATGAAACCAAGGCTATTACGGTTACAGAAGTCGTCAAAAGAGAGCGCCTGGGGAATAGGAGTGGAGCTAGGCACTGCAGGGCCTGGATTCACCTCTACATCGCCAGAGGAACATAGGAGGAGTAGAATAAGGGTACGGCTAAAAGCTATGAGAATTGGTCGTCTAGAACGTCTGGAACATAGAGTAAAAGGAGGTTTCTGGGGGCGATAAAATAGCATCAAGGTATAATGTACAGACAAATGTATGGTAGGATGTGAATACAGTGGAGGTAAACCTAGGTATTGAGTGATGAAGAGAGAGATATTGTCTCTAGAAACATCGTTGAAACCAGGAGATGTCATTGCATGTGTGGGTGGTGGAACTAATAGGTTGGATAAGATTGAGAAGATCTGCAGAGAAAAATGGAATAAACTCCCCAAATCAGGCGTGCCAAGCTTGTAGCTTCATACCCAAGAAGACCTAAGGCTGTAATCGCCACAAAGGGTGCTTTAACAAAGTACTGAGTAAAGAGTCTGAATGCTTATGTAACTATGATATTTGCAAAAAAAAAAAAAAACCTTTGATTATGGGGTATTGTGTGAAGATTGATGGGGGGAAAATACTCATTAATCCATTTTCGAATATGGCTGTAATGTAACAAAATGTGAAGGCTTTTGAGTACTTTCTGAATGCACTGTACATATTTTTTTAATGTAGAATGAATAACAGTGCAATGTTATAATTACTGTAAAAATTTCACCATTTGTGTTTCACGGTGCTGTGTAGTATTAGCTGGCTGTTTCATGATAAACTCCTTGCACGATTCCTCTACCCCGTCAACCAATAGCTGAACAGGTGCGTGTGTGTGTATTGATTGACGTTGGGTATTACGAATAGCACACATTAAATCCAAACATTAGCCAGGGGTGTAAATCCTTAGTTCAAACAGTTGAAAAACGTTTCGTTTTGAAATTTAAAGGAGAATTTCTGTTGGACAAATTCAGGTAGGTCTCTCCCTGTTCCGTTTCGTTTGCGAAACGTTTTACAACAGAATCAGCGGAAAGAATACACCCCTTGAAACTGAATTGACGTAAGGAACAAGCTAACCAATAGCAGGTAGCCAAGGGGTGGGCGAGTCGTCTGAATGGGTTTAAATGTCTTATCTCAATAGACAGCTAGCTAGTCATTCTAACACCAGACTTTTTTCAGCCATCAAGGGGGACAGTTATCTAGGGTGCACAGAAAAATCATAAAAGCCACATGCACTGAGGTAGATCACTGAAGAGAAGAGCTGTAACTGCCAGCGACAGTCAAAAGCGCCGCACCAACACCCATGCTAGTGTCCGATAGCCACTGAACGTTAGCTGGGAGACTTTAAAGCCTCAGTGATTCACGCATTCTACTGTAGACTTGAGACCGTAAGGTAAGTTTTTTTTTTTTTTTGCATTACAAGTCTTGGAGAAAAATAGACAATTTGGGGGTTGTTTATGTTGCTTATCCCGTGGTAGTTGGCCAATATCCATCCATCATACTATGTTTTTACATGCAGGTCCAGAGCTGCTAGCTAGTTAACAGTTGGTTGGCTAGCTAGCGAGTTAGCTATGCCATCTAATGTAGCCCTTTCTCATGGAAGTTAGTTGGCTGCATACTAAGCACCGAGCAAAAGTGGACACTGCAGCCGACAACTCCCCCAAATGATGGTGACATTTCCACATAGCTAGCCATTTAGAATTATCCGCGACAATGCCCTTTTGGACTCCAGTAAAAATTAGTGATGTACATATTCGTTATCTTCTGACTGACAAATAATACACCGAATGGACGTCCAACGTGAGAACATTGATTGAGATTGGTTTGTTTGCTCTTTCGATCAGTGAAGAACCTCGACTTTGGTGTTGCACTGGTGAATCGGTCAAGAGTTCAGTGGAACAGAAACTGTCTGGACAGTTCATTCATGTGCATGTTGTATCTGTCTGGAAAGGATTCTCGTATAAAATCTAGTTTATAGTATGCAACAACGTGTAACTTTTGGACTCATTCTGATATATAGACCTAGCAGTGTTATTAAATTATTGTCCTCGGAACCCATGGTGTGTAGACCGAGGTGCAGGCCAGACCTTTGGCTTGGGTATGCAGGACCAGTCTGAACACTGCGGTGGCATAGCCTTTATTGTGCATTAGTGTCCCAACCATCTATTGTGACATTTCCTTATGGTTTCTACTTTTTCATATCTTGCCAACTGCTGTCCATGCATAATAAATCAGACTGTGATACCAGCTTTCTGGTATACACTTAAGCAATAAGTCCTAGGGGGTGTGCTATATGGCCAATATACCAGGTCTAAGGGCTGTCCTTATGCGCAACGCGGCGTGCCTGCATACAGCCTTTGGCCGTGGCATATTGGCCGTATACCGCAAAGCCACGAGATGCCTTATTGCTATTATAAACTGGTTACCAATGTAATGAGAACTGTTAAATAAAAGTTTGTCATAGCTGTGGTATATGGTCTGATATACCACAGCTTTCAGCCATTCATCATTCAGGGCTCTAACCACACGGTTTCTGATCTGAAATAAAGCACTGCAAACACTTGAAGTTTACTTACAAATCAGATTGTTGAACAAAATCACATTTGTACTAACTCTGCCGGTTGTCTGTGCGGTTTGTCTTTTTTCGGGTCAAAATTTGAGAAAATAGCCATAGCAATAGAATTACTTACCCAACTGTTTAGCTTGCCGTTACTGCCATTGAGATTTCTATCACCTGGCACATGTGCAAAACCATGTAAATACCTGCAAGACTTCAGTTAGTATGCATACTTGAAGGCTACTTCTATCTTGTGCACGTAAGGTGCCTTCGGTGACAAGTCATAATGGCGCCACACAGACACCTGCGTTTTGAAGTTGGCTTAATAATACTTTCCCGTGGATACATTTCCACAGGCAGAAATCAGCTGACAATGGGTAGAGTAAGTTTACATTATGTACATTTGGAACATGGGACATAGGTTTGCTTCAATAGAGAACTAGCTTTGGGGCTATAGCTGTCCCTACATTTTCAGTCTGCAACATTGCTAGACTTGGTTTTTAAATGTCATGGTTACCGATGGCATTTAGGCCTAGGTTCAAGTTAACCTTGCCAGGCTTATAGCTTACTAAACACTTAGCTGGGAAAGAGACTACATTCAAATATGGCATGCTTGGCATACTTGCGTGTACTGTCTTAAGTTTGATTTTGGCTGATCAATCCCTTTAACAGAATACTTCGGGATTCTGGCAATGAAGCCCTTTCTCTACTTTCCCAGAGTCGGCTGACCTAGTTGATAACATTTTTATGTCTGGTAGTTAGCAACTTCAAACTGCACTTTCCTCATTGCCAAAATCTAGAAGTATCCCTTTAAAGGAGAATTTAACTTTGCATTTTGACATAAAAAAATCTATGTAAATTGATGTAAATTGCATGTTATAGTAGAGTCCACACACTTTTTTTGCAATTTTACTTAAATTTAGCTTGTTCTGCAGTGCCAAGGCGTGGATAAAACATGCACAAAAACACCTAAATATACATCCTTCTAGAAACCGCAATGCTCTCAGTATAGTGATGCAGGTCTTGTAGATGTATGAAATTGTCATTCCCAGCGATATCTGCAATGTTAGATTCCATTTTGTGCCATTCGAGTGATTTCCCCTATCCACTTGTGATGCTTCTCTGTGTAGCATGAGCACTCGGAAAAGTATGGCATGAGTCACACAAAATGGTATATAATGTTGCGTTTGAAGTTTGGAATCACACAATTTTAATATGTACAACATCTAAAGACCTGGATCACTACTGAGAGCGTTGCAGTTGTAAAAAAAGATACTTGGGTGTTTTTGGAGCTTTTATTGTTTAATATTGCTTAATTGAGCAGGAATTATTGTCTGTCCAGCTACCTTGCCGAAGGTAGGCTTCCTGCAACACTTCTATTAGGTCAGAAGTCCCTCTCATATGTTTAATGGTAGTCTACGACATTGACTCCTTCTACTACAATTGTAGTTACTGTCAAGATTATTGCTGGGCAAATCGTGAAGAAAATAAAATACATTTCACCTACTCACCATGTTTCCAGAATCTAAAATGAATTGTTGAATGAAGGTGTTTGTTGTGAAGAGCATGCCAGATCTGTTCCAGATGAGTTGATAAAGTTCAGGCTTTGTTTCTTCAACACCGCTTCCATACCTCATGTATGTTTATAACTGCATGGTGGGGTTGTTTACCCAACAACAACCTCAACTTGCTACACTTGCACTCTGGTTATATTCAGTGCTATCAACACAAGTAGCATATGTCTTGGCTACTGTGTTCAGAATGTTCAGGGTTCAGCCTCTAAATTGAATACAACTAAACTTTTGTAATGATGGTAGTAAACAGGCTACCACTTTTATTTTTCTTAGTTGGCTATCAGCCTACTGGTAACCATTTACTATATGCCACATCAGTGTTTGTTGAACTGAGTGTTTTTATGCGTGTTCAGTCATCTGGTTTTAAGACCAATTAGTTGCCCCAACATGTTCTAGTATGTCTGTTGTGTGGTGGGAAAGACCAGCACAGAGACTAAGCCTGCCTACATGTAGACTGATTTTATGGAATATGTAAACCACCTTGTTCTGCCTGTCGTGGCCCATTTTCAAAGTCATCAGGTTATTGATGGCCATGTTTAGGCCCATTTATATTTATGAGTGACATATTTGCAATATTTGGGTAATGGTGGTAGTGAAGTCTCTGCATGTCACTAGGGCCCTAGTCCTATGCTATAGGTTGGTTTGTCACAGGGATTGACGTTACATTCTGAAAGGCACTTGCCCATCGGTAAGTTGGGAGCTTTAAAAATAAAAAATAATAAATAAATAGGTTGCCTGACGATTATGATCACTTGGTTGAAAACATAAACTAGCTATTTACATACAGAAGTGCCATACAGCCTGCCTTTCACCTACACATGGGGAAGGAATTAGAAACTGAGAACCCAAATGCTAAGAATTCCAGTAAATCAGTAAAAATCTCAGAACAAGCTAAACTTGCTTGACTGCCATAAATTGTCCTTCACCTAATGCAATCGGATGAACCAGAAAGGTCAGGTTTAGGCTACTGGAATTCTTTGCAGTTTGGTTGTTTTCAATGACCTGCCCAAATGGGGCAGGCTCAACTTGCGGGACTGCTCAATTTACTTTCCCCAGGCAATAGGGCAACACCTTAATATCAATCCCTGAAATCTCAATGAAAGTTCTCTGTAGTATTAACTCATTAGGTAGTCAACTTATTACAGTAACCATCACGTTTTACAATGTGAGGGTTCGGCTATTTCTCTTGTCTAGAAAGAAGGCACTTTAGGTGACAATGGAGAGGCTGTTCAACAAGGTCAGTCTGCTGATGTGAGGTCCTTGGTGCCAGACTTTCTCCAGAGCCCTCATTAAGCCATGAACACACCCTGTCAGCTTGAATACAGAACACAATGAAATACGTTTGCAGCTCATTTTTGGGTAGAAATGGTTGACAGGTCAAATTACAGTTGAAGACAATGTACTAGGCTATATTACAATAAGCTGCCTTTTAACATGTCTCTCAAATGATTGGACCAGAGGAATGTCGTCAAGAATATCCTGTTTCATTTGGCCCACTTCCATTCATTCAGACTAGCCTTCTTTTCTTTTTTGTGCCAACTCTGCTCCCTCTGCTCTTTCCTTTTGCTATATTTTCAAGTCATTTCTATTCATGGGAACATAGTGAAGTCTTAGGTTGATTCACCTGCATTTATTGATGTTATAAATAAAGGATGTCACGTGCAGTAATGTTCTAGGTTAGGGTTAAAATGGTTAGGGATTTCTTATCAATTCTTTGATTTTATTCTAATGCAAACATGTCAGTGCCATGAGAATTTCATAATAAATGGTATCATTTGTCCACATGGCAAAACAAATATTTGTTATCAAGGGGATCTGACATCAAAAGAGCATTCCTGCAAACTGCCCTTTTTTTTTTTCTTTTTACCTTTGAACCTGTTATTGCAATGTGCGCTTGTGCAGTATTTTGTTTGGTTTTGTCCCAATCTGCTTCATTTTCAACATGCAGTGCAGGTATAGTATGATACGGACTTTTTAATTTGATGTCCTATATTTGGGATCACAAAGTACTGAACGTGATATGGCTTATCAGTCTCTTGCTCCTGCCAACGCAGCAGTGGACGTGCCATTGCTGTTTATGCCAAACATTTTTAGTGTTAGGGTTGAATTCTTGTGTATCAAACCATATCCACCTCTTAGTGTTGATCAGTTAGCCTGTTCATGTGACTAGTACTTATACAGATGAGGTATTTCCAAATCTGTAGAACTGGTGGTCGGACCATGGACAACTGGGCTTTGTTATGCTGGAGTTACGAGAGGTCACTACGAGAGGTCACTAATGCTGCTGTATCGGCGGACCAGTCTCATGATATTGTCACATCAACAGGCCAACACTTCGCATACTCTGAAGGGTTTGGATTGATTTGTGTGCTAGGGTGGCGTGTTAGAGGCAGTTGGACATTCAACCATTTTATATTTAATTATTGTTGTGTTTAAGTTCAAACCCAATTTAATTTCCCTTTGGCCTTTTCTAATGAATCAAGTATTGCCTAATTGATCTCCTCTACAGGTCCTCTGAATTGGAATGTTTTACTCTTTTCCCATCTGCGTCCCATGGAGCTTCCATCCCTGCTGTGTTCAGTCAGTCACTATTTGTTCAGATGGAAAGTGTTTACCAAACTATTTCTTTAAATTCCACTAACTGTTTTTTTTTTGTTTTTTTTGTCACTGACCCCTAAGTTGCACATGAATGCCTTGTTTAGTCAGTTGGTATGGAGTGTTAGCCCAGAGGTCTGGTCAGAGTGTACTGTAATAGAGGTTAAAGATGTCCTCCAGCAATTTTATTTTGTATATTTTGTATAAAAAAATTACTTTTACTGTTAATGTGGTATCTCCAGTATAAATGCAGTGAAGTACACACTTAAAAGGGTCAAAACATATTTTTTTTTGGGGCACAAATGTTTCTAGACACAACTGATATTTCTATAGGTAAGTCAGGTATCTAGTATTCCCATATTCCTTCCAAGGTAAAGCAAAAGGAAGTGTTAGGCTTATTTTATCTGTTGTCTGCTTCTTATTGCCTTTATAAGTTTGACATTTTTACTGTCCGTTAAGTCAGTCCCCATACAACTGTATATAGGTCAGGACCTGTGTTGCATCATGCATGGGCTGTCTGTTTACTCCTTAACCACACCCTTCCTCTGTGAAGATGCTGCTGCACGTTGGAGGTATGCGTTCGGCCCTGGGGCTACTGGCTGTCAGGAGGGCATGCTGCCTGTCTCGCACCACCCACAACTCCCCTCAGACACT
Organism: Oncorhynchus kisutch; assembly: GCF_002021735.2. Lineage (NCBI taxonomy): Eukaryota > Metazoa > Chordata > Actinopteri > Salmoniformes > Salmonidae > Oncorhynchus > Oncorhynchus kisutch. Next base: position 33,324,298 of record NC_034202.2, on the reverse strand, counting down.
GGAATACAAGCCCATCAAAAAGGTCATGGTGGCCAATAGAGGTATCGTAACAATTCTCCTACCTTGGTAATTCTGACACTAAAACACTGAAATCTAAGCCAAATTGTTGTAGCTAGTTTCCTCTCACCACATGATTACATTTTCCTGAGACTGCATGATGACAGCTGAGTAATCCAACTACTTGTAGGTGAGATTGCCATCCGTGTGTTCCGGGCGTGCACTGAGCTGGGGATCCGGACAGTGGCTGTCTACTCTGAGCAAGACACCGGCCAGATGCACAGGCAGAAGGCAGATGAGGCTTACCTCATAGGGAAGGGCCTGCCGCCCGTGGCTGCCTACCTGGACATCCCTGACATCATCAAAGTTGCTAAGGTCAGAGATGTGAAAATATATTTTGGAAACTTTTCTGAACCAACTGTTACTGCTCTTAAAGATCACAGCTTTATATGTTTTTTTTCCCACATCGTTTTATTATTTTTCTCAGGAAAATGATGTGGATGCAATCCACCCTGGGTATGGCTTCCTGTCTGAGCGATCAGACTTTGCTCAGGCATGTGTCGATGCTGGGGTACGCTTCATTGGCCCTTCCCCTGATGTGGTGCGCAAGATGGGAGACAAGGTGGAGGCTCGATCCATCGCTATCCGTGCAGGTAGGCCGGACACTCTCACACTGTCATGTTCAGGACCATCTGATGGATGTTTGTTTCATGTTTTAAAGTCATTTTTTTCAGCAAAATCATCAAACATACAGCTGACATTGTGTACTGTTAACTGTTGAGTTAAGCTCAAATTGTTTGTTTTTGCTTCCAGGAGTTCCAGTTGTACCAGGGACAGACGGTCCCATCACTTGCCTATCGGAGGCCCAGGAGTTCTCCAACACCTATGGCTTTCCCATCATCTTTAAGGCTGCCTACGGTGGTGGGGGCAGGGGAATGAGGGTGGTCAAAGAGTACGAGGCGAGTATAAATATCTGTGCCTAAGTAGAGGCTCCAGTCTAAGTGTTTTGTCTTTGTGCTGGCTGACTTATTGATCCCCGTCGGTTGACGTGTGTAGGAGCTGGAGGAGAACTATCAGCGTGCGTACTCTGAGGCCCTGGCTGCGTTTGGGAACGGTGCTCTTTTCGTGGAGAAGTTCATTGAGAGACCCAGACACATTGAAGTGCAGATCCTGGGTGAGTTTGTTTTTGTTGAGTCTTTTAAAAGGGTTGTATACAGTAGATCTAATCACATTGTCATCCCATCTCTCCCAGGTGATAAGTATGGTAATGTTATCCACCTGTATGAGAGGGACTGCTCTATCCAGAGGAGGCACCAGAAGGTGGTAGAGATCGCCCCGGCTGTACAACTGGACCCACACCTCCGGGACAGACTCACCGCTGACTCTGTCAACCTGGCCAGACAGGTACAGGATGCAACACACATGCTTTATGATACATTCTTTTAATAGGGAGTGTAGAGCTGAAACCTTGTATTCCTTTGTCATTTTCATTTTTTAAATGTTTAGAATTTTGGCACTGCTGCCTTTTAAAATGGCTGTGCTGTATGTATTTGCAGTTTTGAATGGAATATCAGATCATTGTTTGAATTGAGTGGAGTTTTAGTCTTTATTGTGCAAAAACACTTCTCACAGACACCATAAACATCAAGGATGTTGAGAAACCCTGAGTTTGTTCGTTCTTGGCCTTTCGTTCAAAACGGCTCATAATGAAAAATGTCCTACATTTAAAAAATAAAACAAATTAATTGTAGTAAGGAAAGCAAGGCAAGACCCTCAAAGCACAATGTTTTAAATTCATTTAAGCTACTCTGAGCCCTTCTAAATGGGTGTTCTCATTCGGTGTTGTGCTCATAGAGGCAATGGAGACGTGTGGGAGGAGGATGAGAACCTGGAAAGGAATATTGCAGTTTAAGAAAGGGATTTAGAGACCGAAAGAGCAATTTCGATTCATAAGTGTCCTACAGGGAAGGAAGAAAGGATCAAAGTAAAAGACTGGAGCCTAATTAAAGCAATGGAAAGAAATTCCACCTGCAGGCTACCAATTGGCACACTAGATGGCAGCATTCAACAACACAGATGGCCAGAGGAGACTGCCACTAGTAGTGAACTGTTGAGATTGACACTCTCACTCACAATAAATATCACATGTAAGGGGGCTTTCACACCATAGTGTTTACTCCCTTAGTTCGGTTGGTTTGAACTGGTGTGAACACTATCTGCACTAAACAATGCACGGTGTATCGCTCAAAGGGTGGTCTCGGTCCGATTCGTACCGTTGTGCGGTTCGCTGCAGGTGAGATGGCAGTCTGGACCAAACACGGGGGGGAAAAACAGTTGAGCCCTATTATTGATTGTTTGACTGCGAGCATTTGATGACATGCATGCTGCCTCATAAGTAGATCTCTGAAGCTTTCTGTGAGTAGGCCTATAGCAGCACATCTGAGCACATCCGGGGGGGGGGGGCAATATAGGCTACTGAATATAGCCTAGTCATGTAGCAGTTCTAGCAGCTATTGTTTCGGGGGGTGGGGGGGGGATACAATGGAACAATAATCGAACTCTGATTCGAACTATAGCTCAGCACTGTGCTAAAATGTCTTAACAATACGCAATTGAAGAATTTCCTGATTGCAATCAAGCTGACTTATTTTGTTTTCTTGAGGTGGAAGCAATTACTTTGATCTGAAAACAGTTACTGTTGTCAGTGGCATCCCACCGATTTCCCCATCCTGTATGAGAAACTATTAGACGTTGTGTACACTAGCTGGTGTGCCTGTCATGTTCACCCTTGAGCTAGCTGTATTTTGCAAGTGCTTGTATTCCATTTTTTGCTGTTTTTGGGATGGAAGAGGGAGGCAGGGGGTGGGACGAGTTTGCCATGTTTGAGGGAGTGAAGAAAGACCTGTGATGTGCATGTGGCCCTCAATTTAAGATCGGCCACTGTTGAACTGCCTGAACTCATCCATTCAGCCTGATACCCAGACATGCACTACAGTGACCAGTCTCCCACCCTATTTGCTCTGTCAATAACTTAACAGAATGGAAAATATGACTACACTAGCATTGGTCTGTGTGAGGGAGAGAAAGAAATTGGTTGTGAGTGAGGGACAGAATTCCTCTCCATCTGTTCAATCATATGGCAGTGAGGAATGAAGAGGAGTGGTGACGAGAGCGTTTGGCTATGCATGCACTTCGAGAAACCTGCTCTCCTAACGAAAACAAAACTCTGCCAGTGGTGGTTCACTAACAGACTCCTCCCACATGAGCACATTGTTTACATATCAGATATGTTAAGCCCTTCAGCATGCGTTTCCACTAGGGTCCAGCTTGTCATGTCAAAGAGTTTCAAATTTCCATTAGAATTAGTTTGTTGGTCTTATCTATAAGTGAATTATAGAGTACATTTTAATGCTCAATGATTCTCCTGTTCTACTATCCTGTGGGATATCCATAGATAAGTCATGGACTGTCAGATATGATTATCTAAGGAGGATAATGTTCACCCATATACCTTTTTTTATATAGCACCTTCCCCAGACCCTAGTAAATTTTATAATCACTTTGATCTGTTATTTAAAGCTTTAATCATCTGCGGTTAATTTAGGAAACTTGATTACAACTTCATTAAAAGCGGGTGTTCCAGCTCTTTATCTCAGGAGTAAGCTGTGGACCAAAATATCAGTGTGAAACCTGCTTTGGGTAGATTTAGTTATGATTTGAGATGAAATTTTGACTAGAATACTAGGGTAATAAATTCCTCCGATACATTAGAATATTGATACACGTGCTTGTCAAGGCGTGGTTATAGGGATCACTCTTGTATCTGAATGGAACATCCAGGGTACACTGGGTGTGCAAAACATTATGAAAACACCTGCTCTTTCCAGAAGACTGACCAGGTGGGAGCTATGATCCCTTATTGATGGGTTAAAGAAGGATTTTTAAGCCGTAACAAGTCTCAACATATTTCGATGTGATTGTGGGCTGATAGTTTGTGGAAAAGTGTTTTTACTCCAACCCCAGAAATGTTTGTCATTCAATTACAAAGCTACCACAAGGAGTTTTGATAAGGTCAGAAAATAAAACTTGAATAACTGAAAGTGCTAATGAAAAGCCATCTCTGTCAAAACTAGTTTGTAATATATTTTTGTCTCCACTCTACCCCGAGCCTCTTAAGAACATGTAGGGGTGTGGTCACAGCCTTGATACAGTCTCCTACTTCCATTCTTTTCTCTTCTAGCCCACATGCTCATTTAATTCATTTTACACCCCCACCCCCCCCCACACCGTTGCACTCCAACTGAAAGCCCTGTATTTTTGTTGCCAACTCAGCCAGCATTGACATACAGTGCCTTGCGAAAGTATTCGGCCCCCTTGAACTTTGCGACCTTTTGCCACATTTCAAGCTTCAAACATAAAGATATAAAACTGTATTTTTTGGTGAAGAATCAACTACAAGTGGGACACAATCATGAAGTGGAACGACATTTATTGGATATTTCAAACTTTTTTAACAAATCAAAAACTGAAAAATTGGGCGTGCAAAATTATTCAGCCCCTTTACTTTCAGTGCAGCAAACTCTCTCCAGAAGTTCAGTGAGGATCTCTGAATGATCCAATGTTGACCTAAATGACTAATGATGATAAATACAATCCACCTGTGTGTAATCAAGTCTCCGTATAAATGCACCTGCACTGTGATAGTCTCAGAGGTCCGTTAAAAGCGCAGAGAGCATCATGAAGAACAAGGAACACACCAGGCAGGTCCGAGATACTGTTGTGAAGAAGTTTAAAGCCGGATTTGGATACAAAAAGATTTCCCAAGCTTTAAACATCCCAAGGAGCACTGTGCAAGCGATAATATTGAAATGGAAGGAGTATCAGACCACTGCGAATCTACCAAGACCTGGCCGTCCCTCTAAACTTTCAGCTCATACAAGGAGAAGACTGATCAGAGATGCAGCCAAGAGGCCCATGATCACTCTGGATGAACTGCAGAGATCTACAGCTGAGGTGGGAGACTCTGTCCATAGGACAACAATCAGTCGTATATTGCACAAATCTGGCCTTTATGGAAGAGTGGCAAGAAGAAAGCTATTTCTTAAAGATATCCATAAAAAGTGTCGTTTAAAGTTTGCCACAAGCCACCTGGGAGACACACCAAACATGTGGAAGAAGGTGCTCTGGTCAGATGAAACCAAAATGGAACTTTTTGGCAACAATGCAAAATGTTATGTTTGGCGTAAAAGCAACACAGCTCATCACCCTGAACACCCTATCCCCACTGTCAAACATGGTGGTGGCAGCATCATGGTTTGGGCCTGCTTTTCTTCAGCAGGGACAGGAAAGATGGTTAAAATTGATGGGAAGATGGATGGAGCCAAATACAGGACCATTCTGGAAGAAGTCTGCAAAAGACCTGAGACTGGGACGGAGATTTGTCTTCCAACAAGACAATGATCCAAAACATAAAGCAAAATCTACAATGGAATGGTTCAAAAATAAACATATCCAGGTGTTAGAATGGCCAAGTCAAAGCCCAGACCTGAATCCAATCGAGAATCTGTGGAAAGAACTGAACTGCTGTTCACAAATGCTCTCCATCCAACCTCACTGAGCTCGAGCTGTTTTGCAAGGAGGAATGGAAAAAAATTTCAGTCTCTCGATGTGCAAAACTGATAGAGACATACCCCAAGCGACTTACAGCTGTAATCGCAGCAAAAGGTGGTGCCAAAAAGTATTAACTTAAGGGGGCTGAATAATTTTGCACGCCCAATTTTTCAGTTTTTGATTTGTTAAAAAAGTTTGAAATATCCCATAAATGTCGTTCCACTTCATGATTGTGTCCCACTTGTTGTTGATTCTTCACAAAAAAATACAGTTTTATATCTTTATGTTTGAAGCCTGAAATGTGGCAAAAGGTCGCAAAGTTCAAGGGGGCCGAATACTTTCGCAAGGCACTGTATTTAAAACAGCAGATTGCCTTAGTTTCTGAATTGTTGTGCTTGCATGTACAGTACCTGCTCCTCTCGTCCACGCTCCTGGGTCTCGTTCCTTATCCTCTGAAATGGTCCACACGTAGACGGTGTGGTGAAGAGTGTGCAACTGCTCCTCTTCAACTTCAGGTGGCTGAAGAAATTTGGATTGTCACCCAAAACCCTGACAAACTTTTACAAATGCACAACCGAGAGCATCCTGTCAGGCTGTATCACAGCCTGGTATGGCAGCTGCACTGCCCTCAACCGCAGGGCTCTCTAGAGGGTAGCGAGGTCTGCACAACGCATCACCGGGGGCAAACTACCTGCCCTCCATGACACCTACAGCACCCGATGTCACAGGAAGGCCAAAAAGATCAAGGACAACAACCACCCGAGACGCTGCCTGTTCACACCGCTATCATCCAGAAGGCGTGGTCCGTACAGGTGCATCAAAGCTGGGACCTGAAAAAGAGAGACTGAAAAACAGCTTATATCAAGGCCATCAGACTGCTAAACAGAAATCACTAACTCGGAGAGGCCCACTGGCCACTTTAATAAATGCATCACTAGTCACTTTAAACAATGCCACTTTAATAATGTTTACGTGTCTTTCATTACTCATATGTATATACTGTATTTTATACCATCTATTGCACCTTGCCTATGCTATTTGGCCATCGCTCATCCATATATTTATATGTACATATTCTCATTCACCCCTTTAGATTTGTGTGTATTAGGTAGTTGGGAAATTGTTATGTTACTTGTTAGGTATTACTGCACTGTCGGAACTAGAGGCACAAGCATTTTGCTACACTCGCATCAACATCTGCTAACCATGTGTATGTGACAATGTGATGTTTTGAAACAATTACTGCTTTGCATACAAGCCAGTGAATTGTATGCATTACAGCTGGATGAGTCAACAGACTTGGCATGCACAGCTCCTGGTATATGTTCTTTGTTTTTGGAAGGTCAATTAAGACATCCTCTTCTGCAAACCACTGGACAGCTTTGTGACATCAAATGGACTTTGGTGGTCAAAATGTGTTTGGTATCTGTACTGATGGGCCAAAAGCCATGACAGGGAGGCATAGTGGAGTGGTAATGCGCACGCAAGCAGTTGCTCCCAATGCCACTTGGGTACACTGCAGCCTCCACTGAGAGACTCTTGCTGCCAAGGGAATGCCTGACAGCTTGAAATACATTTTGGACACTACAGTGAAAGTGGTTGATTTTGTTAAAGCAAGGCCCCTGAATTCTCATATTTTCTGCACTATGCAATGATATGGACATCGACCATGTGACGCTTTAACAACATACGGAAGTGTGCTGGTTATCAAGGGCAAAGTATTGACTTTAAAGAAAAATTGAGACAAGCCTTCTTTACTGAGCATCATGTCCGCTTGTATGACGAGTGTCTCACATGACTGGGTGATGTTTTTTTCCTCACCTGAATGATCTGAATCTAGAATTACACTCTCTGCAACTAGATTCAATGTGCGGGACAAAATTGAGGCTATGATTTGGTAAGTTGGAGCTCTTCTCTGTCTGCATTAACCAGTACAATATACAGGTTTTCCCATCATTGTCTTTAAGCTTGAGTTCATTTGCACACACCATACAATGGCAAATGTGATATAGCGAAGCTGGTTGCGCAATTACGCAGGTACTTTCCCGAAATGTATGACACCAACAACTGGAGTCGTTATCCCTTTCATGCCCTGCCTCCAGTCCAGTTACTGATATCTGAACAAGAGAGCCTCATTGAAATTTCAACAAGTGGTTCTGTGAAAATGGAATTTAATCAGAACCCACTGCCAGATTTCTGGATTGGGCTGCGCTCCGAGTATCCTGCCTTGGCACATCGTGCTGTTAAGACACTGATGCCCTTTGCAACCAGGTACCTATGTGAGAGTGGATTCTCGGCCCTCTCTAGCATGAGAACTAAATACAGGCACAGACTGCGTGAAATTATTTAAAACACTCTCCAATACAACCCAACGTTGCAGAGTTGTGCATCCTTTCAAGCACACCCTTCTCATTAAACTGAGTTATTCACAATTTTTGATGACAAGTAAGGTTTTATATGTAAGATGGTTAAATAAAGAGTGAAATGATTTATTTGTGCCTTGGTCCTATAAGAGCCCTTGGTCACAACCCGGCTCATGGGAAGTGATATTCACACTCTTAATAAATGTTTCATATTGTGTGTGTGGCAGGCTTACAAAAATGGCAAAAAACCCAATTTGAGAGTGCGCTGAGCGCACTGAAGGTTGAATGTTTTGAAGGGGTACGGTCTATAAATAGTTTGGGAACCACTGCCGTAGAGGCTAAGTATACAAACAGCCCATAATGGAAATGCAGCCTGTTCTATGAAAATGTGAATTTAAAATGGATTTGTATTTTTTGTGGAATATGGGTGCAAACAGCGCTCCCCCTGGCAGGGGTTGTAATTGTATTGAAATGACTGATGCTATTTGCTGTGCACCCCATTTTATTAAGTTTTATTGCCAAACATTTATTGTAATTAAGTTTTCATACCCCTAATTCCATATTTTGCTGTTACAGCCTGAATTAAAAGTGGATTCAATCTTTTTTTTCTCACATCTACACAATACCCCATAATGACAAAGTGAAATGTTAGTATGTACAATGCTTATCCATCCTCAGTTCTCTATCACAGCCATTAAACTCTTAACTGTTTTAAAGTTACCATTGCCCTCATGGTGAAATCCCTGAGTGATTTCCTTCCTCTCTGGCAACGGAGTTGGTAAGGATGCCTACATCTTTGTATTGACTGGGTGTATTGATACTAATTGCACTTGGGATGGTGTAACGCCACCACGCTCAAAGGGATATTGAATGTCTCTTTTTTTTAATTTTTTTACCCATCGGTGCCCTTTGCGAGGCATTGGAAACCCTCGCTGGTCTTCGGTTGAATCTGTTTTGAAATTCACTGTTCAACTAAGGGAACGTATGTGTGGGGGATACAGAGCTGAGGTAGTTATTCAAACATGTTGTACACACTGACCCCATTTGAACTTATTTGACTTGTTAAGCAAATGTTTACTCCTGAACTTATTTAGGCTTGCCATAGCAAAGGGGTTGAAATGCGTATTGACAAGACATTTCAGCCTCTTTGTTTACCAAAAAAATATAAACATTTTCAATCTTTAAACATTTTTATTTTGACATTATGGGGGGGTGGTGTGTCAGCCTGTGACCTAAAATCTCAAGTTAATACATTTTAAATTCAGGCTGTAACACCTTGGAAAAAGTAAAGGCGTGTGAATACTTTCTGAAGGCACTGTACATACACAGCACTTCTACTGTGTGACATGAATTGCCTAGCCATGAGCCTGCACCTTCACGTGGGTGACTGAATGGATGAGCGGGTGTTTGCCTAGCCATGAGCCTGCACCTTCACGTGGGTGACTGAATGGATGAGCGGGTGTTTGCCTAGCCATGAGCCTGCACCTTCACGTGGGTGACTGAATGGATGAGCGGGTGCCTGCCTAGCCATGAGCCTGCACCTTCACGTGGGTGACTGAATGGATGAGCGGGTGCCTGCCTAGCCATGAGCCTGCACCTTCACGTGGGTGACTGAATGGATGAGCGGGTGCCTGCCTAGCCATGAGCCTGCACCTTCACGTGGGTGACTGACTGGATGAGTGGGTGCCTGCCTAGCCATGAGCCTGCACCTTCACGTGGGTGACTGAATGGATTAGCGGGTGCCTGCCTAGCCATGAGCCTGCACCTTCACGTGGGTGACTGACTGGATGAGTGGGTGCCTGCCTAGCCATGAGCCTGCACCTTCACGTGGGTGACTGAATGGATTAGCGGGTGCCTGCCTAGCTGGCAGAGATTAGTTTTTGGCAAGGGATGAATTTCAGTGGTTCAGATTTCAGTGAATTTGGCTAGTGCTATTTTGACACCCCGCAGCGCTGTGGAGGGGGAAATGGGCTGATATATTAAATCCTGCTTCCTCTTTGGCTGAGCTCTAAGGCTGTCTAAAAATGACTATAATCACAATGGGATATCAGTCTTCAGTAGATATTAGCTGGCAGTCTTGTCGTTTTCCCTTTTTTTTTTTTTTTTTGTAGATTTAGTTTTCTGTAGTAGCGGGGGTGGGGGGGGAGAAACTGATTCAGTACGTGTGAGACTTGGTTTATTCTTTGTATGAAGTTAATTTTAGCTTTTGAAACAATGTGTAAACTCTTCCAATAGAATTCAGAAATCCAGGCATACTTATTTCTTCAAATGTCTTTCCATGTCCTCAGGTAGGTGAGGAAGTAGAGGTTTCCATCTAATTGGATTTGTCCTGTGTGTACAGGTGGGCTATGAGAACGCTGGCACGGTGGAGTTCCTGGTGGATAAACATGGAAGGCACTACTTCATCGAGGTCAACTCCCGCCTACAGGTGGAGCATACCGTTACCGAGCAGGTCACAGAGTAAGTTCGACATTAACGAGGAGGCCATGGCCGTTACTTGGCATTACAATGTCACTTCTCTGACGACCTGTAAGACTGTTCCCTGTCTGGTCAAATTATGTCTGTTCATGGTAAGTGTCAAGACTGTCCTTTTGCTCACGGTCTTTATAAAGGGTGGGTCCCAATACTTCTAAATGGCTTCATTGTGTCAACTTAACTGAAAACAATATGTAGGTAAAAACATGGCAAACCCATATCCATGTAGTTATTGTACATTCTGGCAAGCTTAGGGCTGTTAAGGTCATGAAATGTTGGATGACCCTAATTGGCCATTCGAATAGAAAAACACAGAACGTCCGTATTCAAGTAAATTATGGCATGATGGGTGGACTGGCGGACATTTGTGAGGTGTAACTATAGGTGCACAGCGGGAGGTAAAAGCAGGAAGTGTACCCACCAATATGTGCTGTGATTTGTTAATTCATCTCAACTGAGAATGTGGTAGCTGCAGCCCAATATGATGACCAGTGTATGGAAAGGAGTGGGTGTATGGAAAGCACTCTGCTATAGTGTACTGTTTTTAGCTGTTTCTTACCACACCAACTACTGTAACGCAAAGGTTTTGGACTTCTGTTTTGAAGCCAGAGGATGAGTTTGAGTTGTATTTCACTGTTTTAAACAATTTTAAGTGTTCTCTTATAAAACTGACGTTTTTGTTTATTTTTGATGAAGTATTGATGGGAGGACTGTTGCGTCATAGGTTGTATGCTTATACTTCCTGTGACTGTCAACTTGATGTTGGCTACTAGTTAACTATTTCCCACGCTCCTGCTGGATGGTAGTGCTTGTTAAGCAGGAGCGAAGGGCACTCTGTCCTGGTGCTGTTGCCAATGATGACATCTAGATGGTTAACGTGACATCTAGATGGTTATCAATATTAGTCATTTCGTGTTGGCTGCTATCCTACTTGAAATAAAATCATAAGTAATATACATGAATTTAAATCCATATAGTCATGTAGGTAATCCAGTCAGTATTTCCAGATGAGTGGACAAAGCCTTTTGGTGTGAGTCTAGCCAATGAATGAGTTTTTTTAGTTTCTGTTTTTTGATGCTTTTTCTGCTTGATTGTTATGGTTGACTTGGGTTTCCTCTGCTTGGGAACTTGATTGTTATGGTTGACTTGGGTTTCCTCTGCTTGGGAACTTGATTGTTATGGTTGACTTGGGTTTCCTCTGCTTGGGAACTTGATTGTTATGGTTGACTTGGGTTTCCTCTGCTTGGGAACTTGATTGTTATGGTTGACTTGGGTTTCCTCTGCTTGGGAACTTGATTGTTATGGTTGACTTGGGTTTCCTCTGCTTGGGAACTTGATTGTTATGGTTGACTTGGGTTTCCTCTGCTTGGGAACTTGATTGAAGAGTTAAGTTTATCATGGAGGAAGAAAAGGAACCAGATGGGAACACATGATACTACTTAGTCAAGGACTGAATATCTTGCTTTGTGACAACGCAAAGGAACCCTACAGAGGTGTCGTACCGGTGAAGTAAATGGACTGCTATAGCAGATGCTTAAGAACATTATGTTCTTATGCCGTTTTCCTTTTCCATATAAATCACAGTCCAGGTTGTCTGAGTTCTACATTAAGAGCCAGAATCCTAGTCCACAAATAGTCTCGCAGTGCTTTGTCTTTTGGACTTCCTACTCTGGACACTAAAGATGATGAAATGCCTAATCTCACCTGTCAAATGCATTTAGAGGTGAAACACTGACAATAGCATGCACTTATCAGATGCAGCAAAGTCCTCTCTTTAATAATTCAGGAGGGATGAAAGCAAAGCAGCATCATTTTTTTAACACTGACTCACACAAATTGATACGAATTGTTTTTTTGTGTGTTTCTCCTGTGCTCCTGGCACAGACTTCTGTATTTGTGCCTGTCTGGTCGCGTGGAAGGAATGTAGGTTCATTCATTATAAATGTCCATCTTGTCACATGAAATTGAAACTGTCACACTGCAATTGGCATTCAGCGGGAGCACTCCTCTGAGTGATTGGGTCTGGAAATGCACTTGATTCTTATTTCGGAAACTCACCAAAAAGGCATTTGAGCCACGCCCACCAGCCACTGGCCATGTTCTCCTCCAGCTGGGTTGAATTCTCAGGACTGAATATAGTGCTCTGGTGACTAGGTTATTACACGACAGCTCTGTTTTTGGCTGTCTGCCTCCACCTTTTATCATGACTTTCAATTGGTCACAGTGATTAAGACCAATTAAGGCCCCCTTCTGTCATTTCCGACTAAGTTGTGTGGTAATGGGAATCACTGGAAATGGCCCATGAAATCGCAATGTGTTAACTCCTCAAACTCTGACTTCCCCAGTCTCATAATAGCAGTTCTCTCATTTCAGTCAATGTTCATCTGTCCTTTTTTGGTGCATTCATCCTTTTTCTTGTGTTGCCATAACATCACCTCTCTAGGAACAGTACCCTGCTGTATGGAGGCCATGTACAGTGCATTTGGAAAGTATTCAGACCCCTTCCACTTGTTCCACATTTTGTTACCTTACAGCCTTATTCTACAATTGATTGATGAAAAACATTTATTTAATCTACTCACTACCCACATAATGACAAAGCAAGAACTGGTTTTTAGAAGTGTATGTATATATGTGTATATACACACACATATATATATATATATATACAAAAATGTGCATTTTTCAGGTCTCTCCAGAGATGTTCAAGTCAAGGACATTCCGAGACTTGTCCTGCGGTGTCTTGGCTGTGTGCTTAGGGTCATTGCCCTGCTGGAAGGTGAGCCTTCGCCCCAGTCTGAGGTCCTCTGGCGCAGGTTTTCATCAAAGGATCTCTCTGTACGTTGCTCTGTTCATCTTTCCCTTGATCCCGACTAGTCTCACAGTCCCTGCTGCTGAAAAACATCCACGCAGCATGATGATGCTGCTGCCACCACCATGCGTCACTGTAGGGATGGTGCCAGGTTTCCTCCAAACGTGATGCTTGGCATTCAGGCCAAAGAGTTCAATGTTGGTTTCATCAGACCAGAGACTCTTGTTTCTCATGGTCTGAGGCATCTAAAGGACTTTTAGCAGTCCAAGAGGGCTGTCATGTACCTTTTTTACAGTAGTGGCTTTTGTCTGGCCACTCTACCATAAAGGCCTGATTGATGGAGTTCTGCGGAGTTGGTTGTCTTTCTGGAAGGCTTAGTTTTGTTGGTTTGAAAGTATATTGGAAGTTCATGGTAGCTACCTAGCTTATGTTGGCTCCTGAGATGCAGTTGGCATCAGTTGCTGGGACTGCTTTTATCTTTCCAGTGATCCTGTTGACCAAGGACAGGTTTGAGGAGCTATTTGTCGTCACAGCTAGCCTAGCTGCTAGCTAGCTGGACATCAAGCTGGCAATGTTTTCTTGAGCGCAGCCCACAACGCGGTTAGCCATTGTGGCTGGGACGGCAGATTGTCCCTGGTTTGTGGCTGTCTAGTACCCTGCTGTTTGTTTTCAATTTTCCTGTGACCTGCCCTGTCTGGAATTGCGAGGAGTAACAGCCTAACATGCGTTGATAGCTACCATGACAAAGCCCAAAGCCGGCGGTAGTACCATTTTGAGGACAGTGCCAGTGATGTCTCTCTATCACACGTTTAGGATCTTTTAAACAAAAAGAGACCTATAAGCAAGAAAAGTTTAAAGTGTTTTGTCCAAATACTCGGATTCTACTAATAAAAGAATGGCGACCTGACCAGAGGTCCAGGACCGGAAGAACAGTAAGCAGAACAGTGTGCCAGAAGAGGGAAGAACTGATGCCAGCCATGAAAGCTGCCAGAGCTTGTGGAGACATTGCGTACGTCCATTACGACAGACTCATTGTCCACCCTCCCTCCCAGAAGCCTGCAAGGGATGAGAGCGAGCCAAGCCTATGGGTTTGTAGCCTCAACCCCGCAGCGCGCACACCAATTTATTAATGGACTGCTAAATGTATATATATATATTTTTTTTTCTCTTGCTTGGTCTGCTCTTTTAAATATTATGTCTCTCTGATAAGCTACCCAGGAAAGGGCTGAAAATAGCCCATATTAATACATAGCAAGTTATTGATTTCATGAACCTAACATCTGATAACATTAATATATTAGCCATTTCTGAGACTCCCTTAGATAATTAATGTGATTTTTACATCAGTAGCAATACAAGGATATAACCTCTATAGAAGAGACAAATGCTTATTGGGGGACAAATGCTTATCAGAGCCATATTCCTGTAATGCTTAGATCTTAAGTGTTGTGGTTGCAGGTTCACTTGGCACATCTAAAGTTTTTTTTGTTGCTGTAGGTCACCAAGTGCTAACAGTCACTATCTAAATCATATGTGTGAACTGCTTGATAGTGTGTGTGACGTAAACCGTACTTTCTTGGGGACCTGAATATTGACTGGTTTTCATCAAGCTGTCCGTTCAAGAGGAAGCTTCTCACTGTAACCAGTTTCTGTAATCTGGTTCAGGTTACATCAGCTGACATCTCAAAGTGCTGTACAGAAACTCAGCCTAAAACCCCAAACAGCAAGCAATGCAGCTGTAGAAGCATGGTGGCTAGGAAAAACTCCCTAGAAAGGCCAAAACCTAGGAAGAAACCAAGAGAGGAACCAGGCTGAGGGGTGGCCAGTCCTCTGGCTGTGCCGGGTGGAGATTATAACAGAACATGGCCAAGATGTTCATAAATGACCAGCATGGTCTAATAATAATAATAATAATCCCAGTAGTTGTCGAGGGTACAGCAAGTCAGCACCTCAGGAGTAAATGTCAGTTGGATTTTCATAGCCGATCATTAGGAGTATCTCTACTGCTCCTGCTGTCTCTAGAGAGTTGAAAACAGCAGGTCTGGGACAGGTTGCACATCCGGTGAACAGGTCAGGGTTCCATAGCCGCAAGCAGAACAGTTGAAACTGGAGCAGCAGCACGGCCAGGTGGACTGGGGACAGCAAGGAGTCATCATGCCAGGTAGTCCTGAGGCATGGTCCTAGGGCTCAGGTTCTCCGAGAAAGAGAATTAGAGAGCATACTAAAATTCACACAGGACACCGGATAAGACAGGAGAAGTACTCCAGATATAACAAACTGACCCTAGCCCCCCGACACAAACTACTGCAGCATAAACACTGGAGGCTGAGACAGGAGGGGTCGTGGAACACTGGCCCCGTCCAGACAGGGCCAAACAGGCAGGATATAACCCCACCCACTTTGCCAAAGCACAGCCCCCACACCACTAGAGGGATGTCTTCAACCACCAACTTACCATCCTGAGACAAGGCCGAGTATATCCCACGAAGATCTCCGCCACGGCACAACCCAAGGGAGGGCGCCCACCCAGACAGGATCACGTCAGTGACTCAACCCATTCAAGTGACGCACCCCTCCTAGGGACGGCATGAAAGAGCACCAGTAAGCCAGTGACTCAGCCCTTGTAATAGGGTTCGAGGCAGAGAATCCCAGTAGAGAGAGGGGAACCGGCCAGGCAGAAACGGCAAGGGCGGTTCGTTGCCAGACTACACTCAATCATATGACCCATGGAAGAGATGAGTCTTCAATAAAAGACTTAAAGGTTGAGACCGAGTCTGCGTCTCTCACATGGGTAGGCAGACCATTCCATAAAAATTTTGCTCTATAGGAGAAAGCCCTGCCTCTAGCTGTTTGCTTAGAATTTCTAGGGACAATTAATCAACCGACCAGGGTGTTTTCAAGCACTACAGGAACAAGATCATCCACATGTATCGATCACATCTTTACTAATGCTGTAGACCTTTGTTCTAAAGCTGTATCCATACCCATTGGATGCAGTGATCACAATATAGTGGCTATATACAGGAAAGCCAAAGTTCCAACAGCTGGGCCTAAAATGGTAATGCTAAATAATTTGTGCTTTATTGTGGATGATTGATAATGTCACAGGCCGGCTCATAGCCTGTGGCAAAAATGAGGGGACGCGAACAACCGGTATAGGCCAATTAAAAAATGTTCTTTATTGTAAACAAAACTATTAACTTTAAACTAAGAACACGAAGTCATTTGGGCTAAACCCTGTGATTTCTTGCACTACTTCACGAGCAGCTAGTAACAGCCAAGGTAACCCCTCCTCCCAATCTGCAGACAGTTCTGTACAGTATGCACGAAGCAAGGATTTTAAAGTTTGAAAACGTTCCAAAGCTCCCTGGCTCTGTGCATGGAACGCAGTAGACTTGTGTTTAATTTAAAGCTGTTTGAGAACCTGAGCAAATAAATGGGAGGTTAAGTTAGACCCCAGATCTGAATCCCAAATGTTGAAATAAATTAACGCTTTAACTACTGATTTTGAAGTTATGGTACACAAGGAAAAAGCTGCCGGATATCTGGTTGCTTGACACATAACCGTTAATAAGTAGCTATGACCTGACTTGGACCTTGGTAAAGTCCCAACACAATCGATAATAGGATGCTCAAAAGGTTGCCCTATGGCTGGTATTGGATACCAAGGTGCTGGCTTTACAACCTGGTTCGGCTTGCTTGTGCGCTGACACGTATCACAAGTTTTAATAAACTGAGATACATCCTGCTTTAAATGTGGCCAGAAAAAATAACGAACTATGCGATCATAAGTTTTACGAACACCCATATGACCTGCCACATCACCATGTGAAGTTTGCAACACTTTATTTCGCAAAGTAGTAGGTACAACTATTTGAAAGACTGGTTCTCCTAGACCCATTTCCTGACCAACAGCCCATCCAGAAGCAAATAACACTGAGCACTATTCCTCACCACTGAATCAGGAACAACTTTATCAAACAGATCAGCCAAGTTACTATCAGCCTTTTGCTCAGCCATCAATGAATCTCTAGAACTAGTCAACTGTTCTGTCTGGAGTTTGACTGGCAACTCAAGACTTTCTGGCTTACTCTCAATCTCCTTACGAGAGGCAGCGCGGGTAACCGCACAAACTGGAAATACCTCAGACATAGTTTTGATCCGGCAATTCCCTTGCAGGTGACACTGAAGGTTGCTTCTTACAGATGTTTAGTTTGCCATCTGCCCACACCTTACTACCTGCCAAGTCATTCCCCAAAATCATGTGGACTCCCTCTACTGGCAACTGGGGTCTAACCCCAACATCTACATCACCCTCTACCAGACCACATTTTAGGGTAACTTCATGTAAAGGACAAGAGAATGGAACTAAACCCATACCATTACACAACTGCCAGTATCAGACTCTTTAGAGAACGGCAAAACAGATTCTAGAATAAAATTATCTAAATCTCCAGTGTCTCTTAAGATCTTGATTGAAACATTTTGGTTGCCATCTACCAGGGACACTACACCATTTGAAATAAAGGCTGAAAAATCACAGTGGGAAGACTGAGAATCAAACTCAACAAGTGGCTGAGAAAGCAGGAGTGGCTCCACAAGTGGCTCTGCCTGCAGGAGGAACCGCCTCTGCAATGCAGAGGAGGAGCCGGGACACATGCACCTGTTAAGAAACTGACTGTAAGAACTGTTAAGCCTCCATGGATTGAGGAATTGAAAAACTATGGTTGCAAGATGGGGCAAAAGAGTGGCTAAGTCTGGCTTCACATCTGACGGACTGACACTGCAAATTGAGAAATTGTGATTTTAAACTCAGCAAAAAGAAGAAACTGTTATGAAAGCCAATATCAAGTACTTTAAATAAAATAATGGGCAGCAAGACAAATTCAACTCAATCTTTCATCGAATCAGTTGGCTTATTCATCACAACCGTTTGATGTTGATTTATTTGAATGATTACTTCATTGGCAAAGTGGGTAAACTTAGGCAGGAAATGCTCACGACAAAACAGTGAGTAATTATATTCGTGCATAAAAAAAGTAAAAACATTTAATGAAAGAAGAGCAGTGTAAGTTTTAATTCTGTTAAGTTAGTTTGGGAGAGGTAGAAAAATGTATCATTGGCAACCTCCTGGCATTGACAACTTAGATGGAAAGCTACTGAGGATGGTAGCTGACTCTATAGCCACTCCTACTGAGGATGGTAGCTGACTCTATAGCCACTCCTACTGAGGATGGTAGCTGACTCTATAGCCACTCCTACTGAGGACTGTAGCTGACTCTATAGCCACTCCTACTGAGGATGGTAGCTGACTCTATAGCCACTCCTACTGAGGACTGTAGCTGACTCTATAGCCACTCCTACTGAGGATGGTAGCTGACTCTATAGCCACTCCTACTGAGGATGGTAGCTGACTCTATAGCCACTCCTACTGAGGATGGTAGCTGACTCTACAGCCACTCCTACTGAGGATGGTAGCTGACTCTATAGCCACTCCTACTGAGGATGGTAGCTGACTCTATAGCCACTCCTACTGAGGACGGTAGCTGACTCTATAGCCACTCCTACTGAGGATGGTAGCTGACTCTATAGCCACTCCAATCTGTCATTTTTAATCTGAGCCTTGAGGAAAGTCTTTGTCCTCAGGCCTGGAGGGAAGCCAAATTCATTCCGCTACCCAAGAGTGGTAAAGCGGCCTTTACTGCTTCTAACAGCAGACCTATAAGCTTGCTGCCAGCTCTTAGCAAACTGTTGGGGGGGAAATGGTGTTTGACCAAATATAATGCTATTTCTCTGAAAACAAATTAAGACTTTCAGCATGCTTATAGAGAAATGAACTCAACATGTTAGATTTCATAGCAGCCTTTGATATTATTGACCCGTAACTTGTTATGGTTTTTCAAACTCCGCTCTGAATCCACGATATGGCAATCTAATAAATCTGATGGTTTTCTTTAATGGAAGCTTCTCAAATGTCACTGAAACCCTTAACAAGGAGTTGCAGTCTGTTTTGGCCAGTAATAAACTGGTCCTGAACATCTCTAAAACTATAAGCATTGTATTTGGTACAAATCATTCCTTAAGTGCTAGACCTCAGCTGAATCTGGTAATGAATGGTGTGGCTGTTGAACAAGTTGAGGAGACTAAATGACTTGGCGTTACCTTAGACTGTAAACTGTCATGGTCAAAACCTATAGATTCGATGGTTGTAAAGAATGGGAGAGGTCTATCCATAAAGAGATCTGCAGTCTCCTCTAGTTTTGTCTAATCTTGATTATTGTCCAGTTGTGATCCAGTGCTGCGAGGAAGGACCTAGTTAAACTGCAGCTGGCCCATAACAGAACGGCACATTTTGCTCTTAATTGTAATCCGAGGGCTAATTATTAATATTATGCATTCCAGTCTCTCTTGGCTAAGAGTTGAGGGGAGACTGACTGCATCACTTTTTATAAGAAATGTGTTAAATCCCAAATTGTTTGCATAGTCAACTTACACACACACTTATGCCACCAGGGGTCTTTTCATAGTCTCCAAATCCAGAACAAATTCAAGAATGTACAGTATTATATAGAACCCTTATTGCAGAGACTTAAAACAGCAAACCTGGTTTCAAAAAACGGATAAAGCAACCCCTCGCAGCACACCACCTCTCCTCTATTTGATCTAGATCGTTTGTGTGTGTATGCATTGATGTGTAGGCTACTTGTGCCTTTAAAAAAAATGTATCTACTTCTGTCCTTGAGCTCTTGTCTAATGACGTTTTGTATTATGTCATTGTTTTGTGTGGACCCCAGGAAGAGTAGCTGCTGCTTTAGCAACAGCTAATGGGAATTGAAATAAAATAACAAATACCATCTCCACAAAGGAACTCTGGAGCTCTGTCAGAGTGCCCATCAGGTTCTTGGTCTTCTCCCTGACCAAGGCTCTTCTCCCCCGATTGCTCTGTTTGGCCGGGTTGGCCAGCTCTAGGAAGGGTCTTGGTGGTTCCAAACTTCAATTTAAGAATGATGGAGGCCGCTGTTTCTTTGGACAATTTCACTGCTATATATATATATATATATTAGTTGTATGCCTTTCCAAATCATGTCCAATCAATTGAATTTACCACAGGTGGACTTCAATCAAGATGTAGAAACATCTCAAGGATCAATGGAAACAGGATGCACCTGAGCTCAATTTTGAGTCTCATAGCAAAGGGTCTGAATACTTACGTAAATAAGGTATTTCATATATTAAAAAAATAAAATAAATTTGCAAACATTTCTAAACCTGTTTTGTCTTTATGGGGTAGTGTGTGTAGATTGATAAACACTTCATTTAATCAATTTTAGAACAAGGCTGTAATGAAATGTGGAAAAATAAGTGGTTTAAATACTTTCTTAATGCTGTGTGTGTGTGTGCATATATCTATACACATACTATGGGTGGAGTGTGTTGTGCTTTCCCTTCTACATATTCAGGCTTATGGCAGACCTCAATTCTCTCAGCATTTGCACTACTCCAATTCTCCTTCCCACTCCTCTCCCTCAATTAAATTCTCTTTCTGCAGTGTGTGTGTCTACAGCTCAGTCATTATAGGCTGTCTGTCACTGACCCTATAATGGGTTTCAAATCACTGAGTTGTGGCTAGATTGCAGCTGCACATTTGTCTAGTCTGCGAGAAATTAGGAATGGGAAACGCGAGCGGGGAGAAGGAGAAGGGTACTAAACTGGCACACAAGGATGAGGAAAGCTCGTCAACAGATTGATGTGTTGGGGCTGGTTTAAAGATGACCTGGATCTTATCCATATAGCGATGGGGTAAAGCGGAGAGACTTTCAGTGGAAGGATTTTAGGTATTTATGCGGAGAGGGGCATTTTCCCCCACACCAGCGCCACATGCACCGCATGGCATCAGCAATTAAAGTGGAATAGGAAATCAGACTGTATATAGGAACCCCCCCCCCCCCCTTCTGTCTCCCCCTCCCTCCCTCTGCTTCCAGCTCATATCACATCTTTGGTTTTGTGCAATGCAGTTTCCTCCGCCTCTCCTCTGTCCTCGTTTCCTTCTGTATTTTTCTTGTTATTGTCCTCTTCCTTTTCTTTCTTACCACCCCAACACTGTTTGGAACTGTAGCAGAATGTCCGTCTTGTGGTCTCTGGATATAGGAGTTAGATTAGATAACAGAACAAAGCAGGGACTCACTGTTTACAGCATGTCTGACATGTTTAAAGGGATTACTGCCCCCATTTGTTGTCATGTGTTAGAGACATTGGTTAAGCTAACACAGTTGTGCATCTCAGATATTTCACAATGCCTAAGTCGAGAAGAAACGTATGAGGCAGAAGCTGCTTATTCCCCCCCCCCCCCCCCCCCCCCCCAAGTGATCTCACCAGATGAGCCCTACGCCTGTTGACTTGTTATTTATTACGTTTGAAATGTGGCCACTTACTCCTAAATGAAAGAAACCTCATCAAGTAGATGAAACGTATGACCGGGTACTCGTCTAAAGAGCTGTGTTGAGAATGAACACCGCTACATAAATGTCATGTTCCAGGCTGCAACTAAATTATAGAATTGCACAATTATCTTACAATGAACATTTTAGTTTGGCCCTGTTTGTAGAGAAATTCTTTGTCTTTCTTACTTTAAGTGCTTTTTCTACATCAAATGTATTGCCTGGGGAAGAGTATTCCTGTTTTAGATAGGTTTGTGTATTTGGTTATTCATGATCTTATGATTTTATATTTGCGTACAATTTGGTGATGGAAACTTTGCCAACAAATAAATAATGGTATAAATTAAATGCAAGTATGAAAATATTGTTGTGTCCAAGTTAGTCAGTTATTCTCGGCCTGTACAGTTCTTCCTGCATTTGGTTCTGTCGGTTTGGAATATATTCTGTCTTTATGACACAGAGTATCCAGTCTACTCCAAGGCCTGAAATTTATCTTTGTCATGTCTTGTATTAAAATATTTGGCCTGTGTGTTTGAGAGTTCATAAAGTGTGTCACTACCAGCCAAAATAATTCAATTTCATAGCTAGGTTTCCATTGAACTGGTGACACATTTTTCAAACAAATGTTCTAAAATTCACCAAGAAAATATGCACTTTTTCCCACTGTTGGTGTTTCCACCAAATAGACTAAAAATCAGTGTGAGAAGACTTAGTGCACAATGTACTTTTTTGCTTATGTTTTCATGTACCGAATAAAAATGTTAAGTTCAATGCGTTTCCATCGCATTTTCAATTTTTTTGTCAAGCATCGATCAATTCACCAGTCAGACCCTCAATGTTTATTGGAAAGGAGCATGAAGAACACGTGCACTTTCACCACCCTGTGCAGTTAATCATATGTATCTTTAGCCTAATAAATTGCATGGTTTCCTGAGTCGTAGTGGGAGGATCACACCATTTCGTGTGACTCTAAGTTTACTTTGATATGGTGGATATGATGGGTATTACCCCCGCTATTTCGCTCAGAATTTATTTTACAGACACAAAGATCCCACCATGTTGAACAAATAAATTATTTGTCGGCTTTTATTAAATTGTATCGAAACGACCTGGTTCCATCACAGCTGTCTTTTTTAAAAGTGTTTTTTGTTGTTGATACGGTAAGACTTAATGCGCATAAAAACTGGATGGAAATGTGGTTTGATACAACAATTTCCAGCCAAGACACTGTTACTTTTTAATGTTGAACATCACTAATTTAAGAAACTGTGTCCCTTCCTCTTCATTTAGTAACAACATATTCCCTCAGCCTGGAGAGACAGACATGCACATATGCTTTTTAGCCAGTCAGAGGAGTAGAAAAGTGGTATCATAGACTTGGATTTGTTTTCTCTATGACCAGTAAAAAACATTCCTGCATATTGTTTGGAGCCCTAAAAAGTTCAAATGACCAGAATTGATTATCTACACACCTTTTTCTTAATTAGAATGAAATGGACAATCATTTCTGTTAATATAACAAGTTTTTTTTTTTTTTTTCTTCAACTTCACTGAAGGCGTTTCATGAACCCAATATCACGGTTTGAAATGGAAAGGTTTCGAACTCATCTTCACATCAGTTGTGAAAGTCACCACCACGTCTGCATCATGTAGGGGAATAGACATGCTGGGCTGGTTACTTTAGGCACAACAGAGTGCATTTGCTTGTGTTTTCCTTGTCAATTTTGACAGTAAAATGATCTTTTTACACTCCCCCTTTCTCCTGTCAGTGTGGACCTGGTTCATGCTCAGCTGCGTGTGTGTGAGGGGCGTAGCCTGCCAGAGCTGGGCCTGAAGCAGGATAAGATCCGGATCAATGGCTTCGCCATCCAATGCCGTGTGACCACAGAGGACCCTGCCCGCGGCTTCCAGCCTGACACTGGACGGCTAGAGGTAAGCAACAGCCCCCCTCCCCCCTCCACCTCCCCGCAGGCTACTGCCACTCAGTTATAATGGGCTGCATTCTCTCACTCGGTGTAGGGCCAAAAGGTTTCCTAACCATGAGCCCTGACAGAATTATTGGCCAGACTTTTTTTCCTGTTTGGACTCAGGAGGAAAAACTCCTGGCCCTAGTTATGCATGTCCATTTTTTTAGGGTAGTAAGGTATTTGATGGCAGCAGATGTAAATCCATGACCAGTGAGTTTTCAGACATTTTGTGTTAAATCAATGACATCAAATGCCACACGGCAATGTAGAATGATGAGTAGTCCCACAGTGTGTATGTCTGACTGTATTCAACAACTAGTCTAACCACGTCCCCTAATTCCTGAGACTAGTGTGATGACATATCAATGTGGGCAATTATTACATCATTCCTCAGTAATTTGAGACTGCTAGATGATTTTTCTGTCCATGAGAATGTCTTTCCCCTTGAAATGTAAGGTCCAATGCAGCGGTTTTCATCTCGATATCAAATCATTTCAGAGGGAAAATCCAGTGCCTTGCTATGATAGTTATCAATTAAATTGTTCAAAAAGAAACAAAAATAGCTTCATAGCAAAGAGCAATTTCTGAAGCAAGAATTTAGCTAGGACTGTCTGGGGGAGGGGAAAACAAAATGAGCTGTTATTGGCAGAGGTTTTCATCTTCTTTTATTGGTCTATTAAGTAATTTACTGCATGGTGATGTCCCCACGGAAGGTCAACTCCATCCAACCACAACAGGCTGAAATTGTAGGCTTTCTTTCCAAACAGCTCTAACACTAAAAGGGCATTATTGTTTTCACAGTATTATTCCAAACTCAAGTGTGGAAATGTATAAATCACAGGAATTGTGTTTTTGACTGCATCAAGGTGCTGAGAAAGTGGTAATATTACTTTCTAATTCCACAGTTCTGACAGTTAAGGGTGTATCAAAGCCATTTTATTCTTTGTTTTTACGTTCATGACTTCAAAGACTTTCTCAAAGCACCCTGTAGGATTTGGAGAACTGCCTGTCTGAATGGAGGGAGGAGGAGAGAGTTTGAAATGCAGTTTTGGCCTTTGCTATCCTTGCCTCTAATTGAAAGGCAATATTATGTAGCCATAATTATTGTCCATTAGAGATTTAGGAGACTATTGGCTAGATTAAAGGGGGGTGCAAATTGTAGTTTGAATGCAGCAGGTGATGGGTAGAGCATAAATATCGACGGATAGATGCGTTATGGATGGGCATCACGTGAAATCAATAGGTGTAGAGTGGACACTGATGGGTGAAATGCAGTGTGAATGTCTCAATGCTGGCCAGGGACAGGCTGGTAGAGGTGGTAAACACTACAGACAGGTTCTCCACTCTCTCTTACTCTACTTCTCTCTACTCTCTCACTCTACTCTGCGTTTGTCTGAATGAGGGCTGGCTTTGATCCCTCGCCAGTCTCTGCAACTCAATGTCACCCTTTTTTCTCTCTCTGCTTTCCTAGACATTGTGAGAGGAATAAGAATGTTTGTGCAAAAAGAATGAAACAAAACAACTTGTCACATTCCCATTTACAAGTTGCTTACATCTAGTAAAGCCTGGGAAGAGGTAGGGGTGCAGCAAAATAGCCCCATAACAGCAAAGATCCACCACCATATTTTACAGTAGGTATGGGGTACTTCCAACTTATGCATCCTTATTTTGATGCGAAACCCACCACTGGTGAGTGAGAGAAATACAAACTATCTGAGCAATTGTATTAGTATAAAATGTTTTTTTTGGGGGTGGAGGGGGGGAAGCATACAATATAGCTTATTTTTTATATTTTCTTCTCAGCTTTATCAAGGATGCCAATCATTTTTTACCTGACTCTAGGTAGCAGCAGTAGCCAGAGTCACGATGAACTAGCTAGCTAGTTAGGTAGCTAACCAAAAAATATCAAATGGTAATAATCAGTCTGCATTTACTGCTGTTATAGTAAAGTGCCATCGTGTGGTTCTAAATCCTGAATCAATCGATACTATTTGACTTGGTGCAGCCGGGCTTGGACCGTGTGCCCCTAGGTAGAAGTTAATTTGAATAGCCAGGTGCATGTGTGTCTCATTGGCTCAGCTGGCAAATCAGCAGTTTTTCTGCAGTATGCCTAAACCACACGGTTTCCCAACAGGACAGTTAAAAAAAAGTTATTTTATTTAACTAGGCAAGCCAGTTAAGAACCAATTCTTAGTTACAATAACGGCCTGGCAAAAGACCTGAGGGGACGGGGACTGGGATAAAAAAAAATCTAAATACAAAACACACATCACGACAAGAGACAACACTACATAAAGACCTAAGACAACACATGGTAGCGACAACAACATGGTAGCAACACAACACAAACACTATTGGGCACAAAGGGCAAGAAGGTAGAGACAACAATACATCATGCAAATTAGCCACAACTGTCATTAAGTGTCCATGATTGAGTCTTTCAATGAAGAGATTGCGATAAAACTGTCCAGTTTGAGTGTTTTGTTGCAGCTCGTTCCAGTTGCTAGCTGCAGCGAACTGAATAGACGAGCGACCCAGGGATGTGTGTGCTTTGGGGACCTTTAATCTCTAGCGTCGAGCAATCCCGCATCCGGGAGCGTAATTATAGCCTCAAGCTCATTACCATAACGCAACGTTAACTATTCATGAAAATCACAAATGAAATGAAAAATATTCACTCACAAGCTTAGCCTTTTGTTAACAACACTGTCATCTCAGATTTTCAAAATATGCTTTTCAACCATAGCTACACAAGCATTTGTGTAAGAGTATTGATAGCTAGCATAGCATTAAGCCTAGCATTCAGCAGGCAACATTTTCACAAAAACAAAAGCATTCAAATAAAATAATTTACCTTTGAAGAACTTCAGATGTTTTCAATGAGGAGACTCTCAGTTAGATAGCAAATGTTCATTTTTTTCCAAAAATATTATTTGTGTAGGAGAAATCGCTCCGTTTTGTTCATCACGTTTGGCTAAGAAAAAAATCCGAAAATGCAGTCTACAACGCCGAACTTTTTACCAAATTAACTCCATAATATCGACAAACATGGCAAACGTTGTTTAGAATCAATCCTCAAGGTGTTTTTCACATATCTATTCGATGATAAATCATTCGTGGCAGCTGTGTTTCTCCTCGAAGCAAACGAAAAATACACGCAGCTGGAGATTACGCAATAATTGCAACGGAGGACACCAAGCGGCCACCTGGTAGATGTAGTCTAAGGTTAATCTTCCAATGATTTGCCTACAAATACGTCACAATGCTGTCGACACCTTGGGGAAACGACAGAAAGTCTAAGCTCATTCGTGACCCATACACAGCCATATAAGGAGACATTGGAACACAGCGCATTCAAAATCTGGGGCACTTCCTGTATGAAATATCATCTTGGTTTCACCTGTAGCATTAGTTCTGTGGCACTCACAGACAATATCTTTGCAGTTTTGGAAACGTCAGTGTTTTCTTTCCAAAGCTGTCAATTATATGCATAGTCGAGCATATTTTCGTGACAAAATATCTTGTTTAAAACGGGAACGTTTTTTTATCCATAAATTAAAAGAACGCCCCCTATATCCAAGAAGTTAACAGAATATGACTGGCACAACGGGTGTTGTGGAGGATGCAGACAGAGTGCTGCAGTAGATATCTCAGATAGGGGGGAGTGAGGCCTAAGAGTTTTTATTTTATTTTTATAAATAAGCATCAACCAGTGAGTCTTGCAACAGGTATACAGAGATGACCAGTTTACAGAGAAGTATAGAGTGCAGTGATGTGTCTTATAAGGAACATTGTTGGTAAATCTGATTGTCGAATGGTAAACAACATCTCGCCGCTCGAGAGCACCCTTACCTGCTGATCTATAAATAATTTGTCCATAATCTCGCATGTGTAGGATGGTCATCTGAATCGGGTTTAGTTTGGTAGCTGCAGTGAAAGAGGAGCAATTTACGATAGAGGAACCAAGTCTAGAGTTAACTGTAGCCTGCAGCTTTGATATGTGATGAGAGTAGGACAGTGTACTGTCTAGCCATACTCCCAAGAACTTGTATGCGGTGACTACCTCAAGCTCTAAACCCTCAGAGGTAGTAATCACACCCGTGGGGAGAGGGGCATTCTTCTTACTGAACCACTTAACATGTTCTGAACACCTCCTAAACAAAGGTAAAGAGTAGAGAAAGATTTTTGGACACTAAGAAAGCTTTGTTGTAGCGCATTTAACACAATCTGGGGAGGGGTCAGCTCAGTATGAGACTCTGCATATAAATGGATGAGAGCTTCCTACTGCCTGAGCTATGTTGATGTAAATTGAGAAGAGCGTGGGGGCCTAGGATCGAGCCTTGGGGTACTCCCTTGGTGACAAGCTGTGGCTGAGACCGCAGATTTTCTGACTTTATACACTGCACTCTTTGAGAGAGGTAGTTAGCAAACCAGGCCAAAGACCCCTAAGACACCAATACTCCTTAGCTGGCCCAAAAGAATGGAATGGTCTACCATATCAAAAGCTTTTGGCCAAGTCAATAAAAATAGCAGCACAATATTGCTTAGAATCAAGGGCAATGGTGACATCATTGAGGACCTTTAAGGTTACAATGACACATCCATAACCTGAGCGGAAACCAGATTGCATACCAGAGAGAATACTATAGACCTCAAAGCCAGTCAGTTGATTATTCCAAGTTTTTCCAACACTTTTGATAAACAGGGCAAAATAGAAATAGGCCTATAACAGTTAGGATCAGCTTGATCTCCCCCCTTTTAAATAAAGAACGAACCGTGGCTGCCTTCCAAGCAATGGGTACCTCCCCAGAAAGGAGAGAGAGAGGCTTGGCGATGATAGGGACAGCAACCTTAAGGTATGAAAGGGTCTAAACCATCTGATCCAGATGTTTTTTTGGGGGTCAAGTTTCAGGAGCTCCTCTGGCACCTCGGACTCAGTGACTGCCTGCAGGGAGAAACTTTGTAGCGGGTCAGGGGGAAAAGAGGTGCATCGGGGCTAGACGCATTAGAAGGGGTGGGATATGAGGAAATGTTGGACGGGCAAGGAGGCATGGCTGAGTCAAATCGGAATCCTGACTTAATGAAGTGGTGATTTTTAAAGTGCTCTGCCGTGTGCTTGTCAGTATCAACCACTATAAGGGACATGGGCAGCTGTGAGGAGGAGAGTTTATTCTCCAAGCTGGGGCACAGAAAAGCTGCTTTTTAACATTAATTATAATTTGAGAAATATCTTTTTATATTTTCATTTGAGGTAATATTTCATAGAAATCTGGAACACTGGATGGATACTTGAATATTTGTCAATGGCTCTGTAGGAAATGACTGCCATTGGATCAGTTTACTTTGTCAGGTTGTCAGTACTCAAGTCCAGGACTTGGACTCAAGTCACAATTTTTGTGATTCGTGTCTCGACCAGTGGTGACTTGGACTCTGACTTGACCAGTCAGAATGTCTCTCTCATTGCATAATTCATGGCAATAGCTACTGTATTAGCTAGGCCTACTAATTTGGAATGTTTGTACGTCAGCTTAGTCACATTATGAAATGAGGCTTCAAAGATTGTTGGATGGCAGCTTTGTCTGCCAAGGGTCTCGCGACTTGACTTGGCTAAGACTGGGCCCGTGTTCACACAGGCATTTGTTAACCACAGTTAAGATTATTATTATTATTATTTTTTTTTTTTGAGCTGGGCTAAGGATTCACACTTGTATTCCAAAGCCCTGGGCTAACGGACAAATGCACATGCGACTAACATTCCTGCATAACGGCGCATTTGCTGCTGAACGAGCACCAGCGTGTGGGTCGCAAAGTCAGCTTCAAGAGAACTGCAGAAAAAAGAAATGGTAAAGCACATGGGCATCTTCCTCGCACAGCCAAACCGAGCAGGCACAGCCAAACCGAGCAGGCACAGCCAAACCGAGCAGGCACAGCCAAACCGAGCAGGCACAGCCAAACCGAGCAGGCACAGCCAAACCGAGCAGGCACAGCCAAACCGAGCAGGCACAGCCAAACCGAGCAGGCACAGCCAAACCGAGCAGGCACAGCCAAACCGAGCAGGCACAGCGCTGATGAACAGAGGGCAGTTGCACTTGGCCAAATCAATTCCAGTAATTAATTAAATAATTAAACATTTTACTGAAACGTCATGACCCACCATTAACAGGTCTGTGACCCACACTTTAAGAAAGGCTGCAGTCTAGAATGCAAATGTAGTCGTCGTGCACGGAACCCAAACCGGCTGAACCAATTATATTAATTTGGGGACAGGTCGAAAAACAAACATTTATGGCTAGTTAGCTTGCACTTGCTAGATAATTTGTCCTATTTAGCTAGCTTGCTGTTGATATCTAATTTGTCCTGGGATATAAACATTGTTGTTATTTTACCTAAAATGCACAATGTCCTCTACTCCGACAATTAATCCACACATAAAACAGTCAAACGAATAATTTCTAGACACCTCTCTTCCTTCCAGGCTTTTTCTTCTCTTGACTTTATTGCGATTGGCAACTTTCATGAATTAGGTGAATTACTGCCACCGACCTCGTTCGTCTTTCAGTCGTGGGTATAACCAATGAGGAGATGGCATGTGGGTACCTGCTTCCATATACCAATGAGGAGATGGGAGAGGCGGGACTTGCAGCGTGATCTGTGTCAGAAATATAACTATTTTTTTTCCTTGGCAACGCAGACGCTCGTGAGCAGTGTGGGTGCAATAATTAGATAATATCGATTTCTAAATGTATTTTGCTGCGCACGCTACGCGAGCGGTGTAGTCAGCCTGTGAGTAGAACTGCAATAATGATATGGTGTGTGCCCGCATCCGTTTTGGGAGTTGATTCCTTCCGACTCCAATCACAGGAGTCGGACTTGTTTGGAAGAAGTTAGCCAGCCTGCATAGCAACCGCTGTTGGCGTAGCGATCTAAGTCACTGCATCAAGTTTTTGCACGGATTAAAGTGTTTTTTTTTTTACCTTGGAGAAAATTATATAAATGTACTTCAAATTGCTTGCAGAACGCATCACATGCATATATTTAGTCTTTCGGATGGGACGATAAACCGGTGTCCTGACCCTCCGAGGTCATTAAAGATCCCATGGCACTTATCGTAGGAGTAAGGGTGTTAACCCCGGTGTCCTGGCTAAATTCCCAATCTGGCCCTCAAACCATCACGGTCACCTAATAATCCCCAGTTTACAATTGGCTCATTCATCCCCCTCCTCTCCCGTGTAACTATTCCCCTGGTCGTTGCTGCAAATGAGAATGTGTTCTCAGTCAACTTAACTGGTAAAATAATGGATAAATAAAATGCAAATTATGTTTTAAGTGCAGCTTTTGGAAGTGTTTCTGGGGCTAGCCCCAAAGTCGGTGCTAATCCTGCTCCGGAGCATGGCTAGCTAGTCCCGGGCTAAGGTTGGCACCAGCCCACTTTGCAATGTGCAAGTGTGGACACTCAGAGGCTCTTAGCCCTGGGCTAAGGTGTGAATGATGACTCTGACTCCAACACTTGGGACTTCACTCGAGGTTTTGGGACTTGACTACAACACTGTGTTTAGGATTACTTCACAAAAATTAAACAAGTCTCCATTGTATGGGCAGAATGGTTGAATTTAGGCAAGTTGCTACAATTTATGCAATAAATGGGAATTGGAACAGTATCTCCTGTCAGCATTCCAAACGGTACTTTGCCTGCTGTGTTATTTGTGGCATAAGAATGTAGGCGACCTGAGAATTATACCTGAAGTGACATTATGCTGGAAAGAACATTTTAGATTGATTCATGATCTCATATATTCCCCACCATTGTGGTGGTAGACAAAATGTGAGCTATGCAGGAATAGAAACTGCAACCAATGACACAATCTGCGGTGTATTCATTAGTTTCACACGTAAAAAAACATTTTGCACTATAGCAAAACATTTTGCAACTGAAGCCATTTACTCCAAACGGAAAACATGTTGCCTTGTTTGTCACACTTGCTCGTCTCCCCACCCACTGGTGCCCACTCAGGTAAACTCTTGTTGCTCATACTTGAAAGCACAACTTGGGTTATGACATTGATTTAGGTTATAGGGAAATTAATCTCTCGTGGACAGACTACGTGAACATAATCTGACCATTTTGAGAGATTTTAGCTAAGAATTAACCTAGATTATTAACGAACTGACCCGATAAGAACTATTTCACAAATATTTAATGAGCAAGAATCCATTGTAAGGGTAGGAGGGTTTAAATTAGTCAAATTGCTACAATTTATGTAATTAAAGGGAATTTGAACAGTATCCCCTTTTTTAAGCATGTCAATGTTCCTAACGGAACTGTACCTGCTGTGATCTTCTGTGGCATAAGAATGCAGTTCATTACCTGAAAATTATACCTGCAGTGACATTCTGCTGAAAAGAACATAAGTCTTTGGTATTACTCGGCTGGGGATCCAACTCCTAAGCTTTGTTTTATTTTTTAAAATTCTGTTTTGTCACACAGCATAGGTGCAGTGAAATGTTTTACAGGGTCAGCCATAGTAGTGCAGTGCTCCTTTAGAAAATGAAGGGTTAAGTGCCTTGCTCAAGGACACATTGGAAGATTTTTCATCTTGTCGGCTCTGGTATTCGAACCAGCGACCTTTCGGTTACTGGCCCAAAGCTCTAACCGCTCTACCTGCCGCCCTAATCTTAGGGTGGAAACTAACCACAAGACCACAGAGTTGGTAATGTTTAAGTCAGCTTGCTTTCTACATTATGAAATGTAGCTTCAAAGACTGTTGGATCACAGCTTTCAGCCTACCAAGGGACTATTGACTCGACTTGAGACTGAAGTATACTGAACAAAAATATAAACGCAACGTGAAGTGTTGGTCCCATGTTTTATGAGGTGAAATAAAACATCCCAGACATTTTCCATAAACACAAAGCTAGGTTCTCACTTTTTTAGTTTGCATTTCCTTTATGCCAAGATATTTGTATTTTTTTTATTTCACCTTTATTTAACCAGGTAGGCTAGTTGAGAACACCTTTATTTAACCAGGTAGGCTAGTTGAGAACACCTTTATTTAACCAGGTAGGCTAGTTGAGAACACCTTTATTTAACCAGGTAGGCTAGTTGAGAACACCTTTATTTAACCAGGTAGGCTAGTTGAGAACAAGTTCTCATTTGCAACTGCGTCCTGGCCAAGATAAAGCATAGCAGTGTGAGCATACAACAAAGAGTTACACATGGAGTAAACAATTAACAAGTCAATAACACAGTAGAAAACAAAGGGGGGGTCTATATACAATGTGTGCAAAAGGCATGAGGAGGTAGGCAAATAATTACAATTTTGCAGATTAACACTGGAGTGATAAATGATCAGATGGTCATGTACGGGTAGAGATATTGGTGTGCAGAAGAGCAGAAAAGTAAATAAATAAAAACAGTATGGGGATGAGGTAGGTGAAAAGGGTGGGCTATTTACCAATAGACTATGTACAGCTGCAGCGATCGGTTAGCTGCTCAGATAGCTGATGTTTGAAGTTGGTGAGGGAGATAAAAGTCTCCAACTTCAGCGATTTTTGCAATTCGTTCCAGTCACAGGCAGCAGAGAACTGGAACGAAAGGCGTCCAAATGAGGTGTTGGCTTTAGGGATGATCAGTGAGATGCACCTGCTGGAGCGCGTGCTACGGATGGGTGTTGCCATCGTGAACTGAGATAAGGCGGAGCTTTACCTAGCATGGACTTGTAGATGACCTGGAGCCAGTGGGTCTGACGAATATGTAGCGAGGGCCAGCCGACTAGAGCATACAAGTCGCAGTGGTGGGTGGTATAAGGTGCTTTAGTGACAAAACGGATGGCACTGTGAGATAATCCATCCACTTGACAGAAGTTTGTCAGCTGAAGCATTGAGGTAATTGTAATTACCACAATTTGATAGGTCATTGGGGTTAAATGAGTGTTCAGTGTATTGGCAGCAAAGAGGGCACATTGATTGACTGACTGACTGATGTTCCTGCTTTGGAAGCCAGTGAACACCTAAGTGGCAGGAACCACACTGATATACGTTAATGTATTCTCAGGCATGTCTCCCACATACAATACATTTTAACAAGAATGTTTCATTGTATTTGTGCTGACAGCATCTATAGATGCACCAACAAGTCAACAAGTATGTAAAGTGTTTAATGAGCTGAAATGAAAGGTCCCTGAAATGTGCCATATGCACAAAAAGCTTATTTCTCTCATTTTGTGCACAAATGTGTTTACATACTTGTTGGTGAGAATTCTCCTTTGCCAAGATAATCCATCCATGTGACTGGTATGGCATAATCAAAAAGCTGATTTTAAATGACATGATCATTACACAGGTGCACCTTGTGCTGGGGAAAAGGCCACTCTAATGTGCAGTTTTGTCACACAATACAATGCCACAGATGTCTCAAGTTGAGGGAGTGTGCAATTGGCATGCTGACTACAGGAATGTCCACCAGAGAAATGCATTTCTCTACCATGAGCTGTCTCGAATGTCGTTTTGGAGAATTTTGGCAGTACATCCAACCGGCCTCACAACCTCAGACCATGTGTAATCAAGCTATCCCAGAACCTCCACATCCGGTCTTATTCACCTACGGGCTTGTCTGAGACCAGCCACCTGGACAGCTGATTAAACTGTGGATTTGCACAACTGAAGAATTTCTGACCACCCCAAGGTCTTGACCTGACTGCAGTCCGGCGTCGTAACAGACTTCAGGGGGCAAATGCTCACCTTCGATACACGCTGGGGAAGTGTGCTCTTCACGGATGTAACCCAATTTCAACTGTTATGGGCAGGTGGCAGACAGCGTGTATGGTGTCCAAGTGATTTTTGACATCAACGTTGTGAACAGAGTGCCCCAAGGTGGCAGTGTGATTATGGTATGGGCAGGCATAAGCTACGCACAACGAACACAATTGCATTTTATGGCCATTTATTTAAATGCAAAAGATACCTTGACGAGAGCCTGAGGCCCCTTGCCGGGCCATTCATCCGCCGCAATCATCTGATGCTTCAGCATGATGATGCTCGGCCCCATGTCGCAAATCTCTATACACAATTCCTGGAAGCTGAAAATGTCCCAGTTCTTCCATGGCATGTGTACTCACCAGACATGTCAGCCGTTGAGCGTGTTTGGCATGCCCTGGATTGACGTGTACGACAGCGTGTTCCAGTTTCTGCTAATATCAGCAACTTTGTACAATCATTGAGTGGGACTACAGGCCACAATACATTTGACCAATTTATGTAGAAATCCAGGCTTTTCCAAAGGGTTCACATACTTTTTCTTGCCACGAACTACATCAATGGTCAACGGTTCCTTTGAATTATTTTTACATCAGTCGATATTTTTTTTTGTATTCTGTTCACTATTTGGGCAGATAGTATATGAAGTAACTACACATGAGAATTATCGAAGTTTCAAAGTAAGCAGAGGTAAATCCTTCTGGCAAGGAAATGTTCAATATGCCAAGAAACTGACACGCTTTATCTTATCACTGTGTTGTCATGATCATTATGGTCTTTCTTTATAAACATAATTACCGTGATGAATGTTGAACTGATAAATTCCTGTCTGTTTGAAATGTGAGCTTCCCATTCTACTGATGAGGTGCTAGAAGGCACCAATGATCTCACTTTGTATTGTTCGGATTTTCTGTAATTTAAACTATGCATACCACTCTTCCTGCAGATATTCTCAAGGGCATGACCAATACCTTGACAGTTGGGCATCTGAGAACACTAAACCAAAGTACAGGTTGTAGCTTCATATTTAACAAGAGTTTTGCCGAATTGGTCCATTAAGACTTCCGTGTTTTGATATTTGTTGGCTTTCACAGCACTACCAGCTTAACTTGTGAACAAGTGGTGCCATTTTGTTTTTATTGCGTGTGCTTTTCCGATGGCCCAGGGAATAAAGGCAAAGCCGACCATTACATTAGTATTCTGTATTTAGCCCTGTGTTGGCCCCCTGTTTACAAAACCGTCAATGTGGAAAGTGCCAGGATATTCCCAAGGAGAGACGTCGTAGAATGGAACATGTACTTGTGAATTCCAGGCAGAGAACAAGATTACTTGCAGACGTTCTATAAACATGCAAAGTATGATTGTGGTGGCTGGCTCTCTGGCAGTGTGATATGTCTAATAGGGTGGTCCCAGATGATAGTTACTGCTCTCAATGGTTTTTGCATCAGAATTGGATGTGGTCTCTGCACTCTGAAGACCAGCTTTCACATTAATCAAATCACTGTTGAATTAAGAATATTACTATTGCCATACCCTGTATTGTAGACTGACTGGACAGGGATCATTGATATGCTTCATTTATTCATCTTGATCAGGGGTGGGCAACTCCCGTCTGTCCTCGAGGGCCTGATTGGTGTCAGTTTTGCCCCAGCTAACACACCTGACTCCAATAATCACCTAATCATGATCTTCAGTTTAGAATGCAATTTGATTAATCAGCTGTTTGCTAGGGATGGGGGAAAAGTGTGACACTAATCAGGCCCTCGAGGATGGACGGGAGTTGCCCACCCCTGATCTAGATACATGTTTTAGGTAAGCTATTTATTTAGGACTGCATCCCAGCCACATCCCAATCTCAGCACAGTGAGACATCGCCAGCTCCCTCCACTTCTGAATATGTATTAGTACCGGTCCTGTTCTCTTCATCCATAGGGGGACGTCTATTTGATTCAATGTACAGAGCAGTGCAGGTTACAGGATAATATTCTGTCTGTTCTGACATCTCCTACTCAGACTTACTAATACGACAGGAAAATGTATTAATAGTTTTACATTCAGAATGACCCCTAAATGACTTTAGATGCCCCTAAAAAGTATTTTTCCACTTTTAAATATGACTTCCTCATCCAATTCTTGGAATAGCAGAATTGTTTTTGTATTAGAAGGTTGTGAATCTACAGTGGGTTTTCTTTCTTTTCATATACTTTTTTAAAATTGTAGGAACACAAAGTAAAATAAAAGAACAAAACCGATCTGGCAGTTACAGTGCACGTCATCATATTAGTTACATTTGACATCTTTGAATTAGACCTTTTTTCAAGTACGAAACCCATTTTCCCCAGTATTCCTGACCTCTCTTCTCTTGTGTTCTTAAAGCAAAGGTTATACGGTCCATGTGGTATATTTCTTTTACAATGTCTATCCATTGTCACTGTGGGAGTCTTTTTGTAGCCATTTCCTAGTGATAGCCTTTTTACTGGCTACCAGTAGGACCTTCAAGAGGTACTTTTCTCTATTGTGTAAGTTCAGGTAATTCACCCAAGTACAAAGAAATGAGTGTTCTATGTCAAATCCCATTATTTTTCCCCAGTAAGTCCAAAAGATATGAGAGTGATCCACTCTTGATAGACCACATTCTCTCCAACAAGGATGTTGGGAGCCAGTCTGTTTTTGATTTCAGTTTAGGTGTTCTTCCAACAGAATTCTCTCCATGACCATGAGTTGGTGGAGCTTTGAGTCTCTGTTCAATCATGTTTCATCAGTTATTTCAATGTTAAGTTCCTCCTCCCATTTCTTTTTAATATAGTTTGTAGAATGTTTCTTTGAGGGTTGAATACCAAAGTAGAGATTTGAGTTTTTTTTGTTACTACCCCAAGTTGTATGCGTTAGTGAATACTTGGATTAATTTTGGAGGTGCTCGGGGGTCAGTCACTTATCTCCCTTAAGAAATAGGGTCGAGCTTGTAGGTATCTGTAAAAATCTTGTTTATCCAAGCCATGGTTTTTTACATAGGTCCTGGAAGTTATCTAGGTCCCCATGCCTTATAATTGTACTGAATGATGTGATGCCTTTCTGTGTCCATTGTTTAAATCTACTGTCCTGAGTTGCAGGGATGAAGCTGGGGTCATATGTGGGCCAACTCAGCAGTTTGATCTCTCTAAATTATTTTGCTTAACTACCCTAAACCATGTCTTCAGAGTAATGAATCCACTGATTTTGTCTACTGTAGATTTCTATTACCATGTCCTTATTTCCCCAAACTGACTGTATGTGTGTCTCTGTCAAAGTAGTCTCAATGTCTTTCCATTTGGATTCATATTCTGAATCGCACCAACACACCAGAAGTCTCATTGGGCTGACACACAATATTTTAGGTTTGGTAAAGCCAGACCCCCACAGTTGTTTGGTAATTGTAACGTTGTAGATCTCTTGCTGTTCCAGATAAACCTTGATATCTGTATCTCTAAACTGTTTAGGCGGGATTTCTGTGGGCTGTGATTGGAACAAATACAGTAACCTCGGCAGGATGTTCATTTTGATTGTTTCAATTCTACTAAGATCTAAGGGAAGTGAATTCCACCTGTCTTGGTCATTTATTATCTTATTAATGTGATCGTAATTCATGCAATAAAGTTTGGGTGTATCTTTTGGTAGATCTACGCCAAGATATTTAATGGATGAAGAAGTCCAGTGGAAGTTATACCTCAGCTCTTCCTGTGGGGTATAATGATATACTAGGGCTTGGGTCTTGTGTATGTTAAGCAAATACCCTGAATATGTTTGTAAATCATCCATCAATCTAGGTACACTTGAGCCTGGGTCTTTAAGGAATAACAGAACAGCATACATGCATATCTTATGTTCACAGCATCTTATTGTTATGCCCTCTAAAGTTGGGTCTTGTCTTATTGCCTGTGGTGAAAGATTACAGCCTTGTCTTGCCCCTCGCTCTAATTTTATCATTCGTGACAAAGGTCTTTATCTTTATTCTAGCGGTCGGACACGAATATAGTGTTTTGATGCACTGTATCACTACTTTGTTGAAACCAAATCTTTCCATAACTTGGAATAGGTCATCTCATCAGTGGATCAGTGGATCTTGGTTGACCAAGAGTCATCTGTTTGAATAAAGTCAGCTATATGTAGGCTAC
Source organism: Oncorhynchus kisutch (assembly GCF_002021735.2). NCBI lineage: Eukaryota > Metazoa > Chordata > Actinopteri > Salmoniformes > Salmonidae > Oncorhynchus > Oncorhynchus kisutch. The sequence continues at coordinate 33,285,733 of NC_034202.2, read as the reverse complement.
TTTGTCTGATGCTGTTAAGCACTACAATTAAAAATTAACACCAATTACTAAAGAGGGAGCCAGAAGTCATTCTAGCCTAACTACCCCTGTCTGTCCCCCCAGCTGCAGGATTTCGCAAGTTCTTCCATTACACTCCTGAAGTTGCAGGTAATGGCCTACACCAGCGGTCTGCAACCTTTTCCATTTAGAGTGCCAAGTTATCCTACCATTTCTAATGATCTGCATGCCAGTTATGATTTTCATATGCACATTTTCATGGAACAGTTTCATTTAATTTATAATGGTCTTAATATCTCAAAATAAATGTCATGTGGTTCATTTATATCTCAATGAAAACAATACAAATCTAAAAATAATTGCTATTGCCAATATGTAAAAATAGCCTACATAAAGCCTACAAATAAAAACGCTGCAGTGTAGAAAATGCCCTGATATAATAATAAATCCTAGAAATCACATTGGCTATGCGTGGCCTGTCTGCAACAAACTTGAAACATTAACTTGGTCCAGCCTGAAGCTTGCACTAGCAAACTTGTAATATTGTATAAAATATTCTGGGCCCTCAGTTTCCAGAACCAGTGAGCTCTGGACAGGCCGACATGGCTGTAGGCTATTTGCTCAAGGGATAAGAAGTAATCAGGTTGTTTTTTTGACATTTCCACCGGATCATAGCATGACTTTTTTTTCTTCTCCCCTTTCATACTGAATAGTTATGGAAAGGGAGAGTGCTGGAAAGATTTTTCAAATGGGCTACTTTGAGGAACAATTGTCATTCTCAATGGATGTAGAAACCGACTTAATTTACTTTGAGGTGAAGAAAAATCACTGTCTTAACTCACCATCACTGTGGAGCTTCTCAATCAGAAATGGTATCAGATACCCAATGGGCACATTTTATAGGCCTACATTTGCGCGCAGACCAGGTAGCCTAGGCCTAGTTCAATGCGTAATTAGGTGTGTCCTTACTCAAGATCCAAACAAAAGACAATAAGTTGACAACTTGTAAATGGAATGAAATAAACCAAAACTAAGTGTCGCTTAGGTTGTGTGCTCAGCAAACAAGGTGCCCACTCCTACAATGACAACAGTAAGACTAATAATATATTCAATGCATTAACAGAAATGACCGTGACCAACCAAACATTGTAGATTATTGTCGACCAACAGCCTATGACCTACTAGTTTCACACTTTCTGTCAAGGCAGGAAGATTACCCTTTTGAAACACTTGAATCTTTTTAGACATTTCTCATCCTTGCTCTGTTGAGTTGGGCAATTTCTCACTTGTGACCAAAATGTTTAATGACATAGCTAGCTGACATTGGGTAAGGCAGAGAACGGCAGTGCTGAGGTCTGGACTGCAATTCTCAGCCACGTTCAATACTCCCTGAGGAGTTTGACATCCCGTTGTACTGTCTCTCTATTGTTCATCTGCCTCTGCTGTTCTTCTCCCCTACTGTTCTTCTTGTTGTCTCTTGACAACAAGGTTGATGAAATCCGAGCAAGGGTAGCATTCCAGAGAGACATAAGACTGTAACGTTCTTTGCTTCACGGAAACATGACATGACTCACACGCTATCAGGGTCGGTACAGCCAGCTGGTTTCTTCATGCATCGCGCCGACAGAAACGAGCATCTTTCTGGTAAGAATAGGGGTGGGGGGGGGGGGGGGTATGCCTTATGATTAACGAGACGTGGTGTGATCATAACACAGGAACTCAAGTCCTTCTGTTCACCGGACTTAATTCCTCGCAATCAAATGTCGACCGCATTCTCTACCAAGAGAATTCTCTTCGATTATAATCACAGCCGCATATATTCCCCCCAAGCAGACACATCGATGGCCCTGAAATAACTTTATTTGACTCTGTAAACTGGAAACCACATCCTGAGGCTGCATTCATTGGAGCTGGGGATTTTAACAAGGCTAATCTGAAAACAAGACTTCATAAATTCTATCAGCATATCGATTGTGCTACCAGGGCTGGTAAAACCCTGGATCATTGTTATTCTAACTTCAGCGACGCATATAAGGCTCTCCCCCGCCCTCCTTTTGGAAAAGCTGACCACGACCCCATTTGGTTGCTTCCAGCCTATAGACAGAAACTACAACGGGAAGCTCCCGCTCTCAGGTCTATTCAACGCTGGTCCGACCAATCTGACTAAAACATTCCCCAACCAGAAACCGTGGATTCATGGCAGCATTCGCGCAAAACTGAAAGCGCGAACCACTGCTTTTAACCAGGGCAAGGTGACCGGAAACATAACCGAATACAAACAGTGTAGCTATTCCCTCCGCAAGGCAATCAAACAAGCTAAGCATCAGTATAGAGACAAAGTAGAATCTCAATTCAACGGCTCAGACACGAGAGGTATGTGGCAGGGTCTACAGTCAATCACGGATTACAAAAAGAAAACCAGCCCCGTCGCGGACCGGGATGTCTTGCTCCCAGACAGACTGAACAACTTCTTTGCTCACTTTGAAGACGATACAGTGCCACTGACACGGCCCGCTACCAAAACCTGCGGACTCTCCTTCACTGCAGCCGACGTGAGAAACACTTAAACGTGTTAACCCTCGCAAGGCTGCAGGCCCAGACGGCATCCCACCCGCATCCTCAGAGCATGCGCAGACCAGCTGGCTGGTGTGTTTACGGACATATTCAATCAATCCTTATCCCAGTCTGTTGTTCCCACATGCTTCTAGAGGGCCACCATTGTTCCTGTTCCCAAGAAAGCTAAGGTAACTGAGCTAAACGACTACCGCCCCTTAGCACTCACTTCCGTCATCATGAAGTGCTTTGAGAGACTAGTCGAGGACCATATCACCTCCACCCTACCTGACACCCTAGACTCACTCCAATTTGCTTACCGCCCCAATAGGTCCACAGACGACGCAATCGCAACCACAATGCACACTGCCCTAACCCATCAGGACACGACGAATACCTATGTGAGAATGCTGTTCATCGACTACAGCACAGCATTTAACACCATAGTACCCTCCACTCGTCATCAAGCTCGAGACCCTGGGTCTTGACCCCGCCCTGTGCAACTGGGCCCTGGACTTCCTGACGGGCCGCCCCCAGGTGGTGAGGGTAGGTAACATCTCCACCCCACTGATCCTCAACACTTTGGCCCCACAAGGGTGCTTTCTGAGCCCTCTCCTGTACTCCCTGTTCACCCACGACGGTGTGTCCATTCACGACTCCAACTCAATCAAGTTTGCAGACGACACTACAGTGGTAGGCTTGATTACCAACAACGACAAAACGGCCTACAGGGAGGAGGTGAGGGCCCTCGGAGTGTGGTGTCAGGAAAATAAGCTCACACTCAACGTCAACAAAACAAAGGAGATGATCGTGGACTTCAGGAAACAGCAGAGGGAGCACCCCCCTATCCACATCAACGGGACCGTAGTGGAGAGGGTAGTAAGTTTTAAGTTCCTCGGCGTACACATCACGGACAAACTGAATTGGTCCACCCACACAGACAGCATGGTGAAGGCGCAGCTGTTGTGAAATTGTTAGGTTAGATTACTTGTTGGTTATTACTGCATTGTCAGGACTAGAAGCACAAGCATTTTGCTACACTCGCATTAACATCTGCTAAACATGTGTATGTGACAAATACAATTTGATTTTGATTTGAAGAATTTAATCATTGCATTGAAAGACATTTTGCTTCTTGTTCCTTCCTTCTAAACTGATCAAGTTCACACCTTCATCAACCATTGAATAGTGGTTCATGGCCAATGGAATTAAATCTAAGGGTTTGAGAATGCTCTATACCCACTCACTAAATGACTGAATCCAATGAATGAATTCCTCTGCATGCTTGACTCTCTTTATTCTCTCTTGCTGGGGCTGAAGCTTACCAACATCTTCCATGTTTGCATTTATTTCTACAGTACCTTCCATTTGTTCAGTATTTACCATTTTAATTACTTCTCTAGTTTAGTTTGCTTGAGGCTACTATTCAGTGTTGTCGTCATTGTGATATGTTAACAATAGCAAACCAGTCTGGCATCATTTTAAACCATGTTTAACAGAATTGTGCCTTGGTTAAAGATCTTTTTAAATATGTATAGAAATATATAGAACTCCTGGTATAGTGTCTCTGTTTAATATTCGCGGTACAGTGTATTGTCTACCCTGTTCAGACAGGCACTCATACAAGTGTTGTTCATGGGAGGAGAACTCAATCTGTTGCAGACCTCAGAAACCAAATCTCTCCATGCTGTCCCAAAAGAAATTGAAAATGTCCCATTGGCTGATAAATGGAAATGAAGATCATTGCTCATCCCCCTTGGTCCTTCACCTTCTAAAAAAAACAATTCACTAACTATGATTGACATTCTATTCCTTATTAGTCTTTTATAGGTAATAAAATAATTTGCTACTCTCCACTGTTCAATAACCCATACCTATTTAACCATGTTTTCCTTCCCCTTCCAACCACATGCTCCACCTCCTCTCCTCTTTTCCTCCTCTATTTACTTTCTCTTCTCATTTGTTTGCTTCACGTTATTCTTTCCTCCCTCCCCAATCCTTGTCAACTCTTGTTTGCGCTTTCTAATTTTAAATTTTTGTTTTGCTCTCCTGAAATCATTTAATTTTCTTCCCTCATCTCTTCCACTCTGTCGCTTCATTTCTCCCCCTCTTTCACGATCTTCCTCTTGCCGTCTCGCTTGTACATTTAGTTTTAAACACGTTCTGTGGGGGTTCCCTAACTCCACAATCTCTCCATCTGCTTGACATTTTATTTTCTCATGCAATTTAATTCCCTCCCATTCCAGTCTCTAAGTGTTTGTTGGCTCTTGATGAGTCTCCTACACCCCACAGCACTACTACACCTCGGTGTCGCTCTGTCCAGCCTAATGTGATTGAGTCATATTTGCAGTCTCTCTGTATGACTGCTTACCCTGTACTGCTGCGTGTTCCAGGATCAGTGCTGCTTAATCTCGCTCTCTGCTTCGCCTCAGAGTTCTCCTCTGACCTGGCTCTGTTTCCTCTGAGACCCCATCTAATTAACGGGTCATATTTGATACTGCTCTGGTCTCCCAGGCACTGATCCCTGGTTCATTTGCCAGTGTGTGTATGTTAACATTTGTGAATGTGCATTTGTTCTGTCTGCTTGCGGTCTCCAACTGGGGGATGTTAGGTTGTGTATGTTTTTGCAGCATCTAGAGATGCTGCCTGGCAGTGTTTTCCTGACTGAACCTTGGAATTATGAATGATATGGTCCCTTTTTTACTGCCATGTAGATTTCAAGTCTCGTAACGGGTGTCCACTGAGTGGAGAGGTTTGTGTCTGTGTGCTAGGGTTGGGTGGGATGCAGATTGTCATTCTGTGATTAGTTTCTGTACCATATTGGGCGTGCACTTGAACAAATAATATGATTTACACAACAGGGGTCTTGAGTCAGGAGGAGGTTGAATGTCTATGCTGTAACCAATAAGCTTTATCTTGACATCTAGGTGCTGAACAAGCCAGTTAGCAAACTAAATACTAGGTGGATATAATTTGCAGTGCTGTGAAGTACTACTTAAGTTGTTTTTTTGGGGGTGTCTGTACTTAAATATAAAAAGTAATGTCTACTTTTACTCCATTACATTCATAATGAAAATAATGTACTTTTTACTCCATTTTCCACACCCATTTTTTATTTTTTTGTCTGATTCACTCCCCTATAAAGAAGACATCCCTGGTCATCCCTACTGCCTCTGATCTGGCGGACTTCGTAAATGGTCAGGTTTGCTTAATATAAGGCATTTTAAATTATTTTTTACTTTTGATACATAAATATATTGTAGCAATTACATTTACTTTCTATACATAAGTGTATATATAAAACCATACTTTTACACTTTTACTCAAGTAGTATTTTACTGGGTGACTCATTTTCGGTTAAGATATGTAAACCTTGGGTACTTTTCCCACTACTGATAATTAGACCAATTTTAGCAGTTGCGTAGCACAATATTTTAAAAAATATTTTGACTTTCTGCTCTGAAAACAGAGCAGAAATATCTAGCAGCGAAATCCTTTTTGCCCTGTCTTGAATGCAAAGGCAGTTGTCTCCTCATAGTTGGATACAGTGGTTGTAATTCCACTGCTGTGTGATGTTGTTGGAGAGGTCTTTAGGAGGGGGGGGGGTCATTCTTTGTGCTGTGTTAAGTAGATGTGCTGAACATACTGTTCCTCAAGGGGACCCCACTGCTGTTATAGATGTGCTCTACACAGCCGTGTAATGCATTTATTAAATTCCCTATAGCATGGGCCAAACCTTGGTTCACCATGTCAAACAGACACTGTTTGAAGTTGTTTGAGTTCGGGAGGTCGGGAGGACGGGGAGATGATGGTGCGATTACTTTTTTTGGGATGACCGTTTGGGTCAGTTTGGATCAGTAGTTAGCTGGTTCATGCTTGACAAGGATGTTTTAGGCTGTTAGGGAATGAGTGGAGGTGTTGTGACCTACTTTTGGAAAAAGGTTGCTCTGTCTGAGTGGGAGGAGGGGAGTTGGATTGGCAAGCCGCCATCTTTATTCACCCTGTTGCCTTGGCGACAAAGGTTGAAGCATCACACTTGGATCTTGACTGAAACGAGCACGTTTTCCCCCTTCAGCCTCCCTCCCATAATTTTGCATGTGCTCAAAAATCAAAGCACATTAAACATCAGATCAGTTTATTCTCCCAGACCGAGAGCGAGATGGAGGACACACACAAATTGCATCCACAGACACGCAGATGCGCACACACCAGGGCTGACCCCAATTAGTTGATTGTTTGGTCGTTAGGCTGTTGATTAACTGAGATTGTGTTTGTTGAGCAGTAATATATTTAGATTTGGTTTGCTAAGTGGCTATATACAGTACCAGTCAAAAGTTTGGACACTTAATTATTATTGTTATTATTATTTAAAAAATGAAGAAAAACCCTTGAATGAGTAGGTGTCAACTTTTGACTGGTATGTTTTTTATTTATTTTTATTTTTTATGTTAAGATAGTAAATGAGGCTGAACGAACTGTTTTTGCTCTGCTGATAGCCAGGTGTGGAAGTGGTTAAGTGTTGGAACTCTCCTGTTGGGACAGATTTATGTAGGCCCAAACATTTTGTGGGCACAGTTTGTCATTGTTATACTGAAATGAATGTATTGTTTAGTGTTGGCTTTGCTGGAATGGATCTAAAAAAAACATAAATGGCTTCTTGAGGTAATCACCTGGAATGCTTTTTTTTAATTAACGGGTGTGCCTTAAGTTCATTTTCTTTCCTTATTGTGTTTGAGCCAATCAGTTATGTTGTGACAAGGCAGGGTGGTATACAGAAGAGAGCCCTATTTGGTAAAAGACCAAGTCCTTATTATGGCAAGAACAGCTCAAATAAGCAAAGAGAAACAACAGTCCATCATTACCGTAAGACATGAAGGTCAGTCAACACGGAAAATGTCAAGAACTTTGAACGTTTCTTCAAGTGCAGTCGCAAAAACCAAGCACTATGATGAAACTGGCTCTGAGGACCGCCACAGGAAAGGAAGACCCAGAGTTACCTCTGCTGTACAGGATAACTTCATTAGAGTTACCAGCCTCAGAAATTGCAGCCCAAATAAATGCTTCACAGAGTTCAAGTAACAGACACATCTCCACATCAACTGTTCTGAGGAGACTGTGTGAATCAGGCATTCATGGTTGAATTCCTGCAAAGAAACTACTACTAAAGGACACCAATAATAAGAAGAGACTTGCTTGGGCCAAGAAACACGATCAATGGACATTAGACCGGTGGAATCTGTCCTTTGGTCTGAAGTCCAAATTTGAGATGTTTGGTTCCAGCCTGTGTCTTTGTGTGACGCGGAGTAGGTGAATGGATGATCTCTGCATGTGTGGTTCCCGCCGTGAAGCATGGAGGAGGTGGTGTGATGGTGCTTTGCTGTTGACACGGTCTGTGAATGTATTTAGATTTCAATGCACACTTAACCAGCATGGCCACCACAGCATTCTGCAGGGATACGCCATCCCATCTGGTTTGCGCTTAGTTGCACTATCATTTGACAGAATTCAGATCATGGGGCCGTTCTTAGGGTTCTCCCTGTACACCATGTCAGATCTGTAGGATAAAGGGGGCATATAAGCAGACAATGAAAGCTCTTACAATGTTCAATGATTACAGTTCTCTAAAACAGGCAATTGGCTACATGTATATTTTTGTAAACAACTGGTGCACAATATCTAAGGAAGTGTCTACATTTTGCTCGCCTGAGGTAGAGTATCTCATGATAAGCTGTAGACCACACGATCTACCTAGAGTTTTCATCTGTAGTTATCTACATACCACCCTAGACTGATGCTGGCACTACCGCACTCAATGGGCTGTACTCCGCCATAAGCAAACAGAAAAACGCTCTTCCAGAGGCAGCGTTCCTAGTGGCTGGGGACTTTAATGCAGGGAAACTTAAATCCTGTTTTACCAAATTTCTATCAGCATGTGAAATGTACAACCAGAGGGGGAAAAAACTCCAGACCACCTTTTTCTCCACACAGAGATGTGTACAAAGCTCTCCCTCGTCCTCCATTTGGCAAATCTGACCATAATTCTATCCTCGTGATTCCTGCTTACAAGCAAAAAATTAAAACGAGAAGCACCAGTGACTCGGTCAATATAAAAGTGGTCAGATGAAGCAGATGCTATGCTACAGGACTGTTTTGCTAGCACAGACTGGAATATGTTCCGGGATTCTTCTGATGGCTTTGAGGAGTACACCACATCAGTCACTGGCTTTATCAATAAGTGCATAATAGACGTTGTCCCCACAGTGACCATACGTACATACACCAACCAGAAGCCATGGATTACAGGCAATATCCGCACTGAGCTAAAGGCTAGAGCTGCCACTTTCAAGGAGTGGGACTCGAACCCGGAAGCTTATAAGAAATCCTGCTATACCCTCCGATGAACCTTCAAACAGTCAAAGCGTAAATACAGGACTAAGATGGAATCGTACTACACCGGCTCTGACGGTCGTCGGATGTGGCAGGGCTTGCAAAACATTAGACTACAAAGAGAAGCACAACCGAGAGCTGCCCAGTGACATGAGCCTACCAGACAAGCTAAACTACGTCTATGCTCGCGTCGAGGCAAATAACACTGAAACATGCATGAGAGCACCAGCTGTTCCGGACGACTGTGATCACACTCTCCGCAGCCGATGTAAGACCTTTAGACAGGTCAACATTCACAAGGCCGCAGGGCCCGACGGATTACCAGGACGTGTACTGCGAGCATGCGCTGACCAACTGGCAAGTGTCTTCACTGACATTTTCAACCTCTCCCTGTCCGAGTCTGTAATATCAGCATGTTTTAAGCAGCCCACCAGAGTCCCTGTGCCCAAGAACACTAAGGTAACCTGTCAAAATGACGACTACGACCCATAGCAGTCACGTCTGTAGCCATGAAATGCTTTAAAAGGCTGATCATGGCTCACATCAACACCATTTATCCCAGAAACCCTGGACCCATTCCAGTTTGGATACCGCCCTAACAGATCCACAGATGATGCAATCTGTATTGCGCTCCACTCTTCCCTTTCCCACCTGGACAAAAGGAACACCTATGTGACAATGCTGTTCATTGACTACAGCTCAGCGCTCAACTCCATAGTGCCCACAAAGCTCATCAATAAGTTAAGGACCCTGGGATTAAACACCTGCAACTGGATCCTGGACTTCCTGATGGGCTGCCCCCAGGTGGCAAGGGTAGGTAACACATCAGCCATGCTGATCCTCAAAACAGGGGCCTCTCAGGGGTGTGTGTACTCAGTCCCCTCCTGTACTCCCTGTTCACTCATGACTCCACGGCCAGGCACGACTCCAACACCAAGTTTGCCGATGTCACAACAGTGGTAGGCCTGATCAACGACGAGACAGCCTGTAGGGAGGAGGTTCGAGACCTGACCGTGTGGTGCCAGGACAACAACCTCTCCCTCAGCGTGATCAAGACAAAGGAGATTGAACTACAGGAAAAGGGGGACTGAGCACACCCCCATTTTCATCTACGGGGCTGTATTGGAGCAGGTTGAGAGTTTCAAGGTCCTTGGCGTCCACATCACCAACAAACTAACATGGTCCAAGCACACCAAGACTGTCATGAAGAGTTCACAACAAAACCTATTACCCCTCAGGGGACTTGGCATGGGACTTGGCATCAGATCCTCAAGGTTATACAGCTGCACTATCGAGAGCATCCTGACTGATTGCATCACTACCTGGTATGGCAACTGCTCGGCAACTGACCGCAAGGCACTACAGAGGGTAGTGCGAACTGCCCAGTACATCACTGGGGACAAGCTTCCTGCCATCCAGGACCTCTATACCAGGCGGTGTCGGAGGAAGGCCATAAAAATTGTGGTACCGGAGTGCCAAGTATAGGTCCAAGAGGCTTCTACTCCCAAGCCATAAGACTCCTGAATATCTAACCAAATGGCTACCCAGACTATTTTCATTGCCCCCCCCCCCCTTTTACACCACCGCTACTCTGTTATTATCTCTGCATAGTCACTTTAACTCTACCTATATGTAGATATTACCTCGACTAACGGGTGCAACCTGCACATTGACTCTGTACCGGTACCCCCTGTATATAGTCTCACTATTGTTATTTTACTGCTGCTCCTTTTTAATTACTTGTTCCTTTTTATTTCTGATTCATATTTTTTTTTAAACTGCATTGTTGGTTAGGGGCTTGTAAGTAAGCATGTCACTGTAATACCTGTTGTATTCGGCGCATGTGACTAATAAAATTTGATTTGATGTGTCATGTTTATGGCCGATGAGTACCGATGACAATTTATCTTCATGTGACAAGGATTGAAAATGATTTGCCAGTAGATTGTCGACTTGGTTCTTGATGATGATGATGATGATAGTTAAGATTTTGAAAGTATGATGTTGACATGATTAGTCCAATCAAAGCTCCTGTAGATATAACGTGGTTTGATGTAATTTTATATGTGGCCAATGATCTTGAGGCTTCTTGGATGGGCACTTCTAATGCAACGCTATGGCAGCACCCAAGGGGCTTGAATTTGAGCTCTACCTTAGAGTTTGAGGTGACGAAATGACAGAACACTGTGCCAATCAGGGCGCAACTAGAGAACATTACCAACCCATTCACTCTGTATTTTCTGCTTGCTGCCTTACTCAAGAAAGCAAAAAACGAGACCGTATTTTAAAAAACAACTATGCATTCAATATTATTGCTGTCTTCCTGTTGTCATTGTTGTAGTGGACACGTTGTTTGCGGAGTGCACTACCTATGTTACACTTTAACACAAGTGGTGTCTTAATTCAATCCATTTACGAATTTTGACAATTTAGTCTATCTTTTGTTTGAGGAGCTCCTGTCAATGTTGTGTAAAGAGACGCACGCACAGAAGTAGGCCTATTGGCTACCTGACCTGCGTGTAAATGTAGGCATATAAATGTGCCCATTTGGGGATCTTATAGTTTTCACTTTTGGTTTAATGCATCACCACTGTGGAGCTTCTCAAAGTAATGTCTTCACCTCAAACAGCAAGCAACCAGTCTGTTGAGAATGACAATAGTTCTATGTATTTGACAAATCTTTCCAGCTCTCTCCCTTTCGATAACCACTCAATGTGAAAAGGAAAAATGTCATTCTCTGATCAAATGGAAACGTCATGAAATAGGCCTACCTGATTTACATCTTATCAGTGCTTGACTTGGACTGGAATAGGGTCCGGTACTGTTTTTTAAATATTTAGTTGCAAGAGCTCCACAATACTTTTGAGCTAATATTCTATAAGAGGAACAGGAGCTCAATTAGTAGAACATTTGAGGTGCCTGTACTCCGCTCCGGTGAGCTCCTGCCCAAGTCGAGCACAGCTTCTTATCCCATGTGCAAATATCCTACATGGCAGGAGCTCACTGGCATGGAAACTCGGAAGGCCCAGAATATTTTATACAATGTTGCAAGTTCGCTAGCCTAAGCTTTGGCTGACCCAAGTTAATAGTTGATACAATGTTTCAAGTTCATTGCAGACAGGCCATGTGTAGTGTTAGGTTCTTATTTTTCAGAGTAAATAACTCATGGACACTAGAGAAGCTTAACCAAGTTTAATTCTTCCCAAAGTGTCTTTACAGCTGTAATTCAGACAGACCAGCTATAAATATCCCACTTAAGACACATCTCCTTCTCTCCAATCCTTACATCTTATGGTTCCACAGGAAGAGGATAACCCTTATTATTCCCTTCAGGGGATTTGACCTCACCTCAACCCCTCCTTTGCCTAATCCACAGATGTCCATCTGCCTCCCCTATAGCAATCATTTGATCTCCTCCCGTCCACCCAGCCCGTTCCACAGCCACTCTGTCTTTCTACAGATCTCACTCCTTATATTCTATGCTTCTGGCCTATCATTTATTTAATATCTCAATGTTCAAAGTTTAGCTAACTGTGTTGATTCCAACAGTAGCCAATGTGATTTATAGGATATTTATTTTTATCAGGATATTTTCTACCTGCAGGCTGCAATGTTTTTTCATTTTTATATACGTAGTTGGCAATAGAAGTTACTTTTTAGGGGAGCTTCACCACATGACAATGATTTTGAGATATGAAGATGTTATGCACATTTTCATAAAAGTTTAATTTATTATATCTAAACCATAACTGGCATGCAGATTGGTAAAATAAATTGTCATTCCACATGAGAAAGGTTGCTAACTCCTTGTGTAGCCTATTACCGGCAACATCAGGAGAGTGACGGCAGAGTCTGCGAAAGCCTGCAGTTGCGGGTGGATAATAGTTGGTTCAGGTTACATTTCTTTTCTGGTTATCTAGATCTCTGGCAACCTCATGAGCCATTTGTCTTATTTCATCAAACCGTGAGCTTTAAGCATCAGACAAGCTCAATGCATATAGTTGATTTTGATAACACAGTGTGTGTATATATGGAAAAATGCATGTTTTAAAAATGTCTACCAATCCATTGTTCAAAGGAACAGAAGACTTTCGGTCGATCCAAGTTGTCTGGGACAGCCCTAGCGTGTGCACTCTGAGTCTGGCCCATGTTGTCTTGGCGCCATGGGGTGATCTCCTCTCTCTGCAACAAACACGGCACGTTGGTTTTTCTGCCTTTGTCTATTACTGTATAACTGTTGCTGTGGGCTCCATCCCTCCTGGTAGATTCTATTCATACTGTGGTAATAACTTTTATCAGAAAGGGCCCACTGTTTGGTAGACAATCAAGCACAAGCATAGTTGTAACTTCATTAGGTTACTTTTCAATATTTTGATACATCTATATATATCAATGCTAATTTGTACCTTTAAAACATTTTAAGGATAAGTGTCATATTGTATTCATATCTAATTGAGCGATTTTTAAAGAATGTTAAATGTGAGTGCTACAAATATGCAGCTGCACCAAGGGTGGGAGCAGGCAGCACGCCATGGAACAGATCTCTCCCAGCCTCTCCAGCTCACCACACGGGAGCTGGGGCTCTTGCACCGCAGGTGGACATGTTTTTAATTGTGTTGGGAGGCTGTTTGGCTGTGATTGTTCTGATTTGTGTGGGAGTCCTCCCTGCAGTGCATCTCACACAATGAGAATAGGGTTAACGGTGCTTTAATCCCAGTGCTGGAAGGCACATGACGGCACAGCGATGGGGGATTGGGGGAATAGTCTGACCCTTGTGGAGCTAAATGTAGTTTCTAGGTGTCACTCTGTCTACTTATGTAAGGAAGCATGTTTTATTTCACACACATCCACTGTTTGCTGTTGATAGCGTCTTCTGTCTTGTCTGTTTTTGTTGGATTTATATTTTGAATCCCTGCCACGACCCTACAGGAGGCCTTTTGCCTCTTGCCAGGCCATCATTGTAAATAAGAATTTGTTCATAATTGATTTACCTGGTCAATTAAAACTCAGTTTTTACTGGTGTTTAGGCTGTATTTTCAGTTTACCATTTTATACCAATAATGATATAAGCACAGCACGGTAATACCAAGCTTGAATAATTCAGTGATTGTGTTTTTGGAAGCTAACACTGTCACCCATCAAGGGCAGTATCTTCTGATTTGAAAGGCTAGCTTTTGTCTTTGGTCTGTTCTGACATTGCACAGAACCTAGTCTAAAATGGATTGAAACGACCCCTATTTGTCCGTCATTTACATCGTAACTTTCCAAATGAAAAGGTTTGTTTACAGTCACCTGGTGTGTGTTGAATCAAAAAGAACTTCAATCAAGAGTTTTCAAATCAACTGTCTTTGAATCTTAATTGGACCATGATATTGGAGGTTGTTAAAGGATATCAGTTAATTAAACATCCACACCGCTGCAGTCGAGACTACTGCTGACTAATTGGGTTTGAACACCTCCCTCTGCAACTGCATCCTGGACTTCCTGATAGACAGACCCCAGGTGGTGACGGTGGGCAAAATCACCTCCACCCCACACGACTAACACCATCGTTGATTTTCCAGACAACATGGCAGTGCTGGGCCTGATCGCCAAAGAGACAGCCAACAGGGAGAATAGCGCCCCGACAGAGTGGGAAACAGCCTCTCCCTCAAGTCAGCAAAACCAAGGAGCTGATCGAGGTCTCCAGGACACTGGGAGGGGAGAGGGCTATTGACGTGTTTACTTTATGTGAATTGTCATACTTGACATGGCACATTTATCTCTTCTGTATATCCTATTGTGTACACATCAGGCCATTACAAGGCATACTACCGCTTCTATTACTAGGCATACTACCGCTTCTATTACTAGGCATACTACCGCTTCTATTACTAGGCATACTACCGCTTCTATTACTAGGCATACTACCGCTTCTATTACTAGGCATACTACCGCTTCTATTACTAGGCATACTACCGCTTCTATTACTAGGCATACTACCGCTTCTATTACTAGGCATACTACCGCTTCTATTACTAGGCATACTACCGCTTCTATTACTAGGCATACTACCGCTTCTATTACTAGGCATACTACCGCTTCTATTACTAGGCATACTACCGCTTCTATTACTAGGCATACTACCGCTTCTATTACTAGGCATACTACCGCTTCTATTACTAGGCATACTACCGCTTCTATTACTAGGCATACTACCGCTTCTATTACTAGGCATACTACCGCTTCTATTACTAGGCATACTACCGCTTCTATTACTAGGCATACTACCGCTTCTATTACTAGGCATACTACCGCTTCTATTACTAGGCATACTACCGCTTCTATTACTAGGCATACTACCGCTTCTATTACTAGGCATACTACCGCTTCTATTACTAGGCATACTACCGCTTCTATTACTAGGCATACTACCGCTTCTATAACTAGGACTTTGTTTGTAGACTTTACTCTTTTTATTGCTGTAGATTTTTCTACTGTGTTGAGGGAGCTAGCACACAAACATGTTGCTGTAGATTTTTCTACTGTGTTGAGGGAGCTAGCACACAAACATGTTGCTGTAGATTTTTCTACTGTGTTGAGGGAGCTAGCACACAAACATGTTGCTGTAGATTTTTCTACTGTGTTGAGGGAGCTAGCACACAAACATGTTGCTGTAGATTTTTCTACTGTGTTGAGGGAGCTAGCACACAAACATGTTGCTGTAGATTTTTCTACTGTGTTGAGGGAGCTAGCACACAAACATGTTGCTGTAGATTTTTCTACTGTGTTGAGGGAGCTAGCACACAAACATGTTGCTGTAGATTTTTCTACTGTGTTGAGGGAGCTAGCACACAAACATGTTGCTGTAGATTTTTCTACTGTGTTGAGGGAGCTAGCACACAAACATGTTGCTGTAGATTTTTCTACTGTGTTGAGGGAGCTAGCACACAAACATGTTGCTGTAGATTTTTCTACTGTGTTGAGGGAGCTAGCACACAAACATGTTGCTGTAGATTTTTCTACTGTGTTGAGGGAGCTAGCACACAAACATGTTGCTGCATTTTTAAAAACCTGCTGTAGAATGTAGGTGACAAGTCAAATTTGAGTGAATTGACAAACGTGAAACTTGGGAAAGGTTAAGTGTTGTCAAAGGATCTGTATTGCTGCATTTATAAATGTACATGTTTTATAGAGACGGGGTTACTTTCTTCCTGATTCATGTCTTAACAGCTCTATCTGCATATCCTTAATTCCTCTCTCCCAATTCCTCAGGTATTCCGAAGTGGCGAGGGCATGGGCATCCGTCTGGACAGTGCCTCTGCATTCCAAGGAGCCGTCATCTCCCCCCACTACGACTCCCTTTTGGTTAAAGTCATCGCCAGCGGGAAGGACCTGCCTGCCGCCGCGGCCAAGATGAACCGGGCGCTGGCGGAGTTCCGTGTCCGCGGGGTCAAGGTAGGGTCATTAATTACGGCACATTGTCACATTTATTAGGCCTTTTAATCTCCCGCTGCACGACTCAAGTGACTCATTTAATCCAGTCAGCAAGTATTTTTTTAACTTATCAAATAACCTTTTTTCAAAAGTGCTTGGAAGTGCAGCTTCTGAAAGCACACCGTTATATCCGCACCTAAAACTGTCTGCATGTGTCATTACTGTGTAATGGTCAGATGTTTTTAGCACAAGATCCTTACTACGGGAAAAGCAGCATAGTAGTGAAAAGTGCTGAAAGTGGCAACTCTGGAGAAGAGAAGTGGAAAGCAGGAGCTCCATGAAAAGGATGTCGGAAGGCTAAGTGGGCAGAGAGAAGGGAGCTGTGTAGAGGCCGTTAAGGCCAGACAGGTCATCAATGCGTTTATGATTCATCTGATCCTGATGATCAAAGACATTTGTAAATTATAAACATTGTAGAGAGCTGAATTTTTCTCCCCTCAAAGCCCAGATTTTCTTTCTTGCAAGTAGTGCATCTTTTAAATGGCACCGTTTTTAATTGGTAAATTATTTAGTAGTAATGGGAAGTAGAAGCTAAATATACAACGGACTGGATGGCTTGTCTACTCATGAGACGGACAGGATAAAAGACTAGCAGATGGAAAGAAATGCAGGTAGGTTTCTACTTTGTATCGAAGAGGGCTTTGGTTTGGAATTGTAAAGTAAGAATCAGTTGCAATACTAGTGTCAATAGCATATGTTCACATGAAAGCACAGTATGAATGGCAGTAATGGCTGTATGTATGTGTTTTTGTTGGATTTAAGGGAGGGAATTATTGTTCTGCCAGACCTAGTTTTCCATGGCTCTAAATGAAACCTTTGATTGGTGTGTGTGAGAGAGCGAGGGTTAGGGGCAGCAGCTGCAACATGGCCAGCTGCGCTTTTGAAGGGGATGCAGCAGGGGAACGCTCCAACATCTTATAACTGTTCAACCACACACACACACACACACTTACCTTCCTGCTTCTGCAAACCACCGCCAACATGATTCTATTCTGTTGATTGTCCTTTTTCTTGTTCCTTTCCGCTTGTCTAGTGTCCCCTCCTTGAATTCGTTTCCTTATTCTCCTCTTCTTGTTGACCTGATACAGTGTGACAGACTGAGACTACTGCCCTGTGTAGTTGGGATATTTCATTTATCTTATATCCCTCTCCTCTCACCCGCTCCCTTCCCCCTCTCACCCTCTCCCTTCCCCTCTCACCCTCTCCTTACCCATCTCGTTCCCCAAGTTAATGCTCTCTTCAGCCCCGGAGGTATTTTGTTGGCATGATTATTTGCAGCACTCCAAAATATCAAAGACATTAAAGCTGCTCCAGATCATCCCCTCTCTGCTCCACAGGAGCACTAACTAGCAAATTGTCACATGTTTTTTAATGATGACTCATTATCACTTCAGGATGGGTGAAGAGGTTCAAACTATCTCGGTCGCACAATTGCCTCCCTCCATTTCCTTGCATGTTTGATTATTTTCCCCCACTGCATATACTAAACTCATTTCCCCCCTCTATCATGCATCCATCCTTTCCCATGTCAGTCTCATTCGCTCTCACACTGTTCCTCCCAGCAGGGGAAGGCCACTCGAACCCCATTGGACCACAGCAGTGCCTCCTTTTTTTACATTTTTTTTTTTACTACCCAGCTTCAAATGGCTTGTTTTATTTAGCACTGACGCCACCAGAGATGTAATTACCTGTTTAAGTAAGAGTACAGCCAAGTGATTTCCCCCAGCAGCACCATTAGGTGTTAGAGAAGCAGAGGAAGTGCTGCTAACATCTGCCCAGATTTACACAACATATTGGGTGAAAAAACAGTCAGAAAATGTGATACCATCCTAGACATAGGCAGTGGTGGTTTGAAAATCTGAGCCGACAAGGTGAAGACACCTGTTGATTTGCCCTTGAGCAATGCAGTTAACCCTCATTTGCTACAGTGGTGCCGTACCACTGGCTGACCCTGTAAAACAACACATTTCTCTGCACCTATCGTACTACTGTGGCTGAACCTGTAAAACAACACATTTCTCTGCACCTATCGTACTACTGTGGCTGAACCTGTAAAACAACACATTTCTCTGCACCTATCGTACTACTGTGGCTGACCCTGTAAAACAACACATTTCTCTGCACCTATCGTACTACTGTGGCTGACCCTGTAAAACACATTTCTCTGCACCTATCGTACTACTGTGGCTGACCCTGGAAAACAACACGTTTCTCTGCACTAATGCGGCTGTGTGTGACATGTTTTTCCAATTCCCTCGTGAAAAAGCAACATCCGTAAACATGTTGAAATCCTTTTTAAAGGTAATCCCACAGTCATTTATGGGAGTAGCAACAGACTCGGAGCCTCCCAAATTCACTGTCAACAAGATTTGTTATTTCAGAGCTCATGTTACCCACTGTGCTGTTGTGCTAATATCTTTGCAGTGTACTGTAGTGCAGTGTACATGCAGATACACTTTGTAAAGACTAACCAACATTACCAGCCCAATATCCATTACATGTAGCTGTCTCACTCTGCAGCTGGATTATCAATTGGCTTTTAATTGTGTTTTTTTGACCCCCCTCGCTCACCCGCAGATAGAAATTGTACCTTAAGTGGTCTGGGAAATTACTCCTTTGGGTACTATGCAATGATTCCTGTGCCCACCATCAGTTATCTTTTGTGTGTCCCTTTCTCTTACCACCTCCTCCCAGAGTTATGCATTTACAGTACACATGAGCATGAGAGCAAAGACCAGGGTCTTAATCAATTGAAATGGGAGCAATAGGTTGTTGCCAGCTTATGTAACTACTAGCTTCCTTTACAAGTAGAAATGGAGATGTAGTGCTCCATATGAAACAGCAACACATTCACTGCCACTGTGTAGTGCAAAAAAACTGCTCTTTGAAGCCCTAATCTGCACTGAATGGTTCCCAGAGGTGTGACTGGCTTTAGAGGGAGATATGGCGAACTGAAGCAGGGTGTGGAGAGATATGGAGAGGAGTTGTGTGAAATCGAGATGAGTGGGAGGCTGCTTAAAGAGAAGAGGAAGATGTAGTGTGCAGGCTGGATGCAGATTGTTCCCTTTATTTCAGATCTCACTCAGATGAACACATCTGATTTATTGTTATTATGCATGGATACTTTTCAGTCATTAGAATTTGAAGGCTTTGCTGCACTCCGCTTCGAAGTGGGATAGTGAATTAGGGACGTGCATTAAGGATCTAAGGATTTCACAGCTGTGATACTCACTGTCATTATATCCCCCTCTGCTTTTCTCCCCTCCACCATAGCACCCCACACCCACTCCTCCCGAAACTGCCTCTCTATGCAGTTTAGTGATGAGGAGACATTTTGTAGGACCAAGGTAGAAGATAAACAAGGATTTTAATGCTGTATGCAGCAATCTGTTAATGACCACTTAAACATGCATGTACATGAGTCATTTGCATGAATAATACTCAACCCCCTCCAACGCTCATTCTCTCCCTCACGCTCTCCCTCTCTTCTGCCTCCCATATTTATCGTTCACACACATAGAATTGTTTTTTTCCGGCTAAATTAATATTGCAGCACTATTTCCCACTTTGCATCTGCTGATTTGCTTTTGCAGCATTTGCTTCTAGGAAAGGAAATACTTCCCTCAAGGAACAACCACCAGAATTCTGGTTGTTTTAAAACATGATGGTGGATGAAAGTGCCTTTTTAGGAATTTTGATGAATGTTGGTTGTTTTATATGGATTGAGTGTCAGTCTTCACTTTCTCGAGCAACACATTCACCCACACACTCCTTTCCGCTGATCATAGGGTGTGGTTGGGGTAGAGGTGCTTCAGCGTAACAGGGAGGACATTGGTGATTATTATATTCAAATGGGTGGGTTAAAATGTTGGTTCAAGAGATTTTGTTAGATTAAATCACCCTGTTTTTCTTCTCAAATATCTAGTTGTGAATGGGAACCATGGCTCTACGTCTGAGGTGAATAGGTCAAAGCACTCACTTAAAATCCTATTCTTTCTGGCTGTCTCACAGCTGGGGTAGGGTTTTAGATGCAGGGGCAGCGAACAGCCAACCATGGTGAATGAGTTGGATGGTACGAGGTTAAATGAAATCAGGACTGGCTAAAAGAACTCTGAAACATTTTATTTTCTTATCCTACAAATTGGAGACGTTAGAATTAGTTCTGAGACGGGAAACTCCTGAACCGGTCTAAACTGTTCAACTTTATCCACAGCCAACCAGATCTGCAGATCTGATATTAATGGGACTTGTCAGCAGAACATGACATATCTGTCCTCTATGATGTGAACAGTGGTTGATTGCAGAACTGCAGGTCAGTGGTTTGAGCACCGCTGGGCAGAGTTCACAATGTGTTTGTGTGAATTCACCAATCAGCACTTTTTAATTGGGTGAAATAGGGCACCCGTTTGCCTCTGGCAAGAAAAGGGGAAACTGCTACATGCCATTCTCTCACTATCCACTCTCCAACTCTATCACACAACTCATGCTAATTGAGTTCAGAGGGCCTTTGTGGGTATGACTGTACACTACAGAGTAGTATTTAATATGACAAATGGCACCAATAGATATGTAGCCTATCTCTGTGTACTGGTTTATCTCAGAGCTCCTCCCCCAGTCCCCTTCTCAACCCCTCTTTCACCCCATATCTCCCTCTCTCAGCTCGAAGACAAACTCCTCTGTGTTTGCCGATAGGCTGCTTCCTGCCCTTCTCAAACAAACACATGATCACTGACTGGCATCTGTCACAGTTTTCATATGATCCATTTTGATAACTGATCTACTCAGCGGTTTGCAATTCAATGTCGAGTCGTGCTGCTGTTGAGTAGCGGTTGATTTATTTACTGTAATTCATGAATTGTTTCATGTATCTTGTTGAAACCGAAGCCTCAGGTTGTAGTCAGTCTCTTACAGCATTAAAGCAGACTTCGTTGTACTTTTATTTTTTATACTTGTCATCACTCCCATCTGCCCACACCGTACGTGGCTTATCTTCTTCACCATGTGCTAGGTTCCTTGTGCAATGCACTTTGTGCTTTTAAATGTATGTCCTTGTTTTTTAAGAAATGTAGAATCAAAATAAATGATATACACCCATTCCACACATTCTTCAAGAATCATTCTGAAATTGATGACATTTTTTCCCCCCTCATCAATCTACACACAATACCTCATAATGACAAAGGGGGAAAAACATTTTTTTAGACATTTTTGCACATTTATTGAATTAACAGGTAGCTTTTTTACAGAAATATTCAGACCCTTTGCTATGAGACTCGAAATTGAGCTCAGTTGCATCCGGTTTCCATTCATCATCCTTGATGTTTCTACAACTTGATTGGAGTCCACCTGTGTTAATTCAATTGATTGGACATGATTTGGAAAGGCACATACCTGTTTGTATAAGGTCTCACAGTTGACAGTGCATATCTGAGCAAAAACCAAGCATTGAGGTCAAGGGAATTGTCTGTCGAGCTCTGAGACAGGATTGTGTCGATGGACAGATCTGGGGAAGGGTACAAAAAATGTATGCAGCATTGAAGGTCCCCAAGAACACAGTGGTCTCCATTCTTAAATGGAAGAAATGTAGAACTGCTAAGACTCTTCCTAGAGCAAAGGGCCTTGGTCAGGGAGGTGACCAAGAACCTGGTGACAGAGCTCCAGTTCCTCTGTGGAGACAACCCTCTCTGCAGTACTCCACCCATCAGGCCTTTATGGTAGAGTGGCCAAACTGAATCTACTCCTGAGTAAAAGGCACATGACAGCCCGCTTGGAGTTAGCCACAAGCCATCTAAAGACTCTGACCATGAGAAACAAGATTCTCTGGTCTGATGAAACCAAGATTGAACTCTTTGCCCTGAATGCAAAGCGTCACATCTGGAGGAAACCTGGCACCATCCCTATGGTGAAGCGTGGTGGTGGCAGCATCATGCTGTGGGGCTGTTTTTTCAGTGGCAGGGACTGGGAGACCAGGAAAAGATGAATGGACCAAAGTACAAATAATTTTATTTGTAATGTGTTTAGCTAATGTTATTGCGGGTGTAGCAAAATGCTTGTGAGAGATCCTTGATGAGAACCTGCTCAGGACCTCAGACTTGGACAAAGGTTCACCTTCCAACAGGACAACGACCCTAAGCACACATCCAAGACAACGCAGGAGTGGCTTCGGGACAAGTCTCTGAATGTCCTTGAGTGGCCCAGCCAGAGGCTGGACTTGAACCTGATCGAACTTCTCTGGAGAGACCTGAAAATAGCTGTGCAGCGATGCTCCCCATCCAACCTGACAGATCTTGAGAGGATCTGCAGAGAAGAATGGGAAACACTCCCCAAATACAGGTGTGCCAAGCTTGTAGCTTCATACCCAAGAAGACTTGAGGCTGTAATCGCTGCTAAAGGTCCTTCAACAAAGTACTGAGTAAAGGGTCTGAATACTTATGTAAATGTGATATTTAAGTTGAAGTTGCACAAATTTCTAAACCTGTTTTTGCATTGTCATTATGGGGTATTGTTTTATAGATTGAGGAGGGGAAAATACTTTTAAATACATTTTAGAGTAAGGCTATAACAAAATGTGGAATAAGTCAGGGGGTCTGAATACTTTACAAATGCACTGTAACCTAAATTCCTCGAGCTTAGTTCAACTGTCGTACCCCTTCGAAACCCAAAATATAAGCATGTTTTACTCTGTAAATAAATGTAAGCAAACCCTGTATAGCCTTAAAACATGGTAAAACTATGCATTTGATATCATGGATTGTTAGTCCTTGCATCCATACCTCTATGAATTTGAGTGGTTACATTTATCCAGACCCATTCCTTTAGCTTTTTGGCTGAAACGGGCAGGGAGAACGCTTTGTTTCAATTAAGGATTCTAGCTATAAAGCCAAATGGCTTATCTTTTACATCCACCATTTTGTCAGTTTCAGTCTATGTTTTCATTTCATTTCTATGTCCTTCTCTCCTCCTCTCCTCTCCACCCTACACAACACTCTCCTCCAGGTCTCCAGCTTTGGCAGCCACTCTGGTGTTAGAGTTAGAGTTGGAGGTGTTGAAGGCGTGCAGGTAGCCATGTGTGAGAGCAGGGGGCTGTTGGTCGCTGCCCATGCTGCTCGCTGAACTGGCCGTTGAGGCGCACTGGACCAGCATGCCTTGCACCGACTGGCTCCTCCTGGTCCATATCACACTCAGTCGCTTGGCATAGCTGTAGCAGGTTGTTGTGGTGATCTCGCCCACATCAAAGGAGCAGCTGCGTGTCCTCCCGAGTGGAGGACGATCGCCGCCCCTCCAGTCATCCAACCGCCCCTCCTCCTCCCCCTGGGCTCCAGAGTCCAGGCTGCATCTGGAGCCCACCATTTTGTCCAAGTCTCTCTCCCTCTCCTCAGAGCGGCGCAGCTTGAGCTTGCCTGAGTGTCTCAGGGCCTTGTGAGCTCTGGGATGGGGTAAGGTCTGAGAGGTGATGGCAGGGGAGTAGTACAGTGTCACTCTCTCACTCTCAGGGGTGAAAGGGGGGAATCTTTTCCCCCTCACGCCCACCTCCAGGCCCTGCTCCTCAGCCTTTCTCTCTCCACTGAGCTGATCAGAGTCAAGCGTTGTCCTGGGCTTGTTCTTGGCTTGGGGTTTGGTTTTCGATGGCAGGGGCTTAGCCTTTTGGCCAAGAATGCCTTTGGGCAGAGCCACCATCATCACTCTCCCATTCCCATTGGTCTGAGCGTAAACGTCCACTTCTCCCTTGGAGGGCAGGAAGTTGTCATGGTGATGGGCAGGGTAGTGACCCTCGTCTCTGCAGTCTCCACAGACGCGGTGCCTCACCATCATCGCCACGGTGAACACCAGCAGCATCACCACGATGACCCCGCCCACCATGATTGTCAGTGTGCCGCCCAGGAAGTGCGCCTGCATGGAACGGCACTCTGGGAAGTCCTCCTTGGTGCTGAACTGGGTGCAACCCAGGACCTTGGTGGTGGCCAGGGTGGACAGCCCGTCGTCAAAGATGGCCAGGACACACAGGCTGTAGTCAGCTCCAGACACAAGGTTCTTTAGCAGGAACGCGTTGCTTGTAGGAGGCAGAATCCTAACAGACAGGGAAGGGAGTAATAAAAGAAAAAAGGATATTGAGTAATTTGCCGAGGAGAGAAAGGATCTCTGAGAGCAGCTAGGAGAGAGAGACAAATGAAATGCAATAAGCTACAGTACAACTCCTTAGTGCTAATGATGATGAGCAGCCAGCTAGAGGGAGGAGGAGTCAGATCTGCTCATTTGTTGTGGAAATGGGCTTAATCAATAATACTCTGCTGTAGAGGGAGAAGGGCAATAGAAAGGGTGAGATTGATATTCAGGGAAATTGGAGGCAGACTGAAGATGGCGCCGGAGAACAAGGACAACTTTTTACGTATTCCGAACCAATTCTTTTTTTGTTGTCGTCAACGACAAGACAGCCGATAAGGAGGAGGTCCGAGACCTGGCCGTGTGGTGCCAGGTCAATAATCTCTCCCTCAACGTGATCAAGACAAAGATAATGATTGTGGACTACAGGAAAATGAGGGCCGAGCACGCCCCCATTCTCATCGACAGGGCTGCAGTGGAGCAGGTTGAGAGTTTCAAGGTCCTTGGTGTCCACATCACCAACAAACTAACATGGGCCAAGCAGCACCAAGACAGTTGTGAAGAGGGCACGACAAAACCTATTCCCCCTCAGGAGACTGAAAAGATTTGGAATGGGTCCTCAGATCCTCAAGGTTATACAGTTGCACCATCGAGAGCTTTCTGACTGGTTGCATCACTGCCTTGAATGGCAACTGCTCGGCCCGACCGCAAGGCACTACAGAGGGTAGTGCGAACGGCCCAGTACATCACTGGGGCCAATCTTCCTGCCATCCAGGACCTCTACACCAGGCCAGACACCATGGCAAGCAGTACCTGAGTGCCATGTCTAGGTCCAAGAGGCTTCTAAACAGCTTCTACCTCCACTGTAGTCACTCTAATATCTCTACCTACATGTACATATTACTTTGACTATCAGTACATTGACTCTGTACCCGTATACCCCTGTGTATAGTCTCGCTGTTATTTTACTGCTTCTCTTTAATTACTTGTTACTTTTATTTCTTATTCTTACTCATATTTTTTTAAACTGCGTTGTTGGTCAGTGGCTCATAAGTAAGCATTTCACTAAGAATACCTCTTGTATTCGGCGCGTGTGACTAATACAATTTTATTTGAAACCAGTCTGTTTACGTATGTTTTTTTTCCTCTCCTCAGAAACGTGTCTTGCCAAGCGATGAGCTATTAAAGACAATTCCGAGGCAATGACACATACTCGCACCCTAATCACCACCCCCGCCCAAACGCTGTACGCAAGGAAGAGGACAAGACGGCAAACACTTCCGTTTTTTAATGTCTTTCACCCCTCCTTCTTCCAACTGACTGCTCGTGTCAAATCTCTTGTTAAATGCTGCAGCTTATTGTATGGATTCAGACGGCTGTGTAGAACAGTATTGAAAATGTATTGGACGGTGTAAATGAGGCTGAATGTGTTTACCGTTGAGAGGTAATTGCGAGCTCTGAAAGGCAGACCTTGAGCAATTTCTAATTTCATCTGGCGGGCAGTTAACCTTTCTGGCGCCCTTGCTCTCCCTCATTCCTCCACACTATCCTCAAATTATATCTAGCTTTGGGTTACATTACTTTGTTATTACATTTAGTTGTTTACAGGCAGGCTTTGTAATGAAAATTGGAAAGATGGGCTTTACGCGGAACATTAACTCAGAATATGCAAGCTATTATCTCCGTAGGCTTATATAAGGTGAATAACTGCATTGTAAGCTCTACTGAACCTGTCAAAGGGATATGCTGTTTAAAGAAATTAGCCATGGAGTCCCAGAGACGGTAGAAATTAATGTTTGCCTTCATCCATCTTATTTAGCTATGAAGACTACATATACCTTGGCATATATTAGTCATCCAAATGTGTGTATTTGCATACTTATTCTTTGATCTTGGAAGGCTTAGCAAGCAGTTCACCTGGCCTTATTGGAACACCAGGGAATTATGGTGTTATGAGGCATCAAATGTTTAGAGTATGAGACTAACCATCACTTCCTGACTTAGTGGGGGATGAAAGCTGGAAATGTCAAATTGGGAGGCGTTCTTCCTGTTTTTCATTCTGACAGCTGTTTGCACACATTAGTGTGTCCTGACAAGTCCTTGAGAATCGTTCAGTATATGATATAAAACACTGCATGTCTATTTAGGTGCCTATCCCTACCTCCACAAACTGAAGTGGGTTCAGTGTTCCCTAGACCCAAACCCACCATCTCCCTATTTATCTCCATTTCAGACTGACAGATGGGATGTGACACTGTCCTCAGATCTGTGGCTTGCACTTTTTAAAAAATTTTTTATAAGGACTTCAACCTCCTTTTCCCACAGTCTTCTCTCTCTCTCCTTCCATTGCCCTATCTCCCTTCCATCTCTTTCCTTTCCCTCTATCACTCATTCATACTTTACAGTCAACTACGCCTGCTCTCCTTTAATTCATGTGTCAGTGTTCATGTTCATCACTCCTGGTCCCTGTCATTCAAGGACACTCTGTGATAACTCGGATCAATTGTAAAACCACTGGGGTGTTTTGTACATGACAGTATTACAATGGAAGACCACACAGAGGTGTTTGTTTTGCATCTAGCCTTTTGATTGATCTATTCATGCTTGCCCAGTTGGAACTGTCTCATAGGTTCTGTAGGATGGCTGTGTCGCTGAGGGGAGCTTACCTGTACACCAGGGCGTCGTCTGCAGTGCAGTTGTACTGGATCTGGTACATCCACACCAGGTACGGCCCAGTGGCCCGGCCCAGGACCCAGCGCACCTGGGCAGAGGTGGCAGTCGCTCCCAGGACCCCCACCAAATGCTCACTGGCATCTGCATCTCCACTCTCTCCCTCTGTGGCGTTCTTGACAGTCACCACCCCTCCACCACCCTTCCGGCCTGCCCCTCTTCTCCCACTGGAGATATCTGATGACCCAGGGTCCCCTCGAGGGCTGGTTAGGGGGACAGTGTTGTTGCCGCGGTGAGGGAGGGGGATGATCTTCAGGTCTATCAGGGCCGTAGCCTCCCCGGCAGCATTGATGGCAATGCAGGTGTATGCCCCATCGTCTCGGGCACGGGTCACCAGCACGTCCAGGGTGCCGTTGTAGTAGGAGTGCACACGGCTGGAGTTGGCTACTATGCGGTCATCAGGGGAGATCCAGTGGATGATTGGCTCTGGGTCTCCAATGGCACGGCACCTCAGTGTGGCCCTCTGGCCCTCCAGCACCCAAAGCTTGTTGGAGTGGCGCGTGATGAGCGGAGGCTCACAGGTGAACTCCTCTTCTGGAATGGACCAGAAGTAGCGCCCAGCCAGGTGGACGGGAGTGGCGCACGTCTCCATGTCGTCCCCGCGGATCAGCCGCCTCAGCCACAGCAGCTCACAGTTACAGTGCAGGGGGTTCCCACCGAAGCTCAGGCTGATGACAGTGTTGTAGGGGGTGGGGCTGACCACGCCTGTCTGGGAGCGGGAGAACAGGGGGTCAGGGGGCAGAGTCTGCAGCCGGTTGGACGTCATGTCGAGACGAGCCAGCTTGTACAATTCTCCGAAGGAGCCCTCGGCGATGTGGTCCAGGAGGTTGTGGTCCAGGTTGAGGGTGTGCAGGCTGGCCATGTTCTGGATGGCCTCCCAGGGGACCTTCCTCAGGTTGTTGTAGGACAGGTCCAGATCCTCCAGCGTCTGCAGGAAGTCATCAAATGCCTCGGTGGAGACGTTGGTCAGCTGGTTGTTGTTGATGATAAGATGCTGCAAGTTAGTTAGGCCGGACAGGTCTTTTGGCCCCACCACGGTCAGCCGGTTGGTGTCCAGGTGAAGTGAACGCAGGCTCTGAAGGTCAGCGAAGGCCAGAGGTTTCAGGGCATGGATGGTGTTCCTGGACAGAGTTAGCTCTACCAGGCCTGACATGTTGGCGAAGTCCACTCTGCCCACCTCCAGGATGAAGTTGTCAGCCAGACGGAGCTCCACTGTGCGCCGGTCAATGTCAGGAGGGACGAACAGCAGGCCCTTGTTGACACAGAGCGTGCTCAGAGACTCTGAGAGGTTTCGGCACACACAGTGGAAGGGACAGATGGAGACCATGCCCCAGGTCTCTCCAGCGGACACGCCCGGGCCCAGCAGAGCAGAGAACACACAGGAGCAGGTCACCATGGCCAGCCAGACTACAGTCTGTGGGGTCATAGAGCAGGCAGGGGGTCTCAGGGAAGGGTTGGTGACTTTTGGCTTGAGTTCAATAGGAGATAACCAGTTTATTTCCGGGTGGACCCCTTTTAGAGAGAGTTGCTTTGGAGAGGGCCTCCGAGAGGATTTTGAGTGGGGTGGAGCTGAGTATTGGTGTGATATTTGTGATTTGGATTTAGGCATTGTTGAGCTGGTTATCCATTGACCTACAGAAGAACAAGTGGGAAATCATTATCTCTCATTTCCATTGGTTTTCCCATTCAGTGGCTTTTACATCCAAAAGTGCAGTAGAGGTATTGGATTGTACAATTTGGAGTTTTAGATTTTTAAAAATCCACAAATGTTCAATACTGATTTTGTAAACTGATGTGGTTATGTTTGTGTAGGCCTATGTGTATAGTTTCAGTGAGATATGAGTGAGGTTAGATTTGATATAAACCTCCAAACCTGGGTGGTTTTCCTCAGACCGGTCACTGCTTCTGGGGTGGTGGCAATGACTACTGGTTTCCACTGTTACTGGTTCTGGGGTGGTGGCCATGACTACCGGGTTCCACTGTTACTGGTTCTGGGGTGGTGGACATGACTACTGGGTTCCACTGTTACTGGTTCTGGGGTGGTGGCCATGACTACTGGGTTCCACTGGTACTGGTTCTGGTGTGTTGGCCATGACTACTGGGTTCCACTGTTATTGGTGCCTTGTTCTCACCTTCCACTGCTCACTGTTTTGTCAGTGCTATTGCCCCATTCACCTGATACATTACAGTGTGTGTGTTGAGCATGAACATTGACCCACGTTCCATCTAATGAGAAGGAATGACATTGGGTTAAAAGCCAGACTACAAAAGGCAGGTCCTTAATGAAGCAGAATAGTGGTTTGTAGGGTGACTGAGTCTCCAGGTCATGAATGGAAGCCTAGTCGCTTGAATTATCTGTAACATTACAGGCCTGATTAATGTGACTGTTGTGCTTTTCCATGGCTGCTGTGTTTCACTGGGTTGAGAATATTACATTTGTGCTCATTTGAGCATTATGTAAGGCCAGCTTCTTCTCCTGTCACGCTCACAAAGCACCGTTTTGAGTGTGTGTGAGGGAGAATGAGAGGGGGAGATGAAGAACCCACTAGGGGAATGATGGATACAACCTATAAATAACTGTGTAATAGTGTAAACTGTGTTTGTCTCTGCATGTACTGTGCAATGATACACACAGACAAGAAATGTTGTGGTGTGTAAGGTGGGTTTAGTGTGTGCTTTATACTATAAGACACTCTTCACTGCATCATGGGAAATGTGTGTATGGGGTTAACCTTTTGGACATGTATGTCTGAGATGGGAGGAAGGGAAGATGGAGGCATGGTAACAGGGTTAGATTCTAAGCTTGACATTCTATCCCATATCTTTTCTGTATGAGTTGGCTGAGGGTTTGAATGGATTGTACATCCCCCTTAGTTCCTAATCACAGTGACTGAGGACTGCACAGTAATGGTTCCTACCTTAGTGGGTGAATATCCTGTTCTCCCACAGAACAGAACACAGAGGCCCTCATCTACAGTGCCTTGAGAAAGTATTCACACCCCTGTCCTGTTTCCACAGTTTATAACCTGCATTTCAAATTCGATTTGGTGTCACTGGCATACATATACACACAATACCACATAATGTCAAAGTCAAATGACGTTTTTAGAAATGTTAACAAAATGATAAGCTGAAAGTCAGTAAGTATTCAACCCATTTGTTATGACAAGCCTAACGTTCATGAGTAAACATTTGCTTAATAAACAAGTCACATGAGTTGCATTGACTTTCTGTGGGCAATCATGGTGTTTAACATTTTCCTCTGTACCCCACACATAAAATGATCTGTAAGGTCCCGCAGTCTAGCAGTGAATTTCAAACACAGGTTCAACCACAAAGGCCAAGGAGGTTTTCCAGTGCCTTGCATAGAAGGGTACCTATTGGTAGATGAGTAAAAAAAAAAAGCTGATATTGAATACCCCATTGAGCCTTGTTAACTTATTAATTACACTTTGGATGGTGTATTAATACACCCAGTCACTACAAAGATGCAAGCGTCCTTTCTAGCGCAGTTACCAAAGAGGAAGGAAGCTGCAGCGATCGGTTAGCTGCTCAGATAGCTGATGTTTAAAGTTAGTGAGAGATATGTACGTCTCCAGCTTCAGAGATTATTATTTTATTTTTTTTGCAATTAGTTCCAGCCACTGGCAGCAGAGAACTGGAAGGAAAGATGGCCAAAGGAGGTGTTGGCTTTGGGGATGACCAGTTATATATATCATATATATCTGCTACGGGTGGGTGTTATCGTTACCAGCAAGCTGAGATAAGGTGGAGCTTTACCTAGCATAGACTTATAGATGACTTGGAGCCAGTGGGTCTGCCGAAGAATATGTAGCGAGGGCCAGCCGACTAGAGCATACAGGTCGCAGTGGTGGGTGGTATAAGGTGATTTGTTAACAAAACGGATGGCACTGTGATAGACTGCATCCAGTTTGCTGAGTAGAGTATTGGAAGCTATTTTGTAGATGACATCGTCGAGGATCGGTAGAATAGTCAGTTTTACTAGGGTAATTTTGGTGGCGTGAGTGAAGGAGGCTTTGTTGCAAAATAGAAAGCCGATTCTAGATTTAATTATTTTGTATTGGAGACGGTCAGAACCGTCCAGAGTAGTGATGCTAGTCGGGCGGACGGGTGTGGACAGCAAACGGTTGAAAAGCATGCATTTGGTTTTACTGGCGTTTAAGAGCAGTTGGAGGCCACGGAAGGAGTGTTGTATGGCATTGAAGCTCGTTTGGAGGTTAGTTAACACAGTGTCCAAAGAAAGGCCAGATGTATACAGAATGGTGTCGTCTGCGTAGAGGTGGATCAGGGAATCACCCGCAGAAAGAGCGACATCGTTGATATATACAGAGAAATGAGTCGGCCCGAGAATTGAACCCTGTGGTATCCCCATTGAGACTGCCAGAGGTCCGGACAACAGGCCCTCCGGTTTGACACACTGAACTCTGTCTGCGAAGTAGTTGGTGAACCAGGCGAGGCAGTCATTTGTGAAACCAAGGCTATTGAATCTGCCGATAAGAATACGGTGATTGACCTGAGTCGAAAGCCTTGGCCAGGCTTGCACAGCGGAGAAGGTACGGTGGGATTCTAAATGGTCGGTGATCTGTTTATTAACTTGGCTTTCAAAGATTTTAGAAAGGCAGGTCAGGATGGATATAGGTCTATAACAGTTTGGGTCTAGAGTGTCACCCCCTTTGAAGAGGGGGGTGACTGCTGCAGCTTTCCAGTCTTTAGTGATCTCGGACGATACGAAAGGGAGGTTGAACAGACTGTTAATAGGGGTTGCAGCACTGGCGGAGGATCATTTTAGAGAGGGTCCAGATTGTCTAGCCCAGCTGATTTGTACGGGTCTAGGTTTTGCAGCTCTTTCAGAACATCTGCTATCTGAATTTGGGTGAAGGAGAAGCTGGGGACGCTCGGACAAGTAGCTCCAGGGGGTGACTAAAACAGAGTTAAATGTCTGTGATAGGAAGAACTATAGTATTGTCGTTAGTCCACAATACTATCCTAAATAACAGGGTGAAAGGAAGCCTGTATAGAATAAAACATTCCAAAACATGCATCCTGTTTGCAATAAGGCAAAAGTAAAATGCAAAAAATACGGCAAAGACACATGTACTTTATGTCCTGAATACAAAGCATTATGGTTAGGGAAAATACAATACATCACTGAGTACCACTCTTCATATTTTCAAGCATGGTGGCGGCTGCATCATGTTATAGGAATGCTTGTTATCGGCAAGGACTAGGGAGTTTTTTTTATGATAAAAAAAAAAATGGAGTAGAGATAAGCACAGGCAAAATCCTAGGCGAAAACCTGGTTCAGTATGCTTTCCAACATACACTGGGAGACACATTCGCCTTTCAGCAGCAAATATTGTACAATCCAGGTGTGCGAAGCTCTTAGACTTAGTCAGAAAGAATCAATGTTATAATTGCTGCCAAAGGTGATTCTCACATGTATTGACTCAGGGGTGTGAAATACTTATGTAAAAGAGATTTTGATTTAATTTTCAATAAATGTTTTCGCTTTGTCATTTATGGGGTGTTGTGTGTAGATGAGGAGGGAAAATGTATATTTTAATCCATTTTGAATTTAGTCAACTCACGGTGAATGAAATACTTTCTGAAGGCATTGTACATGGCAGTATTTATTTAAAAACACTATCTGGCACTATATTTAAATTCTTATCCCTAGTTATCCTCTTGGCTTGGATATGTTTCCCTCAGTGTTTTATGATCGTTGGCTCAAAGCACAGAGGGAAGACCTAGTAAACCTTTTCCATGTTGCATTACCTTACCTCTCTGTCCACCTATCCATATTTACTTTGACTTAAGCTCATCCTCCAAATCAACAAGCGTATGAGCAATTTGTTGCTTGTCAGTTTGTAATTTATATTTTACTCAGTCATTCCTGTTGTTAATATCCTTGTTTTCTGGGATTCAATTGTTGCTAGGTCAGTCCATTGTATACATCCTCCAGAATATGAAGAGAGCCAGGATTAGCAGAGTGACATGGGCACAGATAATCACATTTCCTCCACAATGTGCAATACAGTCAGGACAGACTGCGAGTTAGATGCTCTATTAAAAGAAACACAGGGTTCTATTCTAATGTGAAGAAAACAAATGAACATTAACTTACAGAAGTTTGCTGCTTATGCTGTTCAGGATGCCAAGTCCATTGATTCGTTCTGGTAACTGGAGCATGAATCGAAATAATCAGATGTAGTTTTTCAAGCATGAGCCCAGAGGCTTTCAGAGATGACAAGCTTATGTTTCCTAGATAACAAAATATTTGAAATGTGTGAAACATTTCAGTGTGCTTCGTAGCGTTTATCCTCCATCTATTCACTAATTGCAGCCATCAGTCTTCTCCCAGGACAGTATCCAGTCTCTTCTCTTTACTCTGCAGTCGTTGGTATTCAGACCCCTCTTTCCTCTCGCTGCGCATCTGTCCTTCGCAGAATCAGTGCGGCTCTAGAACATCCCCAAGTCTGTTTTTATCTCTGTTGGAGAGCAGCTTTAACCACCTGACCTCCAACCCCCTTTCTCCTCCCAGTTTCCCACTGTGTGGGAATGGTAACAATTCCTTTTCACTGCCTTGTTCCTTCCGTCATGCTGCCTGTTTTGTTTTAGTCGTCCAGACAAGTGCTGTTAAAGTAGGTTATTAACCGTAGACGCCAACAACCTATTACGGTCGCATGTTTTACCTCTGTGTTTGCCGTGCTTATTCACAACTCAATCGCTTGTTTTGACGTTAATTTCCTCCGCCATCCGGTGCTGTACCAGTCGGATTTGTGGCTTCTGCTGCAGCAAGCGTGTGTGTGAGCGAGGGAGAGACTGCAAAGTGTGTCTGCTACTGAGATGGGAGAGGGAAAGGGAGGGAGGAGGAAGAGCCTTGAGCAGTCCTGGCTTTCGATAGAAGGGGGGAAAGATGGAATTGGAGTGGCTAGGAGAAAATGCAAAAAAATGTGCGTAGGATAAATTAGTCAAAATGAAAAGAGGCTGTAGGAGGTTTTGGAGGAGGGAGAGCTAGCAGCCTCACCCCTGTCTTTATCATTTTTTAGCCTAACAGTTGTGCCAAAGTAAGGGATGGCTTCATTACTGCTGTGATTAAAGCAGTTATCATTGTATTTACACAAGCCCTTAGCAGACTGTACATTCAGCTGGTTAGCAGTTGCTGTTTTCCTGTCTGCAATCGCCTGTAGACCACTGCTACAGTGAGAAACATTACGGAGACACTGTAGCCTAATAAGGTAGCTTTATGCTGAGGTGTTTGAAATGGGATATTGGTTGGTTACTATCAAGAGGCCTGTTAAATCAGCAATTTTGGGTTTAAAAGTCCTTTCATCAATTATTCAACGTTTGATTACTACAAGTTGATCGCAATGTCCCCAATGTACCCTGCATGTTAAGTGTGGTCGCGGGGATGGAGTTTCTGATTGTTCAGCAGATTTTGGAGTGAATAAAGTCTGATTGGAGTGCTTGCTTGTCTTCCCTGCTGTGGTCTGGGGGTGTAGAGAGAGGGAGAGAGGGAGAATCTGAGAGAATCAATACGGATGATGAGAAACTCGGATGACTTACACTAGGTTTCTCAACCCAAACAGAAGTGATGAAGGTTAATACAGGTCAACACCAGCACCATGGCTGAATCTGACAGCGTGGCTTTTTGCCCTGGAGTTTGAGGGAACGAGACACAGAGAAGGGAGGCTTAGCCCCTCTTCATCCTCCTGGTTCCTTTCATCCCTCTTGTTTCTATTCCAATCTGGGCTAGCTGTGTTTTTTTTTTTTGTGAGGAGGACTGAGTGACTCACCCTCAGCCAGACACAAACTGGGGCTTTTTACAGAGGCCTGAGTACAGCCATGCTGGAGTGTTACACGCACCCTACAGGAACACTGTTGTATGTGTCCAACCAATAAGTGCTAGGTAACGCTGTACTCCTGACACATACATGCATACATACATACATAATGATTATTCAGCCTACTGATTTTCTAAGGTGTTTCTTATCTTTCACCGCATGGGAACCCTCATTTTGACTATTGTGTATAATTTAGGTGGAAAATGGGTTGATCTATCTGCAGGAAATTTTAGAAATTATTTACCTGGGGAAGCTGCAGGGGGACATTTTAATTTGATTCAATCCATAGCTATTCAGAGTCTGGACAATGGAGGATGTGCGGCAAATTGCAGAGGATCTCTTCAGGACCAAGGACAGCAGCACTCTGAGCCTTACACCACAGTACTGTCAGAGAGCAGAATAAACTCGCTGGGGCTGGCCATCTTCACCGTACTGTCAGAACTCTTGCCAGTTGACAAATTGGTCAATATTTTGAAGCAAATAACCCTGGCTTTTTGTGCCTTTCTCTTAATCATGAATGGCTCATTTGGAAGTGGTGTCATGGATGCATAATTTATCAGCCGGTCCAAAGAAGAGGCCTTGAACATTTCCCAGATGCATTGTGCTCAAAGGGTTGTTTTTTTTCACCCCCTCTTTCCTGCCCACTTGATGCAGTCATTATTAAAATGAAAGGTTAGTTAGCTGTGATTGATGGTGATTGATGGTTTCCCAGAAAGTTTGTAACAGCACGACTCACAAAGCTGTAATTAGAGAGCAAGGAGTGTCAGGGCACAAGCTATATCCTCTATTCTTACATAACTAGAGAATAAGAACGATCTGATTTGTGCGTTTTTATATCGACATTCCATACAAAATGAATGAATTGTACTGTCATCATACTGACAATGATGCAACTATGGACTAATTTATCTCTTCTCAGAAAGAAGCTAATCTTATTTAGTTTCTGAATTTATATTGCCAATGCAGACTTTCACATATGTTATTTATTAACGTCCTCTGTCATGTTCTTAGTTTGCTTTAGTCTTTTGGTGAGGGTTGGGTCTGTTGTAAGACCTGTAATTGGGTCTACATGTATTTTGTTCCTGCACAGACAAACATCCCCTTCCTCCAGAACGTTCTGAGTAACGATCAGTTCCTGTACGGCACCGTTGACACCCAGTTCATAGATGAGAACCAGGAACTCTTCAACCTCAAGCCGGTCCAGAACCGAGCCCAGAAGCTGCTGCACTACCTGGGTAAAATGTCTTCAACTCACTGAAATTAGATTTGTTATTTCATAAACTGTGCTTCTTGAACTCAATTTAAAATAATTTGTTTCTTAATCTGTCTCTCTTTGTTGGTATAAATTATTTGAACTTTAGACACCACTTACTCAGTCATCTGATGTGTAGCTAATGATTGTCTTGATTCGTTGAACAATTGAAGCTTCCCTCCCTTCCCTCCCTAGATCAAGTGGTGAGTTAGTTGAATTCATACCTGGCTGGAATTAAAGCCGGTTTACGGCACAACTTTTTTTGGAGGGGTTTTAAATGTATTTTTTTTAGGGGGTGGATCAGCTTTAATATTTGATTGTTGCTTCCATCAATGTAATTATCTGCATCATTTCTAATCCCCCATATATTTTGGGGAAAAATATATAAACTCTGTGACTAACAGAAATTGAATAATGTGTCCCTGAACAACGGGGGGATCAAAATTAAAAGTCAGTATCTAATGTGGCCACCAGCTGCGTTAAGTACTGCAGTGCATCTCCTTGTGGACTGCACCAGATTTGCCAGTTCTTGCTGTGAGATGTTACCCCACTCTTCCACCAAGGCACCTGCAAGTTCCCGGACATTTCTGGGGGGAATGGCCCTATCCCTCACCCTCCGATCCAACAGGTCCCAGATGTGCTCAATGGGATTGAGATCCGGGCTCTTCGGCGGCCATGGCAGAACACTGACATTCCTGTCTTGCAGGAAATCACGCACAGAACGAGCAGTATGGCGTTGAGATTGCCTGCAATGATAACAAGCTCAGTCCGATGATGCTGTGACACACCGCCCCAGACCATGACGGACCCTCCACCTCCAAATCGATCCCACCCGAGAGTACAGGCCTCGGTGTAACGCTCATTCCTTCGACGATAAACGCGAATCCGACCATCACCCCAACAAGCCCCCAGCCTCTCTTAGCCTATTGCGGACAGTCTGAGCACTGATGGAGGGATTATGCATTCCTGGTGTAACTCGGGCAGTTGTTGCCATCCTGTCCCGCAGGTGTGATGTTAGGATGTACCGATCCTGTGCAGGTGTTACATGTGGTCTGCCACTGCGAGGACGATCAGCTGTCCGTCCCGTCTCCCTGTAGCGCTGTCCTAGGCGTCTCACAGTACAGACATTGCAATTTATTGCCCTGGCCACATCTACAGTCCTCATGCCTCCTTGCAGCATGCCTAAGGCACATTCACGCAGATGAGCAGGGACCTAGGCATCTTTCTTTTGGTGCTTTTCATAGTCACTAGAAAGGCCTCTTTAGTGTCCTAAGTTTTCATAACTGTGACCTTAATTGCCTACCGTCTAAGCTGTAAGCTGTTAGTCTGTAAACTGCATGTTCGTTAATTGTTTATGGTTCGTTGAACAACCATGGAAATGGTGTTTAAACTCTTTACAGTGATCTGTGAAGTTATTTGGATTTTTACTAATTATCTTTGAAAGACAGGGTCCTGAAAAAGGGACGTTTCTTTTTTTGCGGAGTTTATATTGATATACATCAAATCAAATTGATTTATATAGCCCTTCTTACATCAGCTGATATCTCAAAGTGCTGTACAGAAACCCAGCCTAAAACCCCAGACAGAACATGGCCAAGATGTTCAGATGTTCATAAATTGAACAACATGGTCAAATAATAATAATCACAGTAGTTGTCGAGGGTGCAGCAAGTCAGCACCTCAGGAGTAAATGTCAGTTGGCTTTTCATAGCCGATCATTAGGAGTATCTCTACTGCTCCTGCTGTCTCTAGAGAGTTGAAAACAGCAGGTCTGGGACAGGTAGGACGTCCGGTGAACAGGTCAGGATTCCATAGCCGCAGGCAGAACACTTGAAACTGGAGCAGCAGTACGGCCAGGTGGACTGGGGACAGCAAGGAGTCGTCATGCCAGGTAGTCCTGAGGCATGGTCCTAGGGCTCAGGTCCTCCGAGAGAGAAAGAGAATTAGAGAGAGCGGAGATCATACGTTTCCTGGAGGAAGAAGGATGAGTACAACCCCAAGAACACCATCCCAACTGTGAAGCATGGAGGTGGAAACATCATTCTTTGGGGATGCTTTTCTGCAAAGGGGACAGGACGTCTGCACTGTAATTGAGGGGAGGATGGATGGGGCCATGTATCACGAGATCTTGGCCAACAACCTCCTTCCCTCAGTAAGAGCATTGAAGATGGGTCGTGGCTGGGTCTTCCAGCATGACAACGACACGAAACACACAGCCAGAGCAACTAAGGAGTGGCTCCGTAAGAAGCATCTCAAGGTCCTGGAGTGGCCTAGCCAGTCTCCAGACCTGAACCCAATAGAAAATCTTTGGAGGGAGCTGAAAGTCCGTATTGCCCAGCGACAGCCCCGAAACCTGAAGGATCTGGAGAAGGTCTGTATGGAGGAGTGGGCCAAAATCCCTGCCGCAGTGTGTGCAAACCTGGTCAAGAACCACAGGAAACGTATGATCTCTGTAATTGCAAACAAAGGTTTCTATAACAAATATTAAGTTCTGCTTTTCTGAGGTATCAAATACTTGCAATAAAATGCTAATTAATTACTTAAAAATCATACAATGTGATTTTATGGATTTTTGTTGAAGTTGGAAGTTTACATACACCTTAGCCAAATACATTTAGTCAGTTTTTCACAATTCCTGACATTTAATCCTAGTAAGACTTCCCTGTCTTAGGTCAGTTAGGATCACCACTTTATGTTAAGATTGTGAAATGTCAGAATAATATTAGAGAATGATTTATTTCAGGTTTTATTTCTTTCATCACATTCCCAGTGGGTCAGAAGTTTACATACACTCAATTAGTGTTTGGTAGCATTGCCGTTAAATTGTTTAAAAGGAAATCAGCCAAGACCTTAGAACAAAAATTGTAGACCTCCACAAGTCTGGTTCAACCTTGGGAGCAATTTCCAAATGCCTGAAGGTACCACTTTCATCTGTACAAACAATGGTACGCAAGTATAAATACCATGAGACCACGCAGCCGTCATATCGCTCAGGAAGAAGACGCGTTCTGTCTTCTAGAGATGAACACACTTTGGTGCGAAAAGTGCAAATCAATCCCAGAACAACAGCAAAGGGCCTTGTGAAGATGCTGGAGGAAACGGGTACAAAAGTGTCTATATCCACAGCAAGCCGAAGAACACCATCCTAACCGTGAAGCGCGGGGGTGGTAGCATCATGTTGTGGGGCTGCTTTGCTGCAGGAGGGACTGGTGCACTTCACAAAATAGATTGCATCATGAGGTAGGAAAATTATGTGGATATATTGAAGCAACATCTCAAGACATCAGTCAGGAAGTTAATGCTTGGTCGCAAATGGGTCTTCCAAATGGATAATGACCCCAAGCATACTTCCAAGTTGTGGCAAAATGGCTTAAGGACAACAAAGTCAAGGTATTGGAGTGGCCATCACAAAGCCCTGACCTCAATCCCATAGAACATTTGTGGGCAGGACTGAAAAAGCATGTGCGAGCAAGGAGGTCTACAAACCTGATTCAGTTACACCAGCTCTGTCAGGAGGAATGGGCCAAAATTCACCCAAATTATTGTGGGAAGCTTGTGGAAGGCTACCTGAAATGTTTGACCCAAGTTAAACAATTTAAAGGCAATGCTACCAAATACTAATTGAGTGTATGTAAACTTCTGACCCACTGGGAATGTGATAAATTAAAAAGCTGAAATAAATCATTAACTCTATTCTGACATTCACATTCTTAAAATCAAGTGGTAATCCTAACTGACCTAAGACAGGGTATTTTTACTAGGATTATAAATGTCAGGAATTGTGAAAAACTGAGTTTAAATGTATTTGGCTAAGGTGAATGTAAACTTCGACTTCAACTGTGTGTGTGTGTGTGTGTGTGTGTAATATATGTACTTACAGTGGGGCAATAAAGTATTTAGTCAGCCACCAATTGTGCAAGTTCTCCCACTTAAAATGAGGTCTGTAATTGCGCGTGTGTGTAAACATTCTATTGGTTGCAAGAATTCTGTATAATTTAAATTCAAAGTTTTGAATCCGGTGTTTTGCGTAAACCATGTGCCATGGAATCGGTATATTGGAAAAATACGGCTCAACCTTTTGTTCAAACATTGCCTACCCATGGAGTCTATAGTATTGTACATCACTTCCTTGACTATACTGAACACTCTGACATTAGTTCTAACAAATGACGCCTTTGCTATTTAACTTGCATATACAGTGCGTTCAGAAAGTATTCAGACCCCTTTTTCCACATTTTGTTACGTTACAACCATATTCTAAAATATATATATGTAATTCCCTCAATCTCCACACAATACCCTATAATAACAAAGTGAAAAAAACTACACAATTTTTTTTTTTGCAAATGTATTTAAAAATGAACAAATACCTTTTTATATACATAACTATTCAGACCCTTCTCCAGACTGGAAATTGAGCTCAGGTGCATCCTGTTTCCATTGATCATCCTTGAGATGCTTCTACTACTTGATTGGAGTCCACCTGTGGTAAATACAATTGATTGGACATGATTTGGAAAGGCACACACTTGTCTATATAAGGTCCCACAGTTGACTGTGCATATTAGCCATAATTCAAGCCATGAGGTTGAAGGAATTGTCCTTCGAGCTCTGAGACAGGATTGTGTCGAGGGACAGATCTCGGGAAGGGTACAAAAAGTATTCTGTAGCATGAAGGTCCACAAGAACTCAGTGGCCTCCATTCATAAATGGAAGGAGTTTGGAACCACTAAGACTCTTCTTATAGCTGGCCACCCGGCCAAACTGAGCAATCGAGGGAGAAGGACCTTGGTCATGGAGGTGACACTGGTCACACTGACAGAGCTCCAGAGTTCCTCTGTGGAGTTAAGAGAACCTTCCAGAAGGACAACCATCTCTGCAGCACTCCACCAATTAGGCTGTTATGGTAGGGTGGCCAGATGGAAGCCACTCCTGAGTAAAAGGCACATGACAGCCTGCATGGAGTTTGCCAAAAGGCACCTGAAGGACTATGAGAAACAAGATTCTCTGTTCTGATGAAACCAAGATTGAGCTCTTTGGCCCTAATGCCAAGCGCCACGTCTGGAGGAAATCTGGCACCATCCCTACGGTGAAGCATTGTGGTGGCAGCATCATGCTGTGGGGATGTTTTTCTGTGGCAGGGACTGGGAGACTATTCGGGATGGGGAAAGATGAACAGAGCAAAGTACAGAGATCATTGATGAAAACCTGCTCCAGAGCACTCAGGACCTCAGACTGGGGCAAAGGATCACGTTCCAACAGGACAACGGTCCTAAGCACACAGCCAAGAAAAAGCAGGAGTGACTTCGGGACAAGTCTCAATGTCCTTTAGTGGCCCAGCCAGAGCCCGGACTTGAACCCGATCTAACATCTCTGGGGAGACCTGAAAATAGCTATGCAAGTGACGCTTCCCATCCAACCTGGGAGTTTGAGAGGATCTGCAGAGAAGAATGGGAGAAACTCTCCAAATACAGGTGTGCCAAGCTTGTAGTGTCATACCCAAGAAGACGCGAGGCTGTAATCCAAAGGTGCTTCAACAAGTACAAAGGGTCTGAATACTTATGTAAATGTCATATTTCAGTTTATTTGTAAGAAATGTGCAAACATTTCTAAACCCAGTTTTTGCTTTGTCATTATGGGGTATTATGTGTAGATTGATGAGGGGGGATTAACATTGGAATCAATTTTAGAATAAGGCGG
The DNA here is from genome assembly GCF_002021735.2 of Oncorhynchus kisutch. Lineage (NCBI taxonomy): Eukaryota > Metazoa > Chordata > Actinopteri > Salmoniformes > Salmonidae > Oncorhynchus > Oncorhynchus kisutch. The sequence continues at coordinate 33,243,673 of NC_034202.2, read as the reverse complement.
TAACGTATAAACATTTGGAAAGAATACTTTCCGAATGCACTGTACGTCTGGAGTGATTTTAGTATGCTTTTCTCCCATATAATGTTGCGCTGGGAATTGCCAGGGACCTCCACGATACAATATTATCACAATACTTAGGGGCCGATAATGTATTGCAGTTCTCATGACTCTATATGTATTCTTGATTGCGATTCGGTAATGCTATTTGATTCTATACATATTGCTCACTATATGTCTGCTGCAGAGGGACAAGAACATTTTGTGGAAATGTGAATAAATGTAGGAGGATATAAAACAGATCTGGTAAAGGATAATACAAAGAAAAAACCAAACGTTCTTTAGTATTTGTTTTTGTACCGTCTTTGAAATGCAAGAGAAAGGCCATAATGTATTATTCCAGCCCAGGTGCAATTTAGATTTTGGCCACTCAATGGCAGCAGTGCATGTGCAAAGTTTTAGACTGATCCAATGAACCATTGCATTTCTGTTCTAAATGTTGTCAAGACTGCTGAAATGTGCCTAATTTGTTAATAACTTTTCATGTTCAAAACTGTGCACTCTCCTCAAACAATTAGCATGGCATTATTTCACTGTAATAGCTACTGTAAATTGGACAGTGCAGTTAGATTAACAAGAATTTAAGCTTTCAGCCAATTTCAGATATGTCTATGTCCTGGGAAATGTTCTTGTTACTTACAACCTCATGCTTATCGCATAAGTCTACATTATCCCAACCGTCCCGTGTATGGGACATTGATCCCGAAAAACTTTTAAAAGAAGATGGAGAACAAGCTATAGGATGAAAAATACCATAGTTTTGGCACAGGTATAGCTGATTAGCGCCAGCTAATGCAACCTAGCAAACAAAATCGATACTTTGAGTCAAAGTTAAAATGTAATATCCAAAATAATATTGCGATATGTAACTGGACCCCCCCCTCCCCATCATTAATATAATGTATTGGTAGGTTTTAAATGCCTACGACGATGGCCAACTCATGTTTTCTGATTCTTTCCTGCTGTCCTGTTTCAGGTCATGTGATGGTAAACGGACCCACCACTCCCATACCAGTGAAGGCCAAGCCCTCATCTATCGATCCTGTGATCCCACCCGTTCCTCTGGGTGAGATTCCAAACTACAAAACCTACCAGCTTTCTGTGAAACCTCTTTTTGTTTTTTCTTGTAGCAGCCCATTTTGTTTTAATACAGTCAGTACAACATAGTAAAAGCTATGTATTGATGTGGATTAGGTGAGCCTCCGGTTGGGTTCCGTGATGTCTTATTGAGGGAGGGTCCAGAGGGCTTTGCCAAGGCAGTGCGTGCCCACAAGGGTCTGCTGCTCATGGACACCACCTTCAGAGATGCCCACCAGTCTCTCCTGGCCACCCGTGTCCGCACCCACGACCTCAAACAGATCGCCCCCTTCGTAGCCCACAACTTCAACAACCTCTTCAGCGTTGAGAACTGGGGAGGTGAGGAGTTGTTTACCACCAGTGCTCGCACTCAATCTTTTGAATGTATTTTCTATTACCACACGTTTTCCCATCTCAATCTGCACTTTCTGTTTTTCTCTGGGTCGATTTTGCAGCCTGCCTATGATTCAGTGGCCTCATTATAAACATTATGTTTTGAAAGATCCCAGTTTGAGTTGAAAGGTCAAATATAATTAACTGCTAGGGTAAATTTAAAATGTGACACCGCTTCAGGCCTGAGTTCACATCATTGAGCTGAGCAAGTTAGTGTATCTGGGTTATTCGGGGGGGGGGTGTTCTTCTCCTCCTCATGTCTCTGAAGAAAAAGGACGGCACACTTTTGGTTGATATGGATAGACTGACATTATGTTTCTAAATAGAGACTGAAGAAAGGCTCAGTCTCATCTGTACCAAAGTGATGTATGAAAATACATGTTTTATTTGGCTCTTTTTTAGAAAATAAGCTACAGGAGATCACCTAAGAATCTACTGTGACTGTGTCCAAAAACATTTTGATGTTGAGGGATCTGGACATTAGACTAGGGAGAGAGTCCTTCCTTCTCTGGATGAATAGGAGAGATTCATAGTCTTTTCATGAAATCTGTCCATTTACTGTCTAGTAGATACATAAGCAGTCCAAATGCTGAGGTTTATGGAGTCTGTTGCTATGGCAGTTATTGATCATTCCTCTTCTGTGCAGGTGCCACCTTTGATGTGGCGATGCGTTTCCTGTGTGAGTGTCCATGGAAACGGCTGCAGGAGCTGAGGGCTCTGCTGCCCAACGTGCCCTTCCAGATGCTGCTCAGAGGAGCCAATGCTGTGGGGTACACCAATTACCCTGACAACGCCGTGTTCAAGTCAGTACCTCTGCCCTGGATCATGCAACCCTTAATCCTTATTCCAACCAGAGCACGTATAGTGTCAACCCAGCCCTCACGGTTTGAGGGTTATGCATGGTATTTTTAGAAAGCATCACCCTTGAACCCAAGGTCTCTTCACTTGTACTCATCCATCTTTTAATTGTTCTGACCAGGTTCTGTGAGGTGGCCAAGGAGAACGGCATGGACATCTTCCGTGTGTTTGACTCTCTGAACTACCTTCCCAACCTGATGCTGGGTATGGAGGCTGCTGGGGCTGCCGGGGGTGTGGTGGAGGCCTCCATCTCCTACACAGGGGATGTGTCTGACCCAATGAGGCAAAAGTACTCTCTGGAGTACTACCTGAAGCTGGCTGATGAGCTGGTCAGAGCTGGAACACACATACTGAACGTCAAGGTACTTTAGGGTGACTCTGAACCAAACCCACTGATGTGGTTTATCTCAACCACGTACATGTTCTATTTATATTGCGCTATATATACATTTTTTTGATTAGTAACTAGTGACTCGGTCATAAATAACTAAAGAGAAAGGAGTCTGTCATGTTGTTGACCCCTCTATCCTTCTGCAGGACATGGCAGGGCTGCTGAAGCCTGAGTCCAGCCGCATGTTGATTGGTGCTCTGAGGGACCGTTTCCCTGATATGCCCATCCACGTCCACACCCACGACACGGCAGGCGCCGGCGTGGCTGCCATGCTGGCGTGTGCCGAGGCCGGGGCTGACATCGTAGACGTCGCTGTGGACTCCATGGCTGGAATGACATCACAGCCCAGCATGGGAGCTATTGTCGCCTGCACTAAGGGAACCAATCTCAGCACAGGTGAGCTGCCAGCCAATGAAGGGCAAATAAAGTGAGCTGCCAGCCAATGAAGGGCAAATAAAGTGAGCTGCCAGCCAATGGAGGGCAAATAAAGTGAGGTGCCAGCCAATGGAGGGCAAATAAAGTGAGGTGCCAGCCAATGGAGGGCAAATAAAGTGAGCTGCCAGCCAATGGAGGGCAAATAAAGTGAGGTGCAAGTCAGTTAAGAACGAATTATTATTTACAATGACGGCCTAGGAACAGCGGGTTAACTGCCTTGTTCGGGGGCAGAATGACCGATTTTTACCTCGGGGATTCGAACTAGCAACATTTTGGTTACTGGCCCAACGCTCTAACCACTAGACTACCTGCCGCCCCTCTGAATGGAGGGAAAATAAAGTGAGCTGCCAGCCAATCAAGAATAAATATAAAAAGCTGCCGGCCAAGGTCTTCTATTGCAAACCGGTTGTATATACACACAGGGGGAGCAGTGAACCATTTTCTTCTGTTCTTTGTTTGCTATGTGGGAGCATTTAAAAAGGTAAAAGGCTGAGACCTTTAGCCCCATGAAAGGATGCTACAGTCAACAAGGACAAGGAAAAGCAACAGAGAATTATATTTTATTTTTTTACCTTATTTAACTAGACAAGTCAGTTATGAACAAATTATTATTTACAATGACGGCCTACCAAAAGGCAGAAGACCTCCTGCGGGGACAGGGGCTAGGATTAAAAATAAATAACACACACATAGGACAAAACACACATCACGACGAGAGACAACACAACACTACACCAAGACAGACCTAGGACAACAACATAGCAAGACAGCAACACATGACCACATTATGCAGTCATGACAAGTCATGAAAATGTAGCTACTGACACAAGCTGTTTATGGCTGTAGAAATGGGTAGTTAATTGGCATTTTTGCCGCCTCGATGTGCATATGACATCCTCAAGTGTTTTTAAAGATCCATTTTCTGTTTGTGACGGAGGTTACTCTGCCTAGATGGCTCTGAATATAACACTTCAAAATGTGTTTGTAGAACCGACTGCAACAGCTAGTGACAATTTAATTATGCTGATGCTTAGTGCATATTTACACTGCGGTTGAGTTAAACAAACTGTCTTAATGGCTATAACCCAGAGAACATGGTACACATGGGAGGTGACACTGTTCATGTGTAGAGGGTAATGTAAAAAGGGCCAAATTAAGCATGATTGTTGCAGGGAAGCGGAGAGGGAACTAGAGGAAAAGGCAGGGGGAGAGTGGCAGAAAGGGCAGAAGGAAGTTCACCACACAACTGTCATTTCGCAGCTCACAAAACAACCCTGCGACCTTCAGTTAATTGAGACATTACAGCAGCAGGAAAGTCTTAACCTGCTGTAATGACCTTGGCCTGCAAGCCTCCGTGAAGCTCTGTCTCTGCGTGGGAACAGGATTGTGGTCAGAACCAAGTTCCCCTGGCTGCAGCCAGCCATGTTGTTGCTAGGGGAACGGTGGTGAGACCAGATCATTGCCCTTGTGTTATTCAGGAGGGAATCTGTCAGCTGCAGGCTAGTGTTGCCTGTTATCACGCTGCCACCAGCCGTGACTGACGGTTACCGTGTGCTTTGATTCATCAACGATGGTGGACAAGGTGAAAGGCTGTTCTTTCATTCATATTGTTTCGATGAACAAAGAGCAGCAGATGAAATGGCAAATTCTCACAATTGATGAGCATTTAATCTAATCCTGCCATATGATACAAGGGTTTAATAACTACATATTTTGTTCAATGAATCCGGCTTAGATTAGCTACTTTTAAACCCTTAATTATTGAAATAAAGTGGCTGAAAAAAAAAGAATGGAGTTGCTGTTTGTTTTGAATTGAACAACACTTGAGAATATAATGAATTTGTCATGAGGAGCATGGAGGTAGCAGCTGCTCTGAAATGACTTGACCATATACTGGTGTACTGTTTGGGAATACATCACTACCTGAGCACTTACCAGCTAGTTCATTGTTTCTCATTCTAATCCAGTTAACTAAATGTCCTCTTTAGAAAATGAAACATGGCAGGACAGAATTAGAAAAATGTTGGGAAATTGAGTAGTTTTTTAAAATGATATAACCCAGACATTATTTTGTTGGATGCGAGTTGTTGAAAGTGTAGACAGTCGAGAGGTGAAATTTAGCATCTTTCTTTTGCTGGTTCCAATGTTCCATTTCAGGACTCGTGCATTTAATATATATATTTCATTTTTATTGTACCTTTTATTTAACTAGGCAAGTCAGTTAAGAACAAATTCTTATTTACAATGATGGCCTACTGGGGAACAGTGGTTTAACTGCCTTGTTCAGGGGCAGAACGACAGATTTTTACCTTGTCAGCTCTGGGATTCGATCCAGCAACCTTTTGGTTACTGGCCCAACGCTCTAACCACTAGACTACCTGCCACCCCATCTATGGTCTCCAAATGTCCTCATTCAGGTAATTACTGTTCAAGGTCAAAAAACATAACTAGAAGATGTCCTGTCAGTGTGTGTGTGTGTATGATTTCAGTCAGAATCCCATCAGGATGCTCACATTCAGGGGAAAAAGACGTGTTCTTTTTGTTTATTTCTCATTAGTCTCCGCCTCCTGCTCCTTTTCACAGAGTACAAGGCTGCCTAGGTAATTGAAATGTCAGGCGGAAGTCATTTGCCCAAGAAAATTTGGTGTCTAGTTACAATTCCCTTCTGTGTTGCGCTTTAGTGCCATATATGCCATACAATATTTATCAATTTATTGTAAAATAACTTCCAAATTCATTCCAAATAAGCTACTATTTGGGCATTCATGCATGAGATAGGATGACAAGACTGCTCTAATTCATAGTTCTTCCCTCTCATACCCTTGCTTACTTCTCAAAGCGCTCTCTGACCTACTACTGCCTTGGTCATATTTATTATCAGCTGTCTGAGCAGCTTACCGATTCGCTGCAGCTGTACACAGCCCATCTGCAAATAGCCCATCCAACTTCCTACCTCATCCCCATATTGTTTTTGACTTTTTTTGCCCTTTTGCACACCAGTATTTCTACTTGCACATCATCTGCACATCTATCACTCCAGTGTTAATTTGCTAAATTGTAATTACTTCGCCACTATTGTCCTATTTATTGCCTTACCTCCTTACTCCATTTGTATATAGATTTTTCTGTTGTGTTATTGACTGTACTTTTATTTATCCCATGTGTAACTCTGTGTTTTTGTCGCACTGCTTTGCTTTATCTTGGCCAGGTTGCAGTTGTAAATGAGAACTTGTTCTCAACTGGCCTACCTGGTTAAATAAAGGTGAAATAAAACAATACACAATTGGAAGTACTTATTGGTACTTGTTTGCTGAAAATCCTCAAGTGCCTCATTTAATCTTGCTCTTTCACCTTTCCTCTTTTCCATGGTCCCATCTTCTCATTCACATGCTTTTGCTCATAAATTACTTCTGAGCTCTTCACTCCTATAAGCTTTCCATCCATATTTGATCTCTGCATCATGAGCTCTCCTCCTCTGTTCTCTCCCGTGATGCTTATAGATCATCTTTAAGTCGGCTCTAGTCCTCTGAGGGACAGGAACTGTGGTCAATATCGCGCTCTCGCGTTTGCTCTCTTGCTTTCTCATTCCTTTGCTTTTCTTTTTTCTTTTTCCTCCTCTCTGCTGATGTTTACACATCTATGTACCGGTAGATGTTTATGGATGGAGTGGGAAGCTTGATGCTAATATCCATGCTTAAAATTATTTTGTCTCTGAGATGGATAGGATAGGGAGAATGTGTGTGGGGGCGGGGGTCTGTTTGACTTATGTGTTGTCAGCTGAAGCATGGAGGTAATTGTCATTACCGCAATTTGATAGGTCTTCTGGGTAAATTAGCATTCGCAATTTATTGGCAGCAAAGAGGGCGCATTGATTGACTGACTGATGTTCCTGCTTTGGAAGCCAGTGAACACCTAAGTGGCAGGAACCACACTGATATACCTTAATGTATTCTCTGGCATGTCTCCCACATACAATATGTTTAACAAGATTGTTCCATTGTATTTGCTTGGTTATTTGTGCTACCAGCATCTATACAAATGAATTTATTTGAAGTTACTGATTTCCTTATATGAACTAACTCAGTAAATTCATTGAAATTGTTAAATGTTGCGTTTGTAAATATTTTTGTTCAGTGTATTTATCCCTGATACCTCAGTGTCATTATTCTCTGTCCTGCCCTCTCTTTGACAGGGATATCCCTGGAGAATGTTTATGACTACAGTGAGTACTGGGAGGTTGCTCGCGGGCTCTATGCACCCTTTGACTGTACAGCCACTATGAAGTCTGGCAATGCTGATGTGTATGAGAACGAGATCCCTGGAGGCCAGTACACCAACCTGCACTTCCAGGCTCACAGCATGGGCCTGGGGCACAAGTTCAAGGAGGTGAAGAAGTCCTACACAGAGGCCAACAAGCTGTTGGGTGACCTCATCAAGGTGAGGCAACCGGCCACCTATTCAAATGAAGTGATCAAACACCTTTTGTAATTCTCTCTCTGGAAGTGGATTTTGAAAAGTATTCTGATTTGTGGAGGAAAGTCTGTTTGAACTGCTGAATGAATTGCCCATTTAATTCCTTCACTCACCATCCTCCTTTCACTCTCTCTCAACTGTGTGTGTGTGTGTGAGGGAGGCTCTGTCTCAAAAACCAAATAAAACCAAATGGGAATCCGTTTGCAGAAAGGAGAGCCGTTGATCTCACCGCAGCCTAAAGTCAGATTAACCAAGGAGCTTTGAGCAAAGCTTATCTGTTATGTTCTGCAAGCTTCTGTCTGATCTCTCCAATCAATGGTATCTTTTAGCGTTTAGTCTCGCCTTGCTGGTTTTCATTTCCTAGGTCTTAATTAAATGATCAGCGATAGTTGACTTTCTGTTCTTGTCCTCCTCCATTTCCTTTGTTTCCGTCTAATATTGTCCATAACAGGCACAGCGAATCAGTCTGAGTGTCTGTTCAATAGCAGACACGCTTACTTTGCTTTCATTATGCCTCTATTCATTTGCTCCTCTCTGCTACCCCTTGTCGTCTTAGCTGCAAAAAAAATCATGTTTCTCAAACTATTTCCCCTTCTACCATACTTCTTTTGCTCTCGCTCTGTTTATCTCCTTTCTTTAATTCTCTCTCTCCTCCTGACTACCTCACTTCTGTTCACCCCTCGTTCCTCTCCTGACTACCTCACTTCCAATTTGCACACCAGCCTGGAAGTTACTAGAGTGAAATACCATGGTCTATGACAGATGGGCTGTAGCACCAGTAATGTTGTGGATAACATCTGTCTCTCTCCACCTCTCCCCGCATGCAGGTGACCCCCTCCTCGAAGATCGTGGGTGACCTGGCCCAGTTCATGGTGCAGAACTCTCTGACAAGGGCAGAGGTGGAGGAGAGGGCTGATGAGCTCTCCTTCCCCCTCTCAGTGGTGGAGTTCCTGCAGGGTCACATTGGCATCCCACACGGAGGCTTCCCTGAGCCCTTCAGGTCCAAGGTAACACACACACTACACCCACTTCACCAATTCCCAATAGATCCTAGTTCAAGGCCCTATTTTATTTTTTTCAGCATCCAAACAACATTGTTCTTTTTAACACACTGATGGGCTAATGCTTTCAATTGAGAACAGTCGGTGCATCACAATCTGCATCTCCCATTGGGCAGCTGCACTTACAGTAATCAATAGCTTGCCCTTGGGAATGGGGTACGGAGTGTAAATGGAAACATGTAACTATTCTATATCTGCCATTTCAATGCCAACCATAATGGCAGGATTTGTATTCCCACATTCTATATTAAAGGATTATTAGGTTTTTGCACTCGATGGTCATAACATTGAGAGTATATTATACTCCACTTAAATTGCAGTATTTTTTTTTATAGAGCAGAAAATACCTTTTTAGTAGGGCACATCCCCTTAAGTCAGAGAAATACTTGAGAAGTTTGCCTGTTTTTGTCTCCAATGTCCCTGGATCTCTATCACACACATGTTTCTGTTTTGAAATGTGAAGAAATATCATTTCTTTCCCCATCTCTAAGAGAACCACAATTACCCAGAAGCATTTCTCTGGAAGATCAATTATTTTCTAGGACACATTTGTGCCTCACATCACCAGTGCACAAAGCAGTTCCCCTTCTTGTTTTGTTTTCCATTGGACGCACAGTGGCACTTGAGTAATTTATTTTTCAGTTCATAAATAAATAGGCCATCTGCTTAGCATACATCATGTATAGCAAAGGAATGGTACAGCCATTATGGAGCAGCTATTTCTCATTTCCAACAGATGCCTAGCATTATCCTAATTCATTATTACACTCATGTTTACTTGTGATGTTCAAACGTTGCTTGTAGCCTGCCTAGCTCCCTTTGGACCGTTAGTGGCTGATTTCTAACCTCTGCCCCCAGGTGCTGAAGAATATGCCACGGGTGGAGGGCCGCCCGGGTGCCTCTCTGCCCGCCATGGACTTCCAGGCCCTAGAGAAACAGCTGCGAGAGACGCACGGAAATGACATCACTCCTGAGGATGTGATGTCAGCAGCCATGTACCCCAAGGTGTTCCAGGAGTTCAAGGAGTTCACCCATCAGTTTGGCCCCGTAGACTGCCTCAACACACGCCTGTTCCTCGATGGACCCAAGATTGCTGAGGAGTTTGAGGTCAGTCTCAACATGTGTGTGGATGAGAAGTGATTCATTTGACATGAACTGACTGATTACAATATATTTGCTTATGTTCTGTTTTCTTCGGCTCACACTTTCTGTGTCTGTCAGGTGGAGTTGGAGCGAGGGAAGACCCTCCACATCAAAGCCCTGGCCCTGGGAGACCTCAACAAGGCTGGCCAGAGGGAGGTGTTCTTTGAGCTGAACGGAGCACTCAGATCTGTCCTGGTCAAGGATACAGTGGCCATGAAGGTACAGTAAATCAAATCAAATGTATTTGTCACATACACATGGTTAGCAGATGTTAATGTGAGTGTAGCGAAATGCTTGTGCTTCTAGTTCAGAAAATACAGTAATAACCAACGAGTAATCTAACCTAACAATTCCAAAACTACTACCTCATACACACAAGTGTAAAGGGATAAAGAATATGTACATAAAGATATATGAATGAGTGATGGTACGGAACGGCATAGGCAAGATGCAGTAGATGGTATCGAGTACAGTATATACATATGAGATGAGTAATGTAGAGTATGTAAACAGTACATAGACGATACATAGTTACATGCTTAAAACGCATAATGACAAATAACACATTTAAGCTATTCTCACTGCTTTATAAGTTAGATATTAGATATCTCAATCGACACATTGGTGTTCCTGCAAACTCACGAAGTGTACTCTCTCTCTGCCCCTCTCTCCAGGAGATGCACTTCCACCCCAAGGCGCTGAAGGATGTGCGTGGCCAGGTGGGGGCTCCCATGCCGGGTAAGGTTGTGGAAGTGAAGGTGAAGCAGGGCCAGACGGTGGAGAAGGGCCAGCCTCTGTGTGTGCTCAGTGCCATGAAGATGGAAACAGTGGTCAACTCTCCCCTCTCTGGCACTGTGGTCAAGATCTACGTCAACGCCGACAGCAGCCTGGAGGGAGACGACCTCATCCTGGAGATCACCGAGTAGGACAGGAACCCTTCATTTGAGCACAACCTTAACCCCTTCAGTCTCACACGCTAAAGTACAATTCCAACTGTTGAAAAGAGGCAGGCAGGCAGGAGAGAAATGTATCTATTTTTAAGATTCTGGAAAAAAATGTATAGTATGATTGTAATCAATTAATGAACTGTTTGTTTATTGGAGCGCTTCCTGTGGTGATTGCACTTGTGATATGTACGGTAATCCACTGTCACTTTAGAAACTGATAAGTACAATCATTAACCATTGGAAGGGAATCAAATCTAGGAGTTTTCATATTAATATATTCATGTTAATCAATATACGTCATTCTCTAACGTTATATTGCTGAGGCTATGCCAATATGAAGATGAATGATGCAATAAATAAGTGTAAAGCAATTGATAAGCCGTTGACATTCTGGGATTTAATGTAATATAAACTCTTAATCTTGGCTAATCATGTTTTAAATTGTACAATACTCTTTAGGCCATCCCTGTACGAGCATCACCTCCATGAGTGTCATCTGATATGTTTTAAATAGAAAAATGAAAGTTAACATCAATAAACCCAGGGTCGTTACAGTAATAATATAGGTGTTCGAGCATAAGAAGTGTTTCCATCCATCCTCTCTCACTCTTCCCTCCATCTCACTATATTGACTGGGGAAAGATGTTCTAAGCACCTACTCATCACTGATCACTGCATTACTTTCACTCATTTTCCCCAACCCATTATAGAAAGAGAGTAAACTTTTACTGTACATTTCCTTTGCATCTGAAAGTGGATAGCCTATGAATTTTTGAAGCACAAGTGACTCAGTTGACCAAAACTCTTCTTTTAGACACTGAACCTAAAATAACACATTTTTTTTGACCAACTACCTTGCTTTGTACATGAACGCCAATATACTTGATATTCTGATACACGCTTGATATTCTGGCAACTTGCTGTGACTTTAAAATAGAAATGAATCCTACATAACTGGACATATTTAGTCATTCTGATAGTCATTGGGACTGACTGGAATCTGGTGAGATTTACAGGTTGTAGGGGGTAGTTTCATGTTCTCAATCTGTGGTAATGGATTACTAAGGGGTTTTAGTTTTTAGAATACATATGTTTACTGTGCAACTTTATTGCCCCAAGTGCTTTGTTTTGCTTATTAGTTCCCCCCCAATTGTAAGCTTTGCTTGTTAGACCCCATAGGAACTTGACCCGAATAACCGATGACAAAATAATTGGTCTTTGTTTTCAGTGTAGAGATTAAAAGTAGTTGGATGTTACTTGTGTATATGGTGTGTCCTTGAGGCTACTGTCTGAGTTCTAGTGGGTGTTGTTCTGTCAACTGTCATGGTAACCACTGTGTCTGTTTACATCTGGGGTGTTGATAATCATGAGCACACTAGGCATTGTCATTTAATGCAGTGCAAAGAGAAATGTTATTGATTTTGTTTTGTTTTTACATGAAAAATCATAGCCTTGTCATGATTAAGTAACTATAATCTATGAAATTACAAATCATCTCTTGAGAATAGTTTACCAACCTGTTGTATCAAGCCATAGTAATCACTAATCATTACACTTCCAACTCCTGTATGTGAAACATAGGACCTAAGCCCAGTAATGCAACAACTAAAGAATGCAACAATTGACCCTGTTATCTTACGAGCGACATTGGTTCTGTGCGTAAAATAAAAATTTTGCGTGCAGTACGCACAGTTATCTAAGTCAAGTAGAAGACTTCTACATAGGAAAAACGAATGTTAATGAGCTTTATACGTAGATGTCTTGTAAGTGTTAACATTACTACCGATTTATGTTGAATAGCAATGTCATTTGTATTCTAAAATCTTGCTGGGGATCTGTGGCATTTATGCCATCCTTCTCATGTCTGTCTGTCTTTTGATGATCAGTTTTAAATCATGCAAATACTAATTCAGTGTAACCTCATGTTCTTTTCAATGTGACAGGACTTTGAAAGAAATTAAAAGAGCATTAAAGAGTTGTCTCGCTCTTTGTCATTTTAATGTTTTGACAATAGAGCTTGTGTGCGGCTCTGTTCAAGTGCTCTATTCTTATGAAGAGTAGCGTGAAAAATGAATCAAAATGGCAGACCAATGTTTCTACATAAACAATTCAATGATTGTGACAATTTGAAAGTCGACACTCGATAGGTATAAATAATGTACATATTCAGTTGCAGGGGTGTAAAAGGCAGATGATCGATAGTTGATAAGGCCCACTCTAATTGAAACGGACAGGAACGGCCCTAACCTACCTAATCAGTCGGTGCACATTGATTGGTTGCCAATAGCGTAATCCCCTAATGGATACAAATTGATAAATATGAGGACAACTCGTGTGTGTCCAATTGTTCACATGCCACACTGTTAATAACTTTGCCATTTTGAGTCAATAGTTACTCAAACAGTTCCATCTCTTCTAAAGCCTGCAATCTATGCATTTGCACAGCCTCACAGTTTAGATACTGAGTAGTGTACTATTCTGTAGCATTACTGCACTGATGGATGATGAGCCTCAGAGCTGCCATATGCTCCTTTAGATGAGAAGTTGGGGTGTGTTTCTGGGTGCTGATTAATTGCTCTGTATGCACCAGGGTAGTCTACCTGTAGGTACTGACCATGGCCATGTGATGTACAGCCAGGACTGGGGGCAGAGGAAATGTATGAGGCTGAATGACTAGAGAGAAGAGACTGGGAGCCCGTAGTGTTCACTGAGTTGTAGATGGGTTGTAAAGTGCATATTTTAAATGGCTATGTTCAAATGTTCTATTTTTTAAGGAGGGAGTTAACCCCGGAGATAATCATACCTCATGAGTGTGCTTCCTTGCTATTAGAAATGTGCCTGTGTGGCAGTCTGTCATAAATGTTTGATTCAGTGTCCTGCCCTCCTCCCATTCAGACCTAATGTATCTGACATCGCTCATCTCTGGCTCCTCCATCACCTAGGCTCTCTGCCCTCATCCCATTCAGACCTAATGTATCTGACATCGCTCATCTCTGGCTCCTCCATCACCTAGGCTCTCTGCCCTCATCCCATTCAGACCTAATGTATCTGACATCGCTCATCTCTGGCTCCTCCATCACCTAGGCTCTCTGCCCTCCTCCCATTCAGACCTAATGTATCTGACATCGCTCATCTCTGGCTGCTCCTCCATCACCTAGGCTCTCTGCCCTCCTCCCATTCAGACCTAATGTATCTGACATCGCTCATCTCTGGCTCCTCCATCACCTAGGCTCTCTGCCCTCCTCCCATTCAGACCTAATGTATCTGACATCGCTCATCTCTGGCTCCTCCATCACCTAGGCTCTCTGCCCTCATCCCATTCAGACCTAATGTATCTGACATCGCTCATCTCTGGCTCCTCCATCACCTAGGCTCTCTGCCCTCATCCCATTCAGACCTAATGTATCTGACATCGCTCATCTCTGGCTCCTCCATCACCTAGGCTCTCTGCCCTCCTCCCATTCAGACCTAATGTATCTGACATCGCTCATCTCTGGCTCCTCCATCACCTAGGCTCTCTGCCCTCCTCCCATTCAGACCTAATGTATCTGACATCGCTCATCTCTGGCTCCTCCATCACCTAGGCTCTCTGCCCTCCTCCCACAAGTAAACGGTGAAGCCACTTTTGCAGAACATTTCAGCAACATAATTAGTTTATACAGGTGTGGCTCAGGCTCTCTCCCAGTAACAAAGCTAACGATCGCTGATCCTCTCCCCTCAGTTTTTTGCGCCCTCATAATCCCCTTAATTTGGGATGTTTGGTGAGCTTGCTGTGACAAGGGGGTTCACCGTGGTTAGTGTATGCTCCCAGCATGACAGAACACGAGGGGGAGGAGAACACAAATTCCCACAGAATGAGGTCTGGTACTTAACTGTCATTAGTATTCTTCATGATTTTAATATCAATCCATTAGCCTAATACCTTAGTGTTAAGTCTTGTTAATTAAATGAAGCCCAGGTTTCTTTAGAGAAGAAAAATGCCACCTTGGTGCAGAGCTGAGATTTGTCCATTAGTACAATCATGTTTGTGGTCTAATGAGAGGAGTGGGAGTGTTAGGAGTGTTTATCAGACAAAATTGGTACGATTGGAGCATGGCTTTGATACACAGAACTTTGCAATAGGATATGTTAGAATATAGAAATATAGGTCTTCTGTCAGACTTTGTAAACGTTGGCATTGTAAATATTCCACTTTGTGCAATTGCCTAAAGATTTTTTCAAACAGCCTTCCAATCCCAGACTGGTAATTAGTCACCAGGGAAGTTATTAATAAAGCTTAACTACCATCATAAATTCCTGCTTTTTTCTTTTTTCTTTAAGAAGAAAATGGATAAATACCACAACAGGCTGATAGATATTAGAGATTACTGGCTCTTATGTCTTGCTACCATTGAATACTGAGTCAATCCAATATCTGAATTTAATGAATCGTTCTTAATATAACATGTTTATGTTTGAAGTACATTTTATAAAGCTGTATATATTGATATGATATAATCCCTCAAGGTCTGTGGGATACTTGCAGCTTTCCTATTACGTGACCTGTTTTGATGGGATTTGTCTTGCCACTGTGCCGTACAATACTCTGTGTGGCAGCATTAAACATAGTTCAATAAGTCTGTGTTTACAACCGAGGTGTGCTTGTTTCCTGGATACTGTTTCTAATAATCCTCTGATTTAGAAATGAAGATGTTACTCTGGATTCCCCCGGGGAAGCCTGAAGTCAAGTCTATGAATTACTCATCTCTAATGTCAGCTCTCTGCGCTCATGCAAAAACAGAAGCCACAAACACACCAACAATATGAATAATGCAAGTATCCCAGCTGTCAAAACAAGGATCTTAAGATTCTGACATAGGGTTGAGGACTGAATTTGTTTTGGTGGTGGAAAGGGCTTGTTTAAGTTTTTCAAGTATATGTCAGGCTACCCACAAACTGTAATTTCTAAATGAAAGCAGTTCGCTGCACATTACGAATTTTCACGATTTGGACATTAATCCCCTTTCCAACGCTAATAAACGTGGAAATGTGTGCAGTATTTTGGATTCCGAGTTGAAATAGTTAGGGAGCGTAAACAAAGTACTAACTTTTTTTACATTCAAATGTCAATAGCTCCTTGCTCATGTGACCTACTGACTTCAAACAAGGTTCAGAATGTACACTCAGTGGGCCTACACATTGCACAACCTTTAGTTTGTCCATTTTCATCTCACCCATTTTTACATTCATATTTCAAACGTTCAAATTTCACCAGCTCCTTGGTCATGTGACCTACTGACTCCAAACAAGGTTGAGAATGTGGGCCTACACAGTGCACATCCTTTAGTTTGTCCATTTTCATCTCACACGTTTTTACATAAATTTTTCTAAATTTTACATTTCAATAGCTCCTTGGTCATGTCACCTACTGACTTCAAACAAGGTTCCGAATGTCCATTGACTACCCTTCTATATTGCACACCCATTAGTTTGTCCATTTTCATTTCACACGTTTTTCCATTAAATTTGTAAACTTTGTAATTTCAATAGCTCCTTGGTCATGGCACCTACTGGACTCAAACGAGGTTCAGAATGTCCACTGATTACCCTTCTATATTGCACACCCTTTAGTATGTTTATTTTCATCTCACGCAATTTTACATGAATTTTTCTAACTTTCAAATTTCAATAGTTCCTTGGACATGTGACCTACTGACCTCAAACTACTTTCAGAATGTCCACGGACTGGCGGAGACGGGCGCCGCAAGGAATCCAGTGCGGTAATGCGACCGATCCTGGAGAAGCTTGCGGGAGCCCCTGGGAAAGTTCTCTTTTCTTTGTGATGAACAGGGCGCCCTGGAATGGGTTCGCCCCGAGAGAAGGGCCCAAGCCCTGGAAAGCATTGCAGTTTCGTTATTGTCTGGTGAGCTATCCCTGGCCCTTGAAAATCTGGGGGAGAGGGTGTGAATCTCACACCGGGCCGTACCCGTATCCGCAGCAGGTCTCCAAGGCGAACAGCCTCTGGCATGTTATAATAATGTAGGTAAGGGAAGTTGGCAAAAAAGAGACGGAACTTTGGGATAAGGATTGGCTCTAAGGGCTCCGTCAGTCGGATTGGGCTCGAGCTGCGGCTTGGGGAGCAGTCGCTCCATTGCCCTCCTTTCGCTACTATTGGAAGTTTTTTGTGCGGCTCATCTCGCCGTCTCTTGTCCGTGGTCTCGCAAGGGACTGTGTGCGGGGGTTTGAAGGCGGACCGTGTTTGAATGTTAAATGACGAGACAGAGGCATTGATGCGAGTAACCAGTCTTGTTCAGTACATCACAACACATCCGAGTATCTCAAGCACCCCGGTAAAACACCAGAGTTGCAGTAATGAACATTTACCAACAGATGGCATCACTGTGCCATTTTACACCCATAACATCTTCCATTTAATAAAATAGGACACAGGCGTGTCACCTGAATGTCTAAGGGGAGAATTGATGGGCGAGGGAGCGGCCGACCTGTGATCCCCTGGCTCTTCGCCCAGTGCCTCAGGCCCCATGTGACTTGCTGGGGTTCTGTCTTTTGTCATGCGACCCCTTTGACCATCAGGGTTCTGAGTAGGTGCTGGCTCAGCAATCCGAAGGTCAACCCTGTTACGACGGTACAGTGATCCATTCACTTCGACCAAGTAGGAGCGTGGTGCCACTTTCTGTACACAGGATCCGAGTCTCCAGAGGCCTGTCCGGTCCCCTGGTAGTGGTTTCATTCGCACCGTTTCAACCACCCTGAGCTCAGGTAAGTCTTTTGCTGATTTGTCGTAGATGAACTTGGAGACCTGTCTTCTGTGACGTAGCTTCACCAGCACGTCTGTCACCACACATGGCTCCAGGAGAGTGCTGGCTACTGGCAGAGCTGCTTTTAAGCGCCGTGCCATGAGGCGCTGTGCCGGGCTGCTGTCCATGCCTTCTGTCGGGGTATTGCGCCACTGCAGGATTGCTTTCCAGGCACCTTTGCCCTCTCGCAGAGCCTTTTTGCAGAGGTTCTTTGCGATTTTTACTGCGGACTCTGCCTTCCCATTAGCTTTTGGGTGTCGCGGTGATGAAGTGACGTGCTCGAATTCCCATCCTGCAGCAAATTTTCGGAACTCAACTCCAGAGAATTGGGGTCCATTGTCTGAAATGACCCTATCTGGCTGGCCATTGCGGGCAAACTGAGCCTTGCAGCGTTTGATCGTTGTCTCTGCTGAGAGGTCGGGGAGGAGGTCGATCTCCCAAAAGTCTGAGTAATGATCGACTACCAGCAGAAAGTCTTTGCCACTGTGCTGGAAGAGATCTAGACTTACTATCTGCCAGGGGCGCATCGGTAGCTCGTGGGACATCATCGTCTCTCTCTGTTGCTCAATGGCATATTCATTGCAGATTGTGCATTTACTGACATAGTCTTTAATTTCACTCAGCATTCCTGGCCAATACAGTGTGTCACGTGCTTGTCTGTAACAGGCCTCACCTCCTATGTGACTTGAGTGCACGCGTGCCAACATCTCAGGGCGCAGAGACCGGGGAATAACGACTCTCTGACTCTTGAATATTACTCCGTTTTGAACACTGAGCGCCTCTTTGATTGGCCAATATTCTCTGACGGCTAAAGCAGTTTCTTCCCTGCAGTCGGGCCAGCCCATCAGAATCACAGACCTCAATGCCTGGAGTTGCTCGTCCCTGTCTGTGTGCTGTCTGATTTGTATAAGGCGCTGGTCCGTAACATTAAGGTAGTCAGCCTGGTTGATGTGTTCAACACATTTGCTCTGTTTGTAAGCTGCACACTGCGTGTTGTTCATGCATGGAGCGTGTGTGAGTGCCTGATGCAGTAGCCCTGCTGAGCGTGTCACTCACATACATCTCTGGCCCTGGCTTATACACCACCTTGAGGTTGTAGTTTTGTAGGGCCAGTAGCATGCTCTGCAGTCGTTTTGGGACATTCAGGAGAGGCTTGCTGAATATAGCAATAAGGGGCTTGTGATCGGTCTCTGCGGTAATATTGTCGCGCCCGTACAGGTAGTGGTGGAAGCGTTGGCATGCAAACACAATGCTGAGGCACTCCTTCTCTATCTGGGCATAGTTCTGCTCTGTTGGGGTGAGTGCCCTAGAGGCGAATGCCACAGGCTGGCCCTCCTGCATGAGGCAACAGCCAAGTCCATACTGGCTTGAGTCACTCTGAATCGTGACAGGTTTTGACACATTGTAGTATCGCAGTACAGGTGTCTGGGTGACCAGTTGTTTTATTTCCCTCACCGCTGCGTCATGTTTTGGGAGCCAATGCCAGATGGTGTCCTTGTCCATGAGCCTCCTCAGTGGCTCACACACTTCAGAGAGCCGCGGTAGGAATTTGGCCAGGTAGGTGACGAATCCGACGAAGCGCTGCACTCCCTTCACGTCAGATAGGTGGGGCATTTCCAAGACAGCCTTCACTTTTTCAGGATCCGCCTTCAATCCAGTGGAGGACAAGATGTGCCCATGAAAGCGGACCTCTGGCACTTTAAACTGAAGCTTTTTTATGCTTAGCCTTAGCTTGACCTGTCTGCATCTGACCATCAGGGCCAGCAGCTTGGCGTCATGGTCACATTCTGCCTCCTCATCACTGTCCCCACAGCCCACTACGAGAATGTCATCTGCTATGGGTTCCACGCCACTGAGTCCCATCAACAGCTCATGCTGTTTCCGCTGATACACCTCTGGAGCCACGGAGACACCAAACGGAAGCTTCAACCACCTCTTCCTGCCCCAGGGTGTCCAAAAGGTGGTCATGTAGCTGCTGGGCTCGTCGAGCTTGCACTGCAGAAAGGCATCTCTGGCATCCACGAGCGTGAAGACTCTGGCCTTTGGGAGCTTGTAAAGAACATCCTCCAACGTGGGCATAATGTAATGTGAACGTCGCAGAGCCCGGTTGAGGTGTTTAGGATCAATGCATATCCGTAGCTTGTCTGGTTTCTTGACGATAACCATATTACTTATCCAGTCCGTAGGCTCGGTGATGGATATGATGTGGCCATCTGCTTCGTATTTGTCAAGCTGAGCCTTCGTAGCTGCTTTCATGGCCACTGGTACATTGCTTCCATGGAGTGCACTTTACCCTCCTTTCTCTTGCTTTTCATGCATACCTTTGCGAAGTGATTAGCTGTACCACAGGATTTGCATATTTTTCCATAGGCTGGGCAGTGTTCTTTTCCTCGTCCATGAGAAATGCCACAATATCGGCATGTATTGGGGTTGTCTACTGCAGAGTTGGCTGTAGTATTAGCATTAGCTGTGGCAAAGGGGAATTTCTTTACTGGCTGCCTGAATGTAGCATTGACATTGTCCGTATGTTGCCTTTCTAGCTCCATGGACCTCATCCGTATATCAGTAACCTCTGCTGCACGGCATGTCTCCACTGCCAAGGCCAGCGTCAGGTCACGTTCTCTCAGCAAACGTCTGCGGGTGCCCTCATCAGTTATGCCAAGCACAATCTATCTCTGATCAGTTCATCTCTTAAAGCACCATAGTCACATGTAGCTCCCTTTTCCCTTAACCTAGTGACAAAGCTGTCAATGGACTCCCCGTCCTCCTGTTTGCAACGACCGAAAACATAACGCTCGTAGATGACGTTCTTTGCTGGCGTAAAGTGATGTTCAAGAGCATCAAGAATAGCTATAGCGTTACCTTGCTGTGCTGCTGTTAGGTTCAGGTTGTGTTTGTATACGTGTCGGCATTCAGTTCCCATTATAGTCCTCAAAGTGGCAGCCACTACCTCATCTTCCTTTTCCAGAAGTCCCGTTGCTAGCGCATAGTCCTCCCATTCACCTCTAAACGTATCCCAGTTCGTGCTCCAATCCCCGCTGAGCTTCATAACGGCGGGAGGGGGAATGTTCGCTGCCAAGTCTAACCGGTGCTAACAACACTGAAGCTAACTAGCAAACTCACTCTAGCTTAAGGCCAATTCCAGGCGAAATTTTACACAAATAAGAATTTGTTTGTAAACCAGAGCAGGTGACTCTAATTTGCGGAAAGCATGGTTAGTTATCCGACTCTGACACCATGTTTGAATGTTAAATGATGAGACAGAGGCATTGATGCGAGTAACCAGTCTTGTTCAGTACATCACAACACATCCGAGTATCTCAAGCACCCCGGTAAAACACCAGAGTTGCAGTAATGAACATTTACCAACAGATGGCATCACTGTGCCATCTTACACCCATAACAGACCGGTGGGGGGTTAGGTCCGGCGGTTGGTGGCGGCAACTCTGGACGTGCGCCGGGCCCTTCTCGTGGATCTCCCCAGCTACGGAGCTCGCCAGCCCCACACATTGTAGGTGGGGTGGTCTCCTTTACACTCACTAGACTTGAGGTGGAGCCTAAACCTATTGGCCCCGCAGTGATAGGGCATTGCATGGATCTGGCTCATGACCTACGGAGTGGGGAGAGGTTATCTCCAGCTTGTCTTGGGAGGGAGGCGTACATCTGACGTGGGTAGGACCATCCACGCCCATTGATTTGCTGCGGAACCATAAAATGGACGGAAGAAGTCTAGGTTCCCACTGGGCACGGGTCACTGAATGTCAACTTGATGAAATTCAAAGGAGCGTACCCACCTGTCGCGGTCGCACTCAAATCACCCGTGGGGTGACTGTGACCGCCTCATGTCAAAGTGCTGGTAAAGGTGGTTCCTATGGCTCTGTCAAGGAGGGCTGACTAGGCTAGAAAATTATTAAAAGGGGATGATTATTTTCTGTTACTTCTTCTGAACATCCGGTCGATGGTGCCGCTAGATACAGCGAGGGATATTTGGTTCTCAAGCCTATAAGTATTGCGCTGGCACTTGATGTCGATTGGGTGTAAAAATCCAGTTAAAATCCGCTAAAGGTTAGTAGCGGGCAACTGCCCAGTTTGTAAGACAGAAAAGCCTCTGATGATACCACCGCGCGTGACTCGAATGGATGTCAATTTGATTATATCTGACTGTAACATGCTACCCTTCGCGGTCGCACTCAAACCACCTTTGGGGTGGCTGTGACCCCCCCCCCCCCCCCCCCCCTCATGTCAAAGTGAGGAAATTCGATGAAGTGGGGATAAACGGCGGGACATAATTAAGAGTCTCTTGAGGTAGCCAAATGCCTCGTCATCTCATTAGTGATGCGCTGGAATGGATGAACCAGAAACGTATGAGATGAAAAGGGACAAACTAAAGGGTGTGCAATATAGAAGGGTAGTCATTGGACATTCTGAACCTTGTTTGAAGTCAGTAGGCCAAGGAGCTATTGAAATTCAAACATTTGAATAAATAATAAAAAATTGTGTGAGATGTTAATCGACCAATAAAAAGTGTGTGCGATGTGTGTCTATGCCATCGGGTTAGCTAGAACCAGTTTTTAGAAGTTTTAGGAGTAATGGTTAAAGAGCTTTTGAAATTAGAACATTTTGATTTGTCACTATGATGACGGTCCCTAACTGCCTTTGGTGGACATAAGGAAAACTACAGGCAAATATCCGTTGAATATCCAACCTGAATCTGTCTTTGCCTCAGTAGTCTGAATGTAGAGAGAGAATGAGGCAGGCTGTATATATTTGGTGTGCATGGTAACGATAACCTTTATAATGGTTTCTCTCTCTGTTTTTCTGTTTCTCACACACACAAACTGTGTCATATGAACCATAATGGAAAACCTTGTTGGAAAATAATGCCGTAATTATGGTTCAATCGAGTACAGGCTCGATTGGTGGGAAGGCGGGTAGTTGTTGAAGACAACTTAGTAAAGAGGTTTCCAAAAGGGTTCTCAGGCTGTCCCCATTGGAGAACCCTTTTGGGTTCCAGGTAGAACCCTCTGTGGAGCTGTTCTACATAAAGCAGTCTACCTGGAACCAAAAGGGTTCTACCTAGAACCAAAAAAGGGTTCTTCAAAGAGTTATCCTATGGGGACAGAAAAATAATCCTTTAAGGTTCTAGAAAGCACCTTTTTTTTCTAAGAGTGTAGGTTAAATGGCAAACTTGAGGGATGTGCATTATTTTGCTGTGCTAATAGTCTATAAGGTAAATAGGTGATTGACATTCCACTAATAGGAAAGAGGAGAAGGTACAATGTGCTATGCTGATGATGATACGTGTGTATTCATTCCCATTATGTCTGTAGAATAGGAAACAAAAGTGAATTATGTTATGCTTACTGGATTAAGTTAAATTGGCATTCAGACCAACCTCCTTGATTGAACTTTTGTAAACTACATTACAATGGATGGCTCTCATCTGAAAGGAGGCTAAAAGTGTCCAGGAGGACTTTCAGTCAATATACTGCTATTGATCATACACAGGTAATCACATTCCTGCATAGCTGCATTTTGTGTGTGTGTGCACGCATGTGAATGTGTGAGTGCACAACAGGGTGGTGGGAGAAGCTATAGGAGGACAACCTCATTGTAATGGGTGGAATGGAACAGCATCAAACATGTGGTTTCCATGTTTGATACAGTTCCATTCCAGCCATTACAATGAGCCCGTCCTCCTATTGGTCCTCCCATCAGCCTCCTCTGGTGTGCACGCATGAGTGTGTGTGATGATAATTGTGTGTCAAATGATAATTCAAAAATATTGTGCTCCTGTTTGTTGTTATCAATATAATGTAGCTACAACATATCGGTCTGCTTTAGTGCTTTTATTCCATCACATACTTTGCCACCACCTGCCGGACAGTTCAAGATTAGCTATTTTCTCTGCTAGCTCTGAGAACGGACCAATAGCATGACAGAAAATCATTGCGTAGACATATCTGGGACATTCATTCAATCACTCGGCTTCGTAAAATTTGGAACCACACCGACCATCTTTTGTGTTTTATTAAATTAAAACACTGGTAAGCTTCTTGAGAAATTATTAATGACTAGCTTTTTGAAACGCATGAAGGCTCAATACATTTTTTGAGGAACCTAGCTAAAGTAATTGGCATAACGGATATCAGATACTGGCACAACAGATACTAGCTAGCTAACGTTAGCTAACTAGTTTGCCCCAATCGTCAGGCTTGAGGCTTATAGTTCTATGTAGCCATATAACTATTAAACATATGTTTATGTTTTGATAATGACAATGAAACTTACACACATATGCTCCCATTTATGATTGAATCACAAATAGATTTATAGATGTAGTTAGCTCAGCTACACAGCTTCCATTTTATTTTTCCTATCATGCGCCCATTGATGATGACGTGTAGCAAGTTTATAAACTACGTTAGGTAGCCAGATGGGAGTCTATGAGATTTGCACTCTGTCTTAACATTAACTCTCTCATGTGTACCCCAGAAATGAGGCTTTGTCTGCTGTTTGTGGTCACTCTGGTGTCCCTGGCTCCGGCAGTTCGCGGGGGCGACAAAAAGAAGCTCCAAATTGGTATCAAGAAAAGAGTTGACAACTGCCCCATCAAGTCACGTAAAGGGGATGTGCTGAACATGCACTACACCGTGAGTAAAAAATGTAGATGCTTCTCCATTTAGACACTGAATGAAAAACATGTCCTAAAGCAGTATATATTTTCATTTTAGGCCAGATGTACTGTTAAGGAGTGTAGGCTAGCTTTACTAGCCGACTTCTAAGACCCCATTATATGTAGGGCTGGCTCTGGCTGGCAAAACAGTCAAAAAAAACAGCCAAATACTTAATTTAAACGTGAATTGATTCTCAATTGTGGTATGGTTCTAGAAACATAAAGCCCTCTACTTTCATATCACATCAAAATAATTGTACAAATGCAAAACTTACAATGCAGTGGCGGTCAGTGCTGTTTAAGATCCTATTTAAAAATAATAATGCGCATGCTCTTATTTCTATTGGATGACTGTCATTCATATTCATTTCACCTAGTTCAATTTAACAGCGATAGGTTTAGGCTACTACTTGATACTTTGATTTTCCATATACCCATCATGAAGTTGCTACAACCTAGCCTACGAATGCAAGTTTAGGTACATACAGGTCTTAGGTACAATGTAGGTACATACAAGTCTAGAGAGAAATGTCATGTTATGCACTGCAGTTCTAGCTAGCTGTAGCCTATGCTTTTAGTACTAGATTAATTCTCTGATCCTTTAATTGGGTGGACAACGTGTGTTTAGTCAATAACTGTTTGTCTGCAGGGAAAGCTGGAGGATGGAACAGAGTTTGACAGCAGCATTCCAAGGAACCAGCCATTCACCTTTACTCTGGGAACCGGACAAGTCATCAAAGGCTGGGACCAGGGTCTGCTTGGGTTGGTGCCTGTTTTTTACATTCCCCCTGTTGACTACTAGTGTCCTCATGCATTGGAGGACTTACATTTGCAGACCATGTAAAAGCTATAGTGATGTTCTTTTGGATGTAAGGTGTAAAAAAACAACGACAACATTGATTTCTGACCGCTGCATGTAAGGTTCTTAATCCATCAATCCCACTTTCTCTCTTTAGAATGTGTGAGGGAGAGAAGAGGAAACTGGTCATCCCCTCAGAGCTCGGTGAGTTTGCCCACTGATACTTCACATTTCACTGTCCCAATGACCACTGATACTTCACATTTCACTGTCCCAATGACCACTGATACTTCACATTTCACTGTCCTAATGACCTTTGATACTTCACAGGCTTCACCACATTACTGCTGACTGAATCTAGGTCATTTTTTATTTTATTGCACCTGCTTAGAGTTATATAAACCCATCCATTATTACACAAGATAAAAGTCTTGCCTTGTAGTCCATTTTCCTACACTCCCACTGTTCTGATCTCTCCATTCACATTACTTATTTTGTAGGATACGGAGACAGAGGAGCACCTCCTAAGATTCCAGGTAATTCGGATATTTCTCTAGATCTACCACTGGCTTGCTCTACAAGTCAGTCTCTGAGGTAACCATGTCTTTATTGTGAATAGCTTTCCACCATATTAGTTTGTAACTACCCTGTGTCTCCAACAGGTGGTGCCACTCTCATTTTTGAAGTGGAACTACTCGGCATCGAGAGGAGGTCTGACTTATAGTGAACATTAACTTAAAACAAAATAAGCTGCCTGTTAGTGCTGTTTTTAAATCACTGTGGCTGCCCTACCATAACTTCTTCCTTAACTCCTACTTACCCAAGACAATGCACAGGGGGACTGTTTCTCTTTAGCATTAGTCGTTGCACTGAAATACTGTATAGTGCTAAAAGCTGTTGAAGATCCTACATAATATAGATACTATTCAACTATAGCTAACATCATATGTAACTGGTACTCCCTGGTGAATTTGAACTCCAATGCCTTAAACATTATACATTTTTGCAAGTAAATAATCATTTTTAGTTCCGCATTCAAAATGGCCCCTTCCATCATTCCAGTGTTATGTTTTTCTAAATGTGAGACCAACTAGCTCTTTGACTTAAATGAATCGTCATTTTTGAGTATTTTACTAGCCTGATAAGTGTAACTTACAGGGTACGTATCATGCTGAGGGAACTAGTCGAACAACACACATGCACTATGGTAGCACAAGATAAGCGATAGTGCACTGTTCAATGGGTTTTTAGGCTCTATTGAATGGAGTATTTGTCAAAGAATTTTAGTTTTGGAATTCCAATTTCACTTCATTGGTATATAGGACTTGACCAATGTTCATGTTTCAGTTTGTTTAAATTGATTAAAGATATTTGGATTTTCAAAGTGTGACTGCTAGTGTTTTTTTCCTGCAAGATATTTAGCTACAGTACATTACAATAACATTGTAAGTGCACGCAAGTCAGAGTAGGTAAAACACGTATTGAATTTTAATAAAAATGTAACAAATTGTTAAACAGCACCATTAAGTATTGCTACATTACGTCACTACAGTTTTGCAATCACATCTTAAACACACACCACAGATTATGCAGTCGCCTACTGTACCTCCAGCACTCTAAATTAACGCAGTAACCCAGTTCATGATTTGATTCAGTCTTCAACGTGATGCAGGTTCTAGGAGATGCACTGCGAATCTGGTAGTTAAAAGCCTGCCCAAAATAACATCTCAATGGGGTCCAAAAGATTAAGGAATTATAGTAATGAGGTGTACACATGCGGGCGCAGCGAAATGCAGGACCAATTGTCATTCTTTTCAAAGACATTGCTTAATCCACAATAGTCGATACAATCATTGCTGTAGTCTTCTAAGGCCGAAGTCCTTTTCGCAGTGCTTACTGTATGGTTAATGACTAAGTGTTTTGGGTTTGAGAAAAAAGTAGAAAGGCTTTCGCTTTCTATAGCTTTTTATCTACTTGGGTCAGGTCTGAGAAACAGACCCACCCCGTCACTCTCAGGCACCAGGGTGGAGGATATGCAGGGGAAACCAGTTGAACCATATGTTATAGTAGGACTCAAAAGCATTCACTGTAGTGAAAGTTCATGTCATGGATTTAAATGGGCTCTAACCCTAATTTGCAAATGTTTTCCTGTGTTTTATAGAGTCAGTCATGCATTATTCCCAAAATGTATATTTAACAAAAAATGTGCGCAATGAAAACGCGTAGGCTACTGATGTTATTACAGTGCCTTGTGTGGCATGCTGGTGTTTGTCTTTGATAACTGTCCACACTTGCTCATGTCAAAGGTGTAACAGAAAGCATAATGTTCACTCCCAGTAGTCCAGTGTGAAATGTTGAAAAGCCCTTCGTGCTTCCCTTTCCAAAAATATATTAGACAGGTGATGACAGTGCTCGGCTTACACAGACTTAACTACCGTTTCCCCAAATAAATCATTCTCAAGTAACACTTTGCTTCTCTATAAATCCTAGTTAAAATGGCATCGTAAAAATTACATGGCTCCAACTATTACCAACCAAGGATAGTTCACTATTTCTAACTGTTACTATTCATACAGTGATGTTGACTAATCAACTAACCAAAGAGTTACATTTGTTAGACTGCATAAAGTTGCATCTGTCATGACTCACTATGAGCTGTCATGAGGTTTATGTACTTGTCATGCTTTGTTGGTGACTTATAGCTCAAGTTAAATGTCATGTTCTTCCTCCATGTCATCAGTTTATCAATGCTGTACTATATTCTGATATTTGAACACTCATCACTTACTACTGTATATGTATAACATGATTATAAATCCACAAATAGTTTTAACAAAGACAGAGACATAGTAATCACTGCTGCAGAGATTTGATTGGTCAATCTTCTTCCCTCTACCAATCCTGCTGATTGAAGGATTCTAGGTGCTGAGGGTTTCTAGCTGGGTGTCCCTGTGTAGAACTGAGTTGTAATCAGTTGGGGTTGTTCTGAGGCTAAGGAGTAGATTTTTCATTCTTTTTGGGCGGAGTGCTGAGTTTCTGCAGACCTTTAACCTTCTCTAGGAGAGCCGTGACAAAGTCCTGCAGTAAATGAACAATGGAGGGTGATGTGAGACTGAACAACTGTTATCATACATGTTACTGTATTACTCATTTATTTGAGAAACTCAGTCAAAACAATGGATGGGAAGTTGGTTCCAGACAGTTATTTTCAGTTGATCAGTCACTCTAATGCTGGGTTTAAAGCTTAACAGAAGCAGAATAATAACAGAAGCAGATAATCTTATTCTAATTTTGAACTTACATCTGTAGGTTTGTAACAGTCAACCAGCAAACCCTGCGAAACAGTACGAAGTGAAAGAGGAAATTAACTCCATTAGAAGAGCCGAATCCTAACTTGAAATCAACATGGGTAACTGTAAATGCATGTAATGATATGGGAGGTTTCCCATCAAATTTTGAGATTGACCTAAAGTAAGGATTCAGCCCTCGATACAAATGAACAATAATGGATCTGTATTCAATATAGAATAGGGTTTAGCGGTCACCTTGACCCTGGATGCCCGGTCTCCATCAGTGGGCATATCCAACAGCTCATCCACATCAATCTCCAACTCTGGAATCTCCTCCTCCTGAGAGAGGCAAAGGCAGTGAGAGAGACAGTGATGGTGATAGACAAAGACATAGACACAGAAAATATAGAGGAAACAACAGAGAGGGGAGAGTAGAAAAAACTAATGAATATATCAGACAGCCTAAGGATCAAACCAAATATTTTTGCACAGCAGTCTCACCTCTGAACATCCTCCATAGGTCCCCAATGTCCCTAGCTTCCTCCCTCTGCTTCTCAACACAACAGGATGGGCTGAACCCCCTATGTGGTGTGTACTGATAACAATACACACAGACTTCCTGACTGCTGTCTACTCAATTGAACATGACTGTTAAGAAGTAGACATCCCTATAGAAATACAACATTACAATACAATCTCCAGTTAGTACATTGTATTGCTGTTTACATGCCTATAATCTACAGCCCAAGGACCTAGTCAGGAGGTCAAATAGTAGTTACAAGAGCCCACACTCATATAACATAGGCCAATCAGAAAACACTCAGCATCTCCTCTGACCCTGGCACAACCCTGAGTGTCAGAGTTGCCTAAATCAAAACACTGATAAATCACATTCATATCTCCCACTATATGTCACCCTCTGCTCCAGCCAAGGTCATTATTAGTTCAATTAGCACTTTACTAGTCCAGTTGGTCTCTCTGAGGACCATGTGACATAGGTCATGGTCAATGTCGTTATAGTCCAATAATGTGTAATGTGCCGGCGCTGCATGTTACTTCTCAACCTATAATGTTAACCATGTTGTTCCCAACTTATCTGATGCATAGGTGCTGCTGCAACACCTTTATGTGAATAGTTCATGTGTTATTGTGTGTCAAAACACCTGATCAATTCAGTGTTCAAGACCAGTGGTTCCTAACTCTGGTTCTCTAGTACCCCTGACAAGCACACCTGAATAAACTAGTCAACTAATCATCAGGCACTCAATGAGCTGAATCAGGCATGTTTGTCCAGGGCTACAACATAAATGTGTACTGTCAGGGGTACTCGAGGACTGGAGCCAATGGACTCTAGACATGACTAAGGGGTGCTTTAAAAATATGTTGTTTACAGGGGTCATTCATGAAGATGATCACCTCATAGTTGTTCATGCAGAATACATCACACACATGTCATGCTGTGCACTGTCATGCAGTATGTGCCAATGCATTTCCATAGAGAAGCAGAGAGGGTGGGGTAGGATATCTATCCATAGTCAATGATATTTCCTTTGTTAAAGACAATCAGGCATTGCCATTATGTAACATTTGAAGTGGTCATCACATGCTAATCCAACAGAGTAGGCAGGCTGTGCTGTAATTGCTTTGCAGGTGCAGTGGCCATAGAACTCAGTGCCAACCGGCCTATCCTCCTACTTATCAATACATTATGCACACATTTTATTGAAACAAGCACATTCGTTCCCTCGCTACCTGAGCAGACACCTCATTTATTCAAATGTCTAGTACCGTATTACAATTATGTGGCCACGCCCTACATTGTGTCTGTAATTCCCACTCATATTTGTTTACATTATTGTAGCCCCTAGGTTTTAATATTACTGCAATCCTATAGCCTACATCAATCCCAATCAAGGTAGAGATTATTGAAAACAAAAACAAAAAACGAATGGTGATTTTTTTTTTTACTGTAAACAAATAATAGATTGTGTCATTGCCTACCTCACAGTCGTATAAATCCGTTAACTGCTCAATTATCCACTCCTCTAAATTGAGTCGCTTCCTCAGCTCTTTTCTATCGTATTTCACGGTTACCCGGCCTTGCTTCTGGACGACTTCTGAATCCTCGGTACCGGGAGGCGTTTGGAAATAAACCCGCGCTTGAGCGGTTGAATCCTGGCTTGTTAACGTCGCCATTGTCCTATGCCCGTCTAGATAAAACCGGTTCGAAATTAGATGCGGTTATTCGACGTGTATTTCTTATCAGCAGTTTAAATACTGGGTATGCAATACGCTATTGTTCTCTCTGACCGAAGTTGCATTGTATTTTCCAAAATTACTGAGCTACTCATTAAAATAATTTAGGCTAGAATCCTCACGCAAATACTTCAAACAGATTAAATTATCGATTACAGGCAGGTCAAAAAAATAAGTGAGCATACAGAACATTCACCTCCATCAGCTGTAGACCTACAGTCCTATTCTGGTCTAGGCAAAATTGTTGCACAGTCCAAATCCGGTATTAGGCCCTGTCACTTGGTACATTCTAACACATCGTTATTTACCAAGTTAAATATAATATGCATTCAATTGTACCTGTAGCCGAAAAAAATCTTATAGATAAATCACATGGAAATAACTCTTACGTAATGCATCATTGTTGACTCCCAATCGCCATATTTCTATTTTGGACTATCCCAAGTACCAAATGTCAATGATTATGAATCATGCACCTTTACTTCAGCTTTTTATGGATAGGCCACGCCATTGTGACCTATTCAGACCCCCCACGTTTTTGTGTACTGCCTAACCAATGGTTGTACTGTGTAGGCCTAAGGTGTCAGTTCAGGAGGAAAGTCAAAGGCTTCTTCCAAAATGTATTTATTTGGCATAGTCCAAAAAATCTTGCCCGTGGACTGACCTTTAGCGACCTACAGTGGGGCAAAAAAGTATTTATTCAGCCACCAATTGTGCAAGTTCTCCCACTTAAAAAGATGAGAGAGGCCTGTAATTTTCATCATAGGTACACAAAATGAGAGAAAAAAAATCCAGAAAATCACATTGTAGGATTTTTTATGAATTTATTTGCAAATTATGGTGGAAAATAAGTATTTGGTCACCTACAAACAAGCAAGATTTCTGGCTCTCACAGACCTGTAACTTCTTCTTTAAGAGGCTCCTCTGTCCTCCACTCATTACCTGTATTAATGGCACCTGTTTGAACTTGTTACCAGTATAAAAGACACCTGTCCACAACCTCAAACAGTCACACTCCAAACTCCACTATGGCCAAGACCAAAGAGCTGTCAAAGGACACCAGAAACAAAATTGTAGACCTGCACCAGGCTGGGAAGACTGAATCTGAAATAGGTCAGCAGCTTGGTTTGAAGAAATCAACTGTGGGAGCAATTATTAGGAAATGGAAGACATACAAGACCACTGATAATCTCCCTCGATCTGGGGCTCCACACAAGATCTCACCCCGTGGGGTCAAAATGATCACAAGAACGGTGAGCAAAAATCCCAGAACCATACGGGGGGACCTAGTGAATGACCTGCAGAGAGCTGGGACCAAATTAACAAAGCCTACCATCAGTAACACACTACGCCGCCAGGGACTCAAATCCTGCAGTGCAAGACGTGTCCCCCTGCTTAAGCCAGTACATGTCCAGGCCTGTCTGAAGTTTGCTAGAGAGCATTTGGATGATCCAGAAGAAGATTGGGAGAATGTCATATGGTCAAATGGAACCAAAATAGAACTTTTTGGTAAAAACTCAACTCGTCGTGTTTGGAGGACAAAGAATGATGAGTTGCATCCAAAGAACACCATACCTACTGTGAAGCATGGGGGTGGAAACATCATGCTTTGGGGCTGTTTTTCTGCAAAGGGACCAGGACGACTGACCCGTGTAAAGGAAAGAATGAATGGGGCCATGTATCGTGAGATTTTGAGTGAAAACCTCCTTCAATCAGCAAGGGCATTGAAGAAGAAACGTGGCTGGGTCTTTCAGCATGACACACCGCCCGGGCAACGAAGGAGTGGCTTCGTAAGAAGCATTTCAAGGTCCTGGAGTGGCCTAGCCAGTCTCCAGATCTCAACCCCATAGAACATCTTTGGAGGGAGTTGAAAGTCCGTGTTGCCCAGCAACAGCCCCAAAACATCACTGCTCTAGAGGAGATCTGCATGGAGGAATGGGCCAAAATACCAGCAACAGTGTGTGAAAACCTTGAAGAATTACAGAAAATGTTTGACCTCTGTCATTGCCAACAAAGGGTATATAACAAAGTATTTAGATAAACATTTCATTAAAAATACATTCAAAATAAATTCATTAAAAATCCTACAATGTGATTAACTGGATTTGTTTTCTAATTTTGTCTGTCATAGTTTAAGTGTACCTATGATGAAAATTACAGGCCTCTCTCATCTTTTTAAGTGGGAGAACTTGCACAATTGGTGTCTGACTAAACACTTTTTTGCAAAACTGTATGTTCTGTTCAGTTTGAAAAGGAGAGCGCAAAGATGAGGAGTACCGGAGGTCAACTTTGATATCTTGCTTCTACTATAATTGATTTGATAAAAAACAATAAGTTTCTTGCCCAGGATGTAGGCCTATTTATCAGAGTTATTTATCTCACAATAAGCCAGATTCAAGTAACTTACATTGTGGTGCTGAAACTTGAAGAAGCAGCCGTGGAACAATTCATCGGAAATGGACAGCTCATGGTGCTGAAATTAAACAAATTCAAGTAGGCATAATTCATTTAAAATGTCTTAATTTGAAATAGACTTTACTGATAACAAGAGGGCTTTGTGTTGGAGCCTTTTTCTTCCTATTTAAGAAATAAGAGGTAGGCCTACCGGTTTGACAGAAGAAATTAGGCTGCTGCTATATCCATACATTTGTCAGTCAATTCCTCCACTCTTGAAATAGCCTGTCATTGAAGGGCTGTTAAGTTAAAACCAAGACTTGAATTGAGAGGGTATAAGAGGGTATGCCATATGTCTACTTTTTATTAAGGAAAATGGCAAATAGCACAGGCCTACCCCTAGTTATCTTAAGATTTTGAAGAAAGTAAACATATCTGATTATGTAAATAGATCTATAACAGTGCTTTGGTCCACAATGCTTTATGCTAGAAATGAACTGTAAAATACCTGGAAAATACGTGAATTTATTTCGATGCATATTAGGATATCATTGTTTTGTTTCAGAGGCTGAGCTACATACAACCTTCTATAGCCGAGGAGACAGAAAATGTACTTTGCCTGGGAAGTATTCTAATTATGTAACTATCAATTGATTAAGCTATTCACTTTGTGTACAATATAATAGGTTTTAACACAGACAGCTTCTAGGGAAACTCTTAAGACCTTCTCTCGTTGGGTTAAGCCATGGAGGACGAGTAGCCAGCAGTTAACCTTCCATTTTTCTGTGTCATAATCTGTCTGGAGTGGAAAGGTAGGCCTAACTTTTGAAAGGACCATGCCCAGATTCCTAATGATGTCTCAGATTTATTTATTTGCAATCAGGGACAGTTTTGTTTTTAAAAAAACACACTGATATGGCATTGGAGAAATATGATAAGATGAACTCTGTCCATTCTTAGCCTGTAATTTCAGTCATTTGTGTGGTATTATTAGATTGGGTTTCTGTATAGCACTTTGTGACATCTGCTGATGTGAAAAGGGCTTTATAAATACACTGATTGATTCAAAAACATTCTGCTTATATGTGAAATCATGTAGAATTGCATGTAATGTTTACAAAATTTAAATTTTTCTCAGACCTGCAAATACAATGATAGATTCATGCAATGCTTTTACTATAAAGTAGATAATCCCACTTCTGCTCAACCTTCTGTCACGCAGCCCTGTGCAAAACCCCTGCGTTGCCATGTAATGCTTACAGAACGGTTTCTAACAGTGCACATCTAAGGCTCTGGTCTGTAGATATGGTCTCTGCTATCCACTTTATGTTTCATTATTATTTGGGTTATAGGAGAGGGTCACTCTTTTTTCATGCGTTCATGGAGGGTTCAGGTCAAATCTATTTGTCTGAAGGGAGGGGCATCCGTTTTCATTTCAGAGGTCTGATTTTCTCCAATTAGCCCTTATAATCAATAACATTCACTCCCTTAGGTTAAATTAATTGGGTGAAAAAAAATACTAAATTCCCTTTACATTGATTACTTTTTGCAAATCCAATCAGTTTTCCACGTTGATTCAATGTCATCACATGTACTTTTTTGGTTGAAATTATGTGGAAACAACGTTGATTCAACTTGTTTTTTCCCAGTTGATATTAACACAATTGTAATGTGAAATCAACGCTATGAAGAAAGCAAGATAAGTGAGAAAGGTCATTGTGAAAAAGGTAGGCCTACCACCAGAGGTCAGACAGCAACCATTATTCCTATCTACAGTACCTGGGAAGCAATGCCTCATCCTTACCATTGTTGACAGTGTTGTCATTCCACCACTGGAGGGCCAGAACAGTGACATTAATGATACTGTATCTATGAACACAGAGGCAATGGGGATAAGGCTGGCTGATATTGAAAGATTATTAAGACTCAGATTAAATGGAAGTGGTGAGGGAAGCAGGGGTGAAGATCAACCGAAGCTGGGGATTTGGTCATGCTTGGAGCTTGGTGAAGGGCAACTGTAATGTTTGATAAGATGAAAACACTTCTCTGGAAATGTGGTTCCAAGCCACGTCCTCTATCATCATACCATATCAATATGACATGATCCCAACGGTTACTGAGATACAGTCTGGCCAAGAAACACCTACTTTGTTGAGCCTTCAGATGGCATCTTTTCTTTCCAGCCGGGCTGATGGTTGACAGTGGAGCCAGTGGAGTATCCCAGCTGTACAATATCCTGGCTGAGAATGTGCCTGAGCAGGACCTGCAAATTCTATCTGTGTATTGCAGCCTGGGGGGGATTTCAGAGTTTGTGTACCTCCATCCCTTCATCCCTAATGCAGCATGTAATTGGCTCCGTGGCCATGTGTATCAGTGATCTAGATTAGAGCAGTATGGTCCTCCATGGCACAGTTTCCTCCTCCCTCCTCATTCTCTGTGAATGCTCTTTGTCAAGTGAAGATTGCACTGTCCTACAAAAAGCTAATAAAAACTACATGAGGATTTCACAGGAGTGGCTCGGTTGTTTAAAAGCTCTTCCTTTAAGTGTGTGGAGGGGGTTGAGGGTCAAATCGAACATAACAGAAAGCCTTTTAGCTTTAATATTTTCAAGTTTAAAAAAATACACACAAACATGAACTTTCTAAGCAGAATATCAATTCCATTTTCAATGATCTGACAGGTGTGAAAAGCTGTGGTGTCTTACTGTTCAAGGGTTATGCTGGTACTGATGTGATTATCATTAAGTGTGTGGAACTCTAGCAGGGCATTTTCACTTGATTTAGGCACCAGACATTTGGGAGAATGGGGATGGATGTATTCCGTAGCTCTGAAGTTCAGTGTTACAATGTGATTGAAATTTAAAGGCAATGTTCCCGCGCTATTAGAGACTGCATTCACGGTAAATGCTGCATATGTCGGCTCAATATGACATTTCGATTGCACAGTCTTTAATATTTCAGCGAGCTTCCCCATTCTCATCTTACCTGAATTATTTGTGCTCTATTGCAACACACCCACCAATATTACATGTATAATTCAAATGGAAACCACTGGATCAAGTGGTGCTACATACAGTAGCATAGCTGTGTATCAGAGTAAATCAAGTGGGATAACATTAGCCATGTCTTTGGGTTGCTTTTCTCTGGGTCTGATTCCTCCTCACTCTTGGAGCTGGCACTATGAAGACAACTAGCAAGATTCACCATGTGATTCATTGTCCAAAACAGCCAAGTTAGTTTGGATGAATTTTATTGTATTTACGGTGCCTTCTGAAAGTATTCAGACCCCTTGACTGTTCCACATTTTGTTATGTTACAGCCTTGTTCTAAAATTGATTATATCAAAAATAAAATCCTCATCAATCTACACAAAATAACCAATTATAACAAAGCAAAAACAGGTTTCTAGAAATGTTAGCAAATCTATCTAGTATTCAGAGCCTTTGCTATGAGTCACAAAATTAATCTCAGGGGCATCCTGTTTCCACTGATCAATCTTGAGATGTTTCTACAACTTGATTGGAGTCCACCTTCGGTAAATTCAATCGATTGGACATGATTTGGAAAGGCACACAACTGTCTATATAAGGTCCCACTATATAAGGTCCCACATCTCTGCAGATCCTCTTAAGCTCTGTCAGGTTGGATGGGGAACGTTGCTGCACAGCTGTTTTCAGGTCTCTTCAAAGATGTTCAATTGGGTTCAAGTCCGGGCCACTCAAGGACATTCAGAGACTTGTCCCCGAAGCCACTCCTGTGTTGTCTTGGCTGGGGGGGTCCTGTAGGAAGATGAACCTTCACCCCCAGTCTGAGGTCCTGAGCACTCTGGAGCAGGTTTTCATCAAGGATTTCTCTGTACTTTGCTCCGTTCATCTTTCCCTCGATCCTGATTAGTCTCCCAGTCCCTGCCACTGAAAAACATCCCCACAGCATGATGCTGCCACCATGGTTCACCGTAGGGATGGTATTGGCCAGGTGATGAACAGTGTCTGGTTTCCTCCAGATGTGGGGTGTCATGCCTTTTACTGAGGTGTGGCTTCCATCTGGCCACTACCATAAAGGCCTGCTTGGTGGAGTGCTGCAGAGAGGGTTGTCCTTCTGGAATGTTTTCCCATCTCCACAAAGGAACGCTGGAGCTCTGTCAGAGTGACCATCAGGTTCTTGGTCACCTCCCTGACCAAGGCCCTTCTCCCCCGACTGCTCAGTTTGGGTGGGCGGCCAGCTCTAGGAAGAGTCTTGGTGGTTCCAAACTTCTTCCATATAAGAATGATGGAGGCTCCTGTGTTCGTGGGGACCTTCAATGCTGCAGACATGTTTTGGTAGATCTGTGCCTCGCCATAATCCTGTCTCAGAGCTGTATGGACAATTCCTTCGACCTCATGGCTTGGTTTTTGCTCTGTCATGCATTGTCAACTGTGGAACCTTATATAGGCAGGTGTGGCCTTTCCAGATCATGTCCAATCAATTGGATTTAACACAGGTGGACTCCAATCAAGTTTTAGAAACATCTCAAGGATGATCAATGGAAACAAGATACACCTGAGCTCAATTTCAAGTCTCATAGCAAAGGAGCTGAATACTTATTTATTTATTTATTTATTTTATTTTACCTTTATTTAACCAGGTAGGCAAGTTGAGAACAAGTTCTCATTTACAATTGCGACCTGGCCAAGATAAAGCAAAGCAGTTCGACAGATAAAACGACACAGAGTTACACATGGAGTAAAAACAAACATACAGTCAATAATGCAGTATAAACAAGTCTATATACAATGTGAGCAAATGAGGTGAGAAGGGAGGTAAAGGCAAAAAAGGCCAAGATGGCAAAGTAAATACAATATAGCAAGTAAAATACTGGAATGGTAGTTTTGCAATGGAAGAATGTGCAAAGTAGAAATAAAAAAATAATGGGGTGCAAAGGAGCAAAATAAATAAATAAATTAAAATTAAATACAGTTGGGAAAGAGGTAGTTGTTTGGGCTAAATTATAGGTGGGCTATGTACAGGTGCAGTAATCTGTGAGCTGCTCTGACAGTTGGTGCTTAAAGCTAGTGAGGGAGATAAGTGTTTCCAGTTTCAGAGATTTTTGTAGTTCGTTCCAGTCATTGGCAGCAGAGAACTGGAAGGAGAGGCGGCCAAAGAAAGAATTGGTTTTGGGGGTGACTAGAGAGATATACCTGCTGGAGCGTGTGCTACAGGTGGGAGATGCTATGGTGACCAGCGAGCTGAGATAAGGGGGGACTTTACCTAGCAGTGTCTTGTAGATGACATGGAGCCAGTGGGTTTGGCGACGAGTATGAAGCGAGGGCCAGCCAACGAGAGCGTACAGGTCGCAATGGTGGGTAGTATATGGGGCTTTGGTGATAAAACGGATTGCACTGTGATAGACTGCATCCAATTTGTTGAGTAGGGTATTGGAGGCTATTTTGTAAATGACATCGCCAAAGTCGAGGATTGGTAGGATGGTCAGTTTTACAAGGGTATGTTTGGCAGCATGAGTGAAGGATGCTTTGTTGCGAAATAGGAAGCCAATTCTAGATTTAACTTTGGATTGGAGATGTTTGATATGGGTCTGGAAGGAGAGTTTACAATCTAACCAGACACCTAAGTATTTGTAGTTGTCCACGTATTCTAAGTCAGAGCCGTCCAGAGTAGTGATGTTGGACAGGCGGGTAGGTGCAGGCAGCGATCGGTTGAAGAGCATGCATTTAGTTTTACTTGCATTCAAGAGCAATTGGAGGCCACGGAAGGAGAGTTGTATGGCATTGAAGCTTGCCTGGAGGGTTGTTAACACAGTGTCCAGAGAAGGGCCGGAAGTATACAGAATGGTGTCGTCTGCGTAGAGGTGGATCAGGGACTCACCAGCAGCAAGAGCGACCTCATTGATGTATACAGAGAAGAGAGTCGGTCCAAGAATTGAACCCTGTGGCACCCCCATAGAGACTGCCAGAGGTCCGGACAGCAGACCCTCCGATTTGACACACTGAACTCTATCAGAGAAGTAGTTGGTGAACCAGGCGAGGCAATCATTTGAGAAACCAAGGCTGTCGAGTCTGCCGATGAGGATATGGTGATTGACAGAGTCGAAAGCCTTGGCCAGATCAATGAATACGGCTGCACAGTAATGTTTCTTATCGATGGCGGTTAAGATATCGTTTAGGACCTTGAGCGTGGCTGAGGTGCACCCATGACCAGCTCTGAAACCAGATTGCATAGCAGAGAAGGTATGGTGAGATTCGAAATGGTCGGTAATCTGTTTGTTGACTTGGCTTTCGAAGACCTTAGAAAGGCACGGTAGGATAGATATAGGTCTGTAGCAGTTTGGGTCAAGAGTGTCCCCCCCTTTGAAGAGGGGGATGACCGCAGCTGCTTTCCAATCTTTGGGAATCTCAGACGACACGAAAGAGAGGTTGAACAGGCTAGTAATAGGGGTGGCAACAGTTTCGGCAGATAATTTTAGAAAGAAAGGGTCCAGATTGTCTAGCCCGGCTGATTTGTAGGGGTCCAGATTTTGCAGCTCTTTCAGAACATCAGCTGAATGGATTTGGGAGAAGGAGAAATGGGGAAGGCTTGGGCGAGTTGCTGTTGGGGGTGCAGTGCTGTTGTCCGGGGTAGGAGTAGCCAGGTGGAAAGCATGGCCAGCCGTAGAAAAATGCTTATTGAAATTCTCAATTATGGTGGATTTATCAGTGGTGACAGTGTTTCCTATCTTCAGTGCAGTGGGCAGCTGGGAGGAGGTGTTCTTATTCTCCATGGACTTTACAGTGTCCCAGAACTTTTTTGAGTTAGTGTTGCAGGAAGCAAATTTCTGCTTGAAAAAGCTAGCCTTGGCTTTTCTAACTGCCTGTGTATAATGATTTCTAGCTTCCCTGAACAGCTGCATATCACGGGGGCTGTTCGATGCTAATGCAGAACGCCATAGGATGTTTTTGTGTTGGTTAAGGGCAGTCAGGTCTGGGGAGAACCAAGGGCTATATCTGTTCCTGGTTCTAAATTTCTTGAATGGGGCATGTTTATTTAGGATGGTTAGGAAGGCATTTTTAAAAAATATCCAGGCATCCTCTACTGACGGGATGAGATCAATATCCTTCCAGGATACCCCGGCCAGGTCGATTAGAAAGGCCTGCTCGCAGAAGTGTTTCAGGGAGCGTTTT
This sequence comes from Oncorhynchus kisutch, assembly GCF_002021735.2. NCBI lineage: Eukaryota > Metazoa > Chordata > Actinopteri > Salmoniformes > Salmonidae > Oncorhynchus > Oncorhynchus kisutch. Next base: position 33,203,473 of record NC_034202.2, on the reverse strand, counting down.
ACAGTGATGAGTGGCGGTCGTTTGACCGCTGACCCATTACGGATGCAGGCAATGAGGCAGTGATCGCTGAGATCTTGGTTGAAGACAGCAGAGGTGTATTTAGAGGGGAAGTTGGTTAGGATGATATCTATGAGGGTGCCCGTGTTTAAGGTTTTGGGGAGGTACCTGGTAGGTTCATTGATAATTTGTGTGAGATTGAGGGCATCAAGTTTAGATTGTAGGATGGCTGGGGTGTTAAGCATGTTCCAGTTTAGGTCGCCTAGCAGCACGAACTCTGAAGATAGATGGGGGGCAATCAGTTCACATATGGTGTCCAGAGCACAGCTGGGGGCAGAGGGTGGTCTATAGCAGGCGGCAACAGTGAGAGACTTGTTTTTAGAGAGGTGGATTTTTAAAAGTAGAAGTTCAAATTGTTTGGGTACAGACCTGGATAGTAGGACAGAACTCTGCAGGCTATCTTTGCAGTAGATTGCAACACCGCCCCCTTTGGCAGTTCTATCTTGTCTGAAAATGTTGTAGTTTGGAATTAAAATGTCTGAGTTTTTGGTGGTCTTCCTAAGCCAGGATTCAGACACAGCTAGAACATCCGGGTTGGCAGAGTGTGCTAAAGCAGTGAATAGAACAAACTTAGGGAGGAGGCTTCTAATGTTAACATGCATGAAACCAAGGCTATTACGGTTACAGAAGTCGTCAAAAGAGAGCGCCTGGGGAATAGGAGTGGAGCTAGGCACTGCAGGGCCTGGATTCACCTCTACATCGCCAGAGGAACATAGGAGGAGTAGAATAAGGGTACGGCTAAAAGCTATGAGAATTGGTCGTCTAGAACGTCTGGAACATAGAGTAAAAGGAGGTTTCTGGGGGCGATAAAATAGCATCAAGGTATAATGTACAGACAAATGTATGGTAGGATGTGAATACAGTGGAGGTAAACCTAGGTATTGAGTGATGAAGAGAGAGATATTGTCTCTAGAAACATCGTTGAAACCAGGAGATGTCATTGCATGTGTGGGTGGTGGAACTAATAGGTTGGATAAGGTATAGTGAGCAGGACTAGAGGCTCTACAGTGAAATAAGCCAATAAACACTAACCAGAACAGAAATGGACAAGACATATTGACATTAAGGATAGGCATGCTTAGTCGAGTGATCAAAAGGGTCCGGTGAGTGGAGAGGTTGGTTGGTGATTTAGACAGCTAGCCAGGGCATCGGTAGCAAGCTAGCATAGGATGGAGGTCTGTTAGCCACCCCTTACGTTCCGTCAGTAGATTAGTGGGGTTCCATGTGGTAGAGGGGATTAATCCAAATCACACAACAACAACAAAAATAAAAACAATAGATATAGTTATAGAGGCCCAAGAAGAAAAGATAATAATAATAATTTAAAAAATAATTAAAAAAAAAAAAATTATAAAAAAAATTGTCCGATTGTCTATTCAGATAGCAGCCGGTAAGACAGCTAACGGTTAGCAGGCCGCAGATGGGCGTTCAGGTAACGTCGCGACGGAGGAGCCGGCCGAATAACTCCTTCGGGTAGATAACGTCGGCAGTCCAGTTGTGAAGGCCCGGTGGGGCTCCGCGAAGGCAGTAAAACGGGTCCGGATAGGTGACTGCAGCCCAGGTGTGATTGATGGAACTCAGGAGTGATTGACGGAGCTTGCTAGCTCCGGAATAATTGATGTTTGCTCCGGAATCGACGAAGGCCGATGGTCACACGGATAGCAGCTAGCAAGCTGTGAGATCCGGGTATGAATGTCCAGGGACATGGAGAGAAAAATTGGTCCGGTATGTTCCGTTCCGAGCCGCGCTGCGCCGTACAGAACTGGCGATAGATTTTCGAGCTAAAGGATAGCTGATGACCACAAACCGTGGTTAGCTGAATATTAACGATTTGCCAGTAAAGGAGCTAACTAGCTTCTGAACTAGCTTCTGGATTAGCTTCTGGCTAGTTTCAGGCTAGCTTCTTGGAGTTTCTGGCTAGCTTCTTGGAGGATTACAGATCTGAGGTAAATAATACTTTTTTATAAATATACATTGGTGAGGCGGGTTGCAGGAGAGTGTTTTGAAGATGAGTTGATGGAAAATAAAAATAAAATGTATGTGAAAAAGTTGTAAATATATATATATATACAGGACACGACAAGACGAGGACAAAAGACGTCTGAACTGCTATGCCACCTTGGAGATGATGTAAATAAGGGTTTTAAATAGTTGCAAAAAAAGTATGCTTTGCTTTGTCATTATGGGGTATTGTGTGTATATTCATGAGATGTACTGTATGTGCTGGGTACATGCTATACTATATGTGCTGGGTACATGCTATTTTTACAAAACAACTCAAACTCATTTCCCCCACAGCAATATCCATGTTCCAATTGCATAAGTCATTATATGAAATTGTTTTCATTTGTGACACTGAACAAAATTATGTCACTGAGTAAAAAGTGTGTCCTTCATGTGTCAGATGACCAACACCTTCAGTTTAGATACATGACAAGCATACTTGAACAGAATGGAATCAATTTCCAATAACAACTATGTGCAAGTGATCCACTGACCATTAAGCTGAGTCATGCATGAATTGCTGCCGTGGCAACTGCGATGTGTGATGGATGACAGTGAATTACAGTGGAGGAAGTTGTTACTGCAGTGCATAGGAAAATACAGCTGGCAATAACAATAAGTCTGGCTCAAGTCAGTGTCATAAAAACAATGTTTCAATGTTTTCATCTTATTTAGCGCCCTCTGGCAGCAAGGTTCTGTTTGAGTGATTGAGCTCAACAAAGCATAGACATACGGTACACATAATGACATCCCACTGGGCACACACTGGTTGAATCAACGTTGCTTTCACGTCATCTCAATGAAATGATGTGGAGCCAACTTGAAATAGACATTGAATTGATATCTGTGCCCACATTTCTCCAAGCACATCCCTTAGCTTTTTACAAAAACAGAGGCGGGGTGTCCACCTTCAACTGCGGATTGGCACTTTCAAGACAGCTACATACCCAGATGGAGGGCCACGTTAAACAGTTACAACTAAGAGCAGATGTATGTAACGAATCCTCACGGAATCCATTCAAACTACAGGCGAGAACCAGAAGGTTTCACTTGAGGTAGAATCCTTTTCTCAGGATGAGAGGCTTGTGGCAGGTGCGGAGGAGGTTTCCCCCCCCAGACCTTTTTCAATGACAAAGGCAGGTGCGGAGGAGGTTTCCCCCCCAGACCTTTTTCAACGACAAAAATAAAGTGTTGCATAACAATACTAATCCTAAACACAAATCCTGGTAGACATCTATGTGGATTAGGTGCGCCAGTGTTGGGGAGGGGTACACTGCACGCTCAGAGAGGGAGGAAGGATGGGCAATCTCCCATGCAGAGGCAGCCGCAGGGTTTTAGACACACTTGACAGTCCAAAGACGCTTAGCCATCACTGAGAAAATGCTGCTTTTCCTTTGGGTGAAGCCAAACATTAATATGCAGAGAATGTGATTCAGCTTAAATGCATTATTAACTACCAGCCCTACATCTATGTTCAAACTTGTCCAGCTCTGGTATTTGATGTGCCTGAGCTCGCGATTATCCCATCAGTATGAATATATACACTATATATACAAAAGTATGTGGACACCTTCAAATTAGTGGAATTGCCTATTTCAGCCACACCCGTTGCTGACAGCTGTATACAATTGAGCACACACCAATGCAATCTCCATAGACAAACATTGGCAGTAGAATGGCCTTACTGAAGAGCTCAGTGACTTTCAACGTGGCACCGTCACAGGATTCTATCTTTACAACTAGTCAGTTTGTAAAATTTCTGCCCTGCTAGAGCTGCTCAGGTCAGTAATAAGTGCTGTTTTTGTGAAGTGGAAACGTCTAGGAGCAACAACGGCTCAGACGCGAAGTGGTAAGCCACACAAGCTCACAGAATGGGACTGCCGAGTGCTGAAGCGTGTAGCCCGTACAAATCGTTTGTCCTCGCAACACTCACTACCGAGTTCCAAACTGCCTCTGGAAGCAAGATCAGCACAAGAACTGTTCGTCAGGAGTGTCATGAAATGGGTTTCCATGGCCGAACAGCCGCACACAAGCCTAAGATCCCCATGCGCAATGCTAAGCGTCGGCTGGAGTGGTGTGAAGCTCGCCGCCATTGCACTCTGGAGCAGTGGACATGCGTTCTCTGGAGTGATGAATCACGCTTCACCTTCTGGCAGTCCGATGGACAAATCTGGGTTCGGCAGAACGCTACCTGCCCCAATGCATAGGGCCAACAATTATTTTGCTTTTATTCCCTTATCATCCTGGCCCAGTCATATTGCTTTAGACTTCTCTGCTGCAGTTTAAGTAATTTAATTATTAGGGGTATTTACGGCAGCTCTGTTTTCCCTGTGAGGCCTCAATTCTCTGTTTTCTTTGTCTTTCTGCACTTCAGAATTTTTTGTTCTTCCTTGTCTCTCCCTTTCTCTCGTTAATGACTGTTTTGCACTGCTGTGCAGTTCTCCTGTCTTTGGGGGAATATGTCTGGGTCGGGAACCATCTGTCAGACATTCTGGTAACACCGGATCTTAGAAAGCAATGTCTCTCCCCAAGAATGCATTTATTTCATTTTCATTAAAACTTAGTTTCTGCCATTTTGGAACTTGGAAGATGAATGTTAATTTTCAAAATGAAGAAATTGTGAAATTCAATTAAGAAATGTAATGCATTAGAGAACAGCAAAAAACATTCAACATGACTGTGCAATTGGAATATAAGAATGCTTGGAAAGTAATACTCTTTCATGTTCTCTCGTGCTCACTCACGCACTTACTCACTCATGCACTCTTTGTTGGGAAGTATACGCAACCATAGACCAGAATACAAGACAATAATACTGTAGTGTCACAGGTCGGCTCATAGCCTGAGGCAAAAATGAGGGGACACGAACAACAGGTATAGGCCACTCAAAAAAGTTATTTATTATAAACCAAACTATTAACTTTAAACAAAGAAAAAGGAATGAGGTGTGAAATGTGAAAGTACCATAATGTAGGGTGTTTGTAAAGTGCAGGGATTCGTGAATCTGTGTGTGTGAATGACTGATTGAAAACTACGTAAAACTACAAAGGAACAAACAAAACAGGATCATACCTGGAGGAGCAGAGAGAGAGAGAGAGAAGAGCGATTAGTGGAGCCTTTTAAATACCCTGAGCCCAGGTGACTCCAATCACTAATGACCCTGCTCTGCCTGCAGGAGGAACCGCCCCTGCACTGCAGAGGAGGGGCCGTGACAGTAGAACATTTACTGAATGTTTAGATGAGTGCAGTAGGTGTTGGATCAATTCACCAATTTGGTACTTTTTGAGATGTGTAACTTGGTTTAAAAAAACAAACATTTGATTTCATCAAATTCTGTCATAAAGAGAATTTAATAAAAAAAACAAGTTTTCCCATCTCAAGAGGTAAATGAATAAAAGAGTATCGTAAGTACCAAATAAAGTAACACAGTTGACTGTAACACAGTTGACGATTTCATCTTAAATCAGCCATAAATCCTCTTGTGAAAGGGGAAATGTAAGTTTGTGTGCAACAGGGAGAGGGGCAATTGGCTGCAAGCTTCACAACAAACAAAAAAATAGTAAAAAAAGAATGTAGCCTGTCTTTCTAACAGGACTGACGTGCTCTGCTCCACCTGCTCAGTTTTCCACCACAAAACACCAGAAATAGTAGATCCAGCTCACCTGCTTTTACACTATGATTTGACTATTAGTTGTTCAATGTTAATTTTGATGAATTTTTTTAAAATTACAATAGTTTCATCATATTAAAACGAGAATTCAGTTGACGTAACAGGGTTGACCTTAAAATGAGGGACAGTTTTTTAGTTTTTTATGAATCACTAATCACATAATAAATAATAATCTTCAGAAAGGACTTTGTGAAAGCAACAAAATAACTATGGCTTTACAATGATGCTGAAAACCTGAGGACATTTTGGGATTAAGTGGTTTAAAATCTCCCTGGAAGTCACAGAGGGTGTGCTAAGGGACATGTCAAAATGTAGAATTTTGTCACTTTAGCAAGTCTTTATTTATGGTGAATTCTCCATGTGGTTTATATTAAAGGGAACTTCACTAAATGTAACAGGCTTTTCAAAATCTAAATTGGTGGACAGTTTCTAATTAAAATATCAAAGGGACAGGCCTCCCGGGTGGCGCAGTGGTTAAGGGCTCTGTTTTGCAGCGCCAGCTGTGCCATCAGAGACACTGGGTTCGCGCCCAGACTCTGTCATAAACCGGCCGCGACCGGGAGGTCCGTGGGGCGATGCACAATTGGCCTAGCGTTGTCCGGGTTAGGGAGGGCTTGGCCGGTAGGGATATCCTTGTCTCATCGCGCACCAGCAACTCCTGTGGTGGGCCGGGCACAGTGTGTGCTAACCAAGGTTGCCAGGTGCACAGTGTTTCCTCCGACACATTGGTGATGCTGGCTTCCGGGTTGAATGCGTGCTGTGTTAAGAAGCAGTGCGGCTTGGTTGGCTTGTGTATCGGAGGACGCATGACTTTCAACCTTCGTCTCTCCCGAGCCCGTACGGGAGTTGTAGCAATGAGACAAGATAGTAGCTACTAAAACAATTGGATACCACGAAATTGGGGAGAAAAAGGGGTAAAAATGTTTTTAAAAACACACAAAAAAAATATCAAAGGGACACAAAAGGCACTCATTTCGTGGAACAACCCAGATATTTCTGTCAAATAGTATTTAATTTAATTTAGATTGTCGAAGGATTGCTGAAAATACAAACTGGCCAGCATAATGCATCAACAGCACCAACAGCACCAACAGCATCAACAGCACCAACAGCATCAACAGCACCATACAAACATCATGCACAACACAACTCAAACAGTGCAAAATACTTTTTAAATAGGAAGTTGAATCATATAAATACATACTCCATCCAATGTATCATACAGTAGTTGTGTTGCTAAACTTTCCTCATGGCGTGGGGGCTCTATCATGACTCACTATCCTAGGGCATCCATGTCCGCTAGTCTTTTCCTGAGTGCGCTCTCTCTGTTTCTCTCTCTCTCTGTTTCTCTCTCTCTCTTTCTCCCCCTCTCTCTCAATAAGATTAACTCTTTCACAATAGCTAATTTACTTTATAGTGAGTCAGAGAGACGAGGAGAATGACCTTAAATGGAAATTACAACCAACACGCCCACCTAACTGCAACGACAACAGACAACACAATGACAGAAAGACAATGACTCTTTGAGAGGTCGCCTAGCAACAAGAAACACTAAAAATACATGCAGAGGTGCACACTTTATCTTGCCTCTATTTGCTACAAGTATATGAATAAATGTATTAAACACACTTCAAAATATGAGCACATGAACTTTTGTTACAGCCCAAGGACCAGAGAAATCCTTTGAAGCTGCAGAGCAGAAACTTCCCTCCCAGGGGTGCCCATACCTGGAAAACATTCCTTTCCTATTTCTGGTGATTTCGCAAAAACAAAATCTGATTAAGGACAATATCAACAATAAGGATGTACAGTACTGTGCTTTTTTTTCTGTGATTTATGTTTAGTGTTCAATAGACCAGAATGAATAATACATAGTATATTATAGAATATTGATTGTTCATATTGACTATACATGTCCTTGAAATTTTATTGTGATCTTTATCCTCCTGTGCTATGCTTGGTGTCAAACCAACTCTTGATACTGAAAACTGTCTGGAATAACAATTGAGCTATGACATTTGACATCTGGCAAGGCTAACGACAGGTCAAGCGTCTAAATGATTTAAATTCATTTTTACTCTCATAGATAACAGATCAAAAAATAGCTTTCTACTGCTGAAACACTACAGTAACCAGCCTCAACTGAGTAATAGGAGAAAAGTTCAACTGATAAAGAGGGGATTGGGGGAAGAGGGAATGCCTGGTTCTGCAGGGTACAAGGGTGGCATGGTTTCACTCCAACAGAGTCATAATTGCTTGATTCATATAACCAGGACTTTGGATTGCTCTTTAAAGCAAGCCTGGTCCCTGGCTGTACAGGAACTGATTTGAGATACACAGGCATTCAGTAGAGGCAGATCTTCTACCAGAGTTGAGGACTCTGGTAGAAAGTCAGACTTAGTCACACCTAAGGGCTCTTTTCAATCCGTATCCCGGAAGATCCACGTTACAGCTGTGTATATAACCAGCTTCTCAGGCTCCAACTCAGTGTGCTTCATTCTAAAGGTCGACTGATTAATCGGAATGGCCGATTAATTAATGCCGATTTCAAGTTTTCATAACAATCGGTAATCTGCATTTTTGGACACCGATCATGGCCGATTACATTGCACTCCACGAGGAGACTGTGTGGCAGGCTGACTACCTGTTATGCGAGTGCAGCAAGGGGCCAAGGTGCTAGCTAGCATTAAACGTATCTTATAAAAAACAATAAATCTTAACATAATCACTAGTTAACTACACATGGTTGATGATATTACTAGTTTATCTAGCTTGTCCTGCGTTGCATATAATCGATGCGGTGCCTGTTAATTTATCATTGAATCACAGCCTACTTCGCAAAAATGGGTGATTTAACAAGCGCATTCACAAAAAAAGCACTGTCGTTGCACCAATGTGTACCTAACCATAAACATCAATGCCTTTCTTAAAATCAAAACACAAGTATATATTTTTAAACCTGCATATTTTGTTAATATTGCCTGCTAACATTAATTTATTTTAACTAGGGAAATTGTGTCATTTCTCTTGCGTTCTGTGCCACAGAGTCAGTGTATATGCAGCAGTTTGGGCCGCCTGGCTCGTTGCGAACTGTGTGAAGACCATTTCTTCCTAACAAAGACAGCCAACTTCGCCAAATGGGTAATGATTTAACAAAAGCGCATTTGCGAAAAAAGCACAATCGTTGCACGAATGTACCTAACCATAAACATCAATGCCTTTCTTAAAATCAATACACAGAAGTATATTTTTTTAAACCTGCATATTTAGTTCAAATAAATTAATGTTAGCAGTCAATATTAAACTAAGGAAATTGTGTCACTTCTCTTGCGTTCATTGCAAGCAGAGTCAGGGTATATGCAACAGTTTGGGCCGCCTGGCTTGTTGCGAACTAATTTGCCAGAATTTTACGTAATTATGACATAACATTGAAGGTTGTGCAATGTAACAGCAATATTTAGACTTAGGGATGCCACCCATTAGATAAAATACGTAACGGTTCCGTATTTCACTGAAAGAATAAATGTTTTGTTTTCGAAATGATCGTTTCTGGATTTGACCATATTAATGACCTAAGGCTCGTATTTCTGTATGTTATTATATTATAATTAAGTCTATGATTTGATAGAGCAGTCTGACTGAGCGGTGGTAGGCAGCAGCAGGCTCATAAGCATTCATTCAAACAGCACTTTCCTGCATTTGCCAGCAGCTCTTCGCAATGCTTCAAACATTGCGCTGTTTATGACTTCAAGCCTATCAACTCCTGAGATTAGGCTGGCAATACTAAAGTACCTATTAGAACATCCAATAGTCAAAGGTATATGAAATACAAATGGTATAGAGAGAAATATTCCTATAATAACTACAACCTAAAACTTCTTACCTGGGAATATTGAAGACTCATGTTAAAAGGAACCACCAGCTTTCATATGTTCTCATGTTCTGAGCAAGGAACTTAAATGTTAGCTTTTTTACATGGCACATATTGCACTTTTACTTTCTTCTCCAACACGTTGTTTTTGCATTATTTAAACCAAATTTAACATGTTTCATTATTTATTTGAGACTAAATTGATTTCAGTGATGTATTATATTAAGTTCAAATAAAAGTGTTCATTGTTCATTCAGTATTGTTGTAATTGTCGTTATTACAAATATATATATATAAAGATTGGCCGTTTAATCGGTATCTGCTTTTTTTGCTCCTCCAATAATCGGTATCGACGTTGAAAAATCATAATCGGTCGACCTCTACTTCATTCTATATCTAGGGGACTCCAGATATCTCCAGGAGTGAAAATAATCATTTTTGTCTTAATCTGTTGTTGTCTAGTATGGTGTTTTTGCTAGCTAGGGCCATTTACTTTAAGTGCTTCCTGTCTTCCCAGTAGACTATTTGGTGTGTGAACTGCTGACTGCTCATAACTTGCAGATGATTGTTGACACATCAACCAGGAATAAGGGGCAGGGAAATTTGTGACAGTTGTTTTGGTAATCAGCTGCTGTATTGGAGGGGGAGGGGTTTCTCCTCTCTTAGGCAATCAGAAATTAGTACCGGGAGGTGTGCTCTTCACCTTCGCAAGGCAATTTGCAATTATTGTTAGTACTTTACTCTCAGCGGTGGTCATGTTAGCGGCGGTTTCGGCACTTAAACTAAAACCGCTGCTGTAACAAAGACGGTTCTGCAGAGTTGTTTGAGGAAGGAAAGAGAGGAAGGCTCCACACCACTCTCTCATTTGATTATCTTACATGGTAATTTATGATCTAATTTTTCTCTTTTGTAGCTTTGACAATTGTGTGTTTTCTATACCTGTTTGCTATTCTCCCTGTAGGCTTTAGATGCTCCCCACTTTCACGACTCCTACCGAAGGTGGCTCCCCTTACCGTTCGGGTGGCGCTCGGCGGTCGTCGTCACCGGCCTACTAGCTGCCACTGATTTTTTTTCCTCCCCCTCCTTGTCTGTTTATTGGTTACACCTGTTGTTAATTAGGTTATTAGTTGGGCTTTATTAGCCAGCCGGCCCGCCTGCTCTTTGTGCGGGATTGTTCTATGTCTGCAAGAACCCTGGCTAACAATTTGAATCAGCAATACAAAATTGGGTTTAATTATTTATTTACTAAATACCTAACTAATCACACAGAATTCACATACACACAATTAATCATAACTTGATTACAAATTACGTCATAAAGGTAAACGTCCCTAGAGGGCGGAACAGATATGACGACTTGTTACACAAAGGAAAAGGGGCTGGGTTGAGTGAAAGAGTGGAAGACAGGAACAAAGGCGAAGCTGTGCTATCGTAAATACAGTATCTTATGCATTCTAAATTACCGCCCATTTGGAAAAGGAAAATGCAATAAATATTTACTCTGAGCTGCGCTTCGGTAGGTTGGTGGTAGATGGAAGGCCGCGTTGCCAAACCGAGTCCTCTATCCTTTGAAGAATGTCTCTGGTTGTCAATTGGATACGTTGTAGTAACGTTGTTGTGTGGTAGATGGAATACTCTGTCTGTTCCTTCCTAACCTGTGTTTACAGCTGCGGCGTTACTCAACGGCTAGGAAGTATCACTTCTGTAGTGAATAAGAGTTCAAAGTTCATATCATTTGCAACCAAAGCTCATGCTGATGTTGGCTTCGTTCTGAACCATTCTGACATCGGACCGTCGCCCTCATATCCTCGGAACAGGAAGTTCTATTGTCGTCAGGGAGGGGCTTATATAGGAAGGGAGAAAGGGGGTCATAGTTCATAGTTCATAGTTTACAACCTCTGTCTCTTCACATGGGCGGGCCACTGAGTGAGCAGCCCTAACTTATGAAAACCCACATCTCACATTTTAAAAGCTAAAATCACATTTCATCCCATCACAAATCATTTCATATACAAACATTTAAATTGAACAACAATTCCATGTGAATCCGATAACTCTGATTTGTAGACTTTCCACTGCAGAGTTTGTCATCTTCTCATTGACGAGAATGTCTCAGATGACAACCGAACTGACATCATATTCATTAAGTACCACCGCATATGTTCAATTGTTCGGATTACCAGTTAATTTCCCCCCACATTCTGATGTTCCCAGAATCTCTATGTTAACCAAAAAGGGGGGAAGAGGTATTTATGACTGTCATAAACCTATCCCCCAGGCCAACGTCATGACACACTTGTCCACTCAAGCTTAGCATTGTTGTCATGTATTGCCCACCATGTGCCCTTAAAGAGTTCCTCAATGAGTTCCTTCAGACCTTTCCTGATGATGGCTCACCGCGCTCTCACTGCGCTTCATACTTGGCAACTTCAATGGCAGGTAGCCTAGCGGTTAGAGGGGTTAAACAGCAACTAGAGGGTTGCCAGTATGAATCCCAGGTCCGAAGGGAAAAATCTGTCAGAAAGTGAGCTGGCAACCAGAGGGTTGATGGAATCAAATCCCAAGAGCCATGGTGCCGTTGAGCAAGGCACTTAATCCCCCACAACAACAACCCCCTGGGCACCCAGTGTGGCAGCCCCCCGCACCGCTCCAAAATCATGTATGTCTCTCTTTTGGAGGCGGTGGGTTAAAAGTGAAAGTCAAATTTTGTTCGGACCTTATGTGCAATTGACCAATAAAGTAATCTTAATCAACCTCCCCGACGTCTGCCTTTGATTAATTTCTTTCCAACTCTTTCTTTCCCCTCCTTACCACTCAGCCCCTACCCAGATGGTCATGCACCGTCGCAATTTTCGCTCGATCTCTCCCGATTTCTATCCTATCATCTCTCCCTTCTGCTAAATCCTTATCCCTCCTTTCTCCTGATTCTGCCTCTTCAACCCTACTCTCTTCCCTTTCCATATCCGTAGGTGAATCCTGTTTCCATTGATCATCCTTGACATGTTTCAACAACTTTATTGGAGTCCACCTGTGGTAAATTCAATTGATTAGACATTTATTTGGAAAGGGGCACACCTGTCTATATGCAGTGCATTCAGAAAGTATTCAGACCCCTTGACTTTTCCACATTTTGTTATGTTACAGCCGTATTCTAAATGAATTAAATAGTTTTTTCAACTCATCAATCTACACCGAATACACCATAATGACAAAGCAAAATCTGTTTTTTAGAAATGTTTGCAAATGTATAAAAAAATAAAACTGATATGACAGACCCTTTACTCAGTACTTTGTTGAAGCACCTTACAGAAGCACCCAAGGCATCAATTACAGCCTTGGGTCTTCTTGGGTATGACGCTTACAAGCACTCCTGCGTTGTCTTGGCTGTGTGCTGAGGGTCGTTGTCCTGTTGAAAGTTGAACCTTCGCCCCAGTATGAAGTCCTGAGAGCTCTGGAGCAGGTTTTCATCAATGATCTCTCTGTACTTTGCTCCGTTCATCTTTCCCTCGATCCTAACTAGTCTCTCAGTCTCTGCCGCTGAAAAACATCCCCACAGCATGATGCTGCCACCATGCTTCACCGTAGGGATGGTGCCAGGTTTCCTCCATATGTGACGCTTGGCATTCAGGCCAAAGAGTTCAATCTTGGTTTCATCAGACCAGAGAATCTTGTTTCTCATGGTCTGTGAGTCCTTTAGGTGCCTTTTGGCAAACTCCATGCAGGCTGTCATGTGCCTTTTACTAAGGAGTGGCTTCCGTCTGGCCGCTCTACCACAAAGCCCTGATTGGTGAAGTTCTGCAGAGATGAGTTCAGTTTGTCCGGGCGGCCAGCTCTAGGAAGAGCCTTGGTGGTTCCAAACTTTTTTTCATTTAAGAATGATGGAGGCCACTGTGTTCTTGGGGACCTTCAATGCTGCAGAAATGTTTTGGTACCCTTCCCCAGCTCTGTGCCTCTACACAATCCTGTCTCGGAGCTATACGGACAATTATTTTGACTTCATGGCTTGGTTTTTGCTCTGACATGCACTGTCAACAGAGATTTTGTTGTTGTTGCATTGTATGTGTCTCAATCCACCGCATCCGCCGATGTTGCATTTCCACATCTGCGGTGAAAGTGGCAGAGCTACAGCGGTGTTTGACAGACCTTGAGACATCCAGAAAATCGGTCTTCTCATAAATACCTCAGGAGGCTAAAGAAATTTGGCTTGTCACCTAAAACCCTCACAAACTTTTACAGATGCACAATTGAAAGCATCCTGTCAGGCTTTATCGCTGCCTGGTACAGCAACTGCAAGGCTCTCCAGAGGGTGGTGCGGTCTGCCCAACGCATTACCAGGGGCATACTACCCGCCCTCCAGGACACCTACAGCACCCGATGTCATAGGAAGGCCAAAAAGATCAAGGACATCAACCATCCGAGCCACTGCCTGTTCACCTCGCTATCATCCAGAAGACAAGGTCAGTACAGGTGGATCAAAGCCGGGACCGAGAGACTGATTAACAGCTTCTATCTCAAGACCATCAGACTGTTAAACAGCCATCATTCCCAGCTCTTCAGGGAACATTAGAGGCTGCAACTTTAAGGACATTAGAGGCTACACATTAGAGGATGCCACTTTAAGGACATTAGAGGCTACACATTAGAGGCTGCCACTTCAAGGAATGGAACACTAGTGACTTTAATAATCTTTACATATCTGGCATTACTCATCTCATATGTGTATATACTGTATTCCATACTATTCTACTGTATCTTAGTCTGTTCCGTCCATATGTATATAGTCTTAATTCATTCATACTTAGATGTGTGTGTATTGGGTATATGTTGTGTAATTTGTTAGATATTACTTGTTAGATATTACTGCACTGTCGGAGCTAGAAGCACAAGCATTTCGCTACACCTGCAGTAACATCTGCTAATCACGTGTACGTGACCAATAAAATTTGATTTGAATACATCTGTCGTGTCCAAACCGTTTATCTATTATTAACGATTCTCACGTTTAGCTCTACGACTCCCACAAGTGTCCCGGGACTCATCTGAAGGTAACCGGTACCAGTTTAAAGAAATAAGTATAAAGGAAGGGAAGTATAAAGATAGTTTTGTGCACCAAAAAAGGGGTGAAATGTGTAAAAAGGTCAGTACATCAATAAAAACAAACATATTTCCTGAACTTTTTTATATCCCTTAGATATAGGACAGACAAACCTTGTTTCTCATGAGTTATGTTTAGCTGGTCTTTTTTTGCCATTTATGAATGTTATTCAATGCATTTCTATGGGCTATAGTAGTAAAGGCCAAATTCAATATTTATCCAAAAACATTTTTCTATATTTTTTTATACCTAAAGGGGGTCCTAAAATTAAATAGCTGAATGATCCATATTATCATCTTAAAACAACTACATATATCAGCTTAGAACCCCTCCCCCTTTTCAATCACGCTATGGCTCTCAATTTCAGCGATACGGATTGAATAGAGATCTTAAAGGCAATGGTCCCGGGTTAGAGGAGACTGCATTCACGGTCGGCTCAATTTGAAATGACCTTTAATTACTATTGTGCAATCTCTAGCGCTTCAGCAATACAGATGGAATAGAGCGCTAAATCGCAAGAATACAGACTATGACTTCAGATCTGTGCCTGATGACTCTGACATCAACTTTTCTGAGACGGAATTGAAATGTTAGTGTCTAACACTGTTCAGTTGATTCAATCCAAAGTCCAACTAAGGTTAATTAACTACATGTAACTAATCAACTACAGGAATTCCTGTCGATTTTTTTCCTGTAGGATTCCTGTAGAACTCTCTCTACTTAAAGCTGCTGTCGCAGCACAAGGATCTGCATCAAAGAAAAGTGTTTCACGCCAAAGACTTCCCTCCTTGCTACAGACTGACGTGACTATTTTAGTAACCTGGAAAATGTCTCGTCTGTGGAGAAACAGGGACTCAACTTAAGAGAACAGAAGTTGTAAATTCCCAGATTGTGGTGTTGTGATCCATTGAGATGCCAAACAACAAGCATCATGAAAACTTCCTGAAGCATATGTCCCAGGTTGATCAGAGCAGATGGAGGACGAGGAAATGAGGGCGCAGAGACTGCGCTTAATGATTATGTAATGTAAGAAAAGTTATTTATGGAGACTTTTACACTGAACAAAAAGTCAACTGTGAGAGAGTAATGAATGTGCAGTGATGGGCCAGGTGTGGCAGTAACTGTATTACTGAATCACAGTAGCAGGATCTGTCAAGCACATTGTTTTACACGGACAAACGCAGTTCAGATTCAATAAAACTATGTTTACCTGTGTGAATCAATAAGAAACAGCATACTGATACAAACATGCTTTCTCGCTGCATGGGAAGAATGACATCTTTTATATATCCTGTCAAATCAGCCACCGGTTATGATTAAAAAGGGCTCCAAGTCCTGATTAATGAATAAATAAAACTCCATTTTGAACAATAATAAATAAACAACTTTTATTTCCACTGATCATACATTAAGCGTGCATATTAATCCAAATAAAAGCAGCAATGATCATGTAATTATAAATACATCTAGAAATAATAAGAATGGATCTGAGGATCCTACATTTCAAAAACAAAGTCTACACACTATCCTTATGCAAATGACAGTAAGGTTTGGCAATCATTTGGTTTTGGTCTTTTTTTCATTACAGCATCGTCATAGTTTTGTTTATTTGTTGCCATTTCAAAAACTGTGCACCGTAAGTGCTATGTTTAGGAAATAAACAAATCGTTAGGTTTTAAAACCTTTTTTCTCCTCTATGCAGGGCTTTGACATAGTCATGTAGGTGAAATATGTTCAAAGCCTGAATGTGACAGAGAATAATGCAAAAAGATTTGTGAGGACTCAGAAGTGTAGACATTTCATCATTAAAATCCATACTCCCATGTTGAGTAAACATTTAGGATGGAATAAAGCCATGCCTTTCATCAAACTCTGAAGACAAGGAGTACATATACCTTGAATTATGATTCACATCCACACGCTCGCACACTCATACAAAACCCTTGGAAAAAGTGTGCTTCTACAGTACATCGTCTCAAATTAAAATTGTAAAGCACACTTTAATTAAGCTGGAAATCTCTGGCAGAGATTGTCTCACATAGATTAGTGTCCTGTATAAAAAGTATATTGGAAGAAGTCCTTATGAGACTGAGGTTGTCCTCAGACAGAGTGTGGATCAGGGAACCAGGCAGTGATATATTCACATGTTACTGTGTTCAGCTTGGATTCACATCTAGACTTTCACTCATGAGGATAGCTGTATTCAAATGGTTACATACAATACTTCAAAATGTTTCTATCATACAACTATTCTTCACTCAATACAACAAAACACTCTCACATGTACACACCTAGTAGTAATATTATTCTTTGACGTGATATACAACAAATAGTTTGAGATAAATAGTCATATTAATCTTATTAACAAACACCAACAGCTTTTCAACTGATCACCATTTCCTGAATAACATCTGACATTATGTTTTGGCCTCAGTGGCAACTAATTCTAATGCAGTACCATGCCAACTGTAGTTCTCCCATTAACTCCTATCACAAGTTATTTTTAGACCCTGTTTAAAGAGAATATGGCACTGTTTTATCCACAAACACTTACATTGTTCAAACATCTTGACTATCTTGACTTTTCAAAAACGAAAATCCTTTTCGAAAATGTCCACAACACAAGCGCACAACGTTGTTGAAAAAGAAGAGGGTTAGGATGGGCTGAGGGTAGTAGTCAACGTTCAGGGCAGAGGCTGAGAACCTTCATGGGAATGACTGTGCTAGTGGGGCATCAGGGGTTACATAGTTGGTCAACCAGGAACCATGTTCAGACATGGGGAGAAGGAGGATCTGGGTCAGCTCTTCTGAGTCAGTGTGCTATCATCTCCAAGAAATTGACTGGTTGATTAGGGTCATCCTCTATCTGAATGGAGAGGTGCAGGAGACGATCAGTGGGGCTAAAAGAGCTAAGTGTTCAGGATAGACTATAAACAAAATAGGAGCATTCTCAGAAGAGTCAAAGGTCATTTCATTTCCCTCATTTTGTGCAGACAGCCTATTTAGATAAAGCTATGCCTCAAGGCATAAGTCATCTGAAAACACACACCAAGTCATTAGCTGGTGCCAGTACGCTTCCAACAGAATGGCTAAGGCTGTCATCCATGTCATTGTAAATGGGGTAAAAGTCTTCAGAGTCAAGCATCCACGGTAGCAATAATAATAAACAATATAAATACTTTAAAACACTCAGAAAAGTACACAAAAAGGAGAGGGATAGACATGTAAACAACAGGAGACAAGCTTTCTCCTCTCTCTCTATCTCGCTCTCTCTCTTTCTCTCGCTCCCTCCCTCTCTCGCTCTCTCTCTCTCTCAGAAGCCTGGCACGTGGCAGTAGGCCTCCAGGGAGGCCAGCATGATGTAGAGGAGCCAGAGGGAGAAGAAGAAGAGGGAGGTGAGGAGTTTTGCGGTCCGCGGGCCCCCCAGTTCTCCCCCTGCCACGCCGGCCCGGCGGCGGTACATCAGCACCAGGACACACACAAACGCCATGATGGTGAACAGGGTGACGGAGAATGCCAGCGAACCAGGCTCTACAAGAAACTTCTTTCCCTTGGTCTTCCAGTAGACGGCCGCAATGGTCCATGCCACGCCGATGCCCAGGAACACGTTCACTGCATTACTGCCCGTTACGTTGCCGATGGAGGCGTCAGCGTACTGGTCCTGGATGGCCGCCACTTTACTGGCAAATGTGTCTTTGTGAACATAAAGTAAGCAGAAATAGATGGTTAGAAATAGGTAACTGATTCTGACATGGACAAGAAACGGATACAGCCCAGAGAAAGAGTGACAGACAGAGAGAGTAGGCTACATAGAGACAGGCACCCACCTGGAACGGAAGTCCCCAGGGCCACAAATACTACGGCAGTGACAGAGTCCTTAAGCCCCACTGTACAGCCGAAATGAGAGGCCAGGTCCCCAGTCACAGCCGTCAGAACACCAATCAGGGAGATGGACACAAAGAAGCAGGCCCAGCCATTCCAGTACTCTGTGGGCGGGACAAAGGCGAACAGAACCTTCCAGAACACTGTGAGGAAGTGCATGATGTAGTCAAAACAGGACGGGAGGCGCTCCTCCCCACTCTCCTCCTCATCATCATCCCCTGGGGGAGAGAACGAGAGGTGTTTACACATATAGTACAAATCATTCTGATGAGATGCAGCGTTTTATTCAACTTTTACGTGGTACAAAATTAGTTACATTTTACATTTGAGTAATTTAGCAAGCAGACACTTATCCAGAGCGACTTACAGTTAGCGCATTTATCTTTAGATAGCTAGGTGAGACAACAATAAGGTACAGCAGTTATCAACAAGGTCAGCGCTAGTAGGGAAATAAAAGTTTCACAATTAATGCTTTGCTTGGGATAAAGTTGGACTTAACATTGCTTCTTGCATCTATACATTTTCAAACAGCAACTTTGCGTGTCTGTGATTTCATTACTGCTACCTCCCAAAGTAGAGAGTGTGATTTCTCTGCCCTGAACACCACTCCTCTGACTCTCTGTTAATGCAAGAGCATGCAGCGTTAGTGAGTCTGTCCCAGAGATTTAGGAGTGAAGGAGAAAAAGGCACTCACCTGCACTGACAGTGACAGCATTGACAAACTGCTCTCTCCAACTACTGCTGCCCACCACCAGAGCAAGGTTAGTCTTCTTAATCAGCTTATCTACTGTGTTCTAAACAAAACAAAACAAACACAATCAGATTTCATCCTAGAATGGATAGAAGTGTGATATTTTGAGTGGAAGGGGTAAGGGTTGGTCTGATGTTTCCAATTTGTGTGGTAAACAATGTAATCTCGCCCCGTTTGTTCTTCATTTGTTTGAGGGCAATGACCCATCCATCTTTTTCAGTTGCTCCACTGAGCGGGTGACCTGGCTGGCCTCTGTCCAGACAGTCTCCTCACAGGAAGAGGGAGGGCAGACATCGACAGGAGTAACAAGACAGTCTCCTCACAGGAAGAGGGAGGGCAGACATCGACAGGAGTAACAAGACAGTCTCCTCACAGGAAGAGGGAGGGCAGACAGCGACAGGAGTAACGAGACAGTCTCCTCACAGGAAGAGGGAGGGCAGACATCGACAGGAGTAACAAGACAGTCTCCTCACAGGAAGAGGGAGGGCAGACATCGACAGGAGTAACAAGACAGTCTCCTCACAGGAAGAGTGAGGGCAGACATCGACAGGAGTAACGAGACAGTCTCCTCACAGGAAGAGGGAGGGCAGACATCGACAGGAGTAACGAGACAGTCTCCTCACAGGAAGAGGGAGGGCAGACATCGACAGGAGTAACGAGACAGTCTCCTCACAGGAAGAGGGAGGGCAGACATCGACAGGAGTAACGAGACAGTCTCCTCACAGGAAGAGGGAGGGCAGACATCGACAGGAGTAACGAGACAGTCTCCTCACAGGAAGAGGGAGGGCAGACATCGACAGGAGTAACAAGACAGTCTCCTCACAGGAAGAGGGAGGGCAGACATCGACAGGAGTAACGAGACAGTGACCTCTCTCACTGGCGAAAGACATGCTTCTAATAAATGTGACCCGTTTCAGTAACTAGGTGTATGTTAAGATGGAGCTGACAGATATGGCAGCTCTGCTTCTACGTCCTAAGCAACTTTGCAGTATTTTGTTTTTTTGTGTCTTATATTATTAGCCCAGAAAGTTTTTTGTGTTATTACATACAGCCGGAAAGAACTTTTGGATATCAGAGCGGCGGTAACTCACCAGCATTACAGCAGGAATATGACTTTCCCGATTTGTATCCTTTGTTCACACCCCCCAGGGCAATTGAACTTATTCCAGAGGCTGCTCCAAGATACCGCCGGCGGAGGAAAGGTTTTCGGAGTGGACTTCTAGTCCGAATCAGGAGACGTGCACACCATTCACCGCTTCCGAGTATATTACTTGCTAATGTCCAGTCTCTGGACAATAAAGTAGATGAGCTCAGGGCGAGGATCTCCTTCCAGAGAGACATCAGGGACTGTAACATACTCTGTTTCATGGAAACATGGCTCTCTCCGGATATACTGTCCCTGTTCATACAGCCAGCTGGGTTCTCAGTACATCACGCAGAAAGGAATAAAGAACTCTCTGGGAAGAAGAAAGGCGGTGGAGTATGTTTCATGATTAACTACTCATGGTGTGATGGGGATAATGTACAGAAACTAATTTGTTTAGCTACGGAAACGACAGGAACCTTCCCGCTAGCCATGATTGACTGAGATAATGGATGGGCTGCACATGCCAAGAGATAAGTTTGGATTGGTCTGCCATGTAGCATGTAGATAATCCTTGCTACTCATTTTTTTCGAAAGATATAAAGTTAGCCATGGAGAACTGAAAAAGTGTTGCTACTGCTCTCAACAACATTGCTGCCCTGAATTTAGCAGGCACTATTGACAAAGATCAGTGGGGAAAAGTTGCTTTCTGCACACGGTCAGTACAAACCGGAGTGACTTGACACAATGTGGGGCAAACAAGCTTTACAAACAAAACAGAGTTAAAGCGGATCCAGTCTGCTGCGAAGCATTCGTCCATGTATATGGGTAAGAGTCTAGATACATTTTCAGCTATTATACGTTTCTAATTTAGTCAGAAAGTCATTTTCATGTAATATTAGTTGTATTTCAGATCTCGATTTGCATTGCTAGTTATAGCATAATGTTAGCTAGCTAGCTAACATTGAACCTAGTAGGTTAGGTTTATCTACCTGCAGATTCATATTCATATTACTGCATTCTTTCACATGACCCATCCATTTAGACAAGTGTCTGGGTAAGCATCATCTAATAATTATAAAATATTTATAAAATATTTTAATCTGGACACGGTCTATTTTTATATTGCTACTATGAAATATGCAAGTAACTACTTCACTGTACCATTTACACCTTCTGTATCCTGTACATGTGACAAATACATTATTCATTTGATATATTGTTTGTTTACCAGAGACAGTAATGTGAAGAACAACAGGACCTGCACCAAAGTCAGATTAGGATATAAGCCAAGGACTATATAACGTGTATTTTTATCTGGAGATTTTCCTTATTATAGGCTACTACTTTCACCACTTTTTGTCTTATTCTTTGGTTGTTTACAACACTACCTTACTCACTCTGTTTAGCACATGGCCTCACATGTGAATCCTTAAAAAAAATATATAATTTTTTAAAAATAATTGCAACATAAGACCAGATCTACGTGGTCGGTCAGAAATATGATGCTGCAGGGACAGAGGGGGACAGAGGAGACAGGGGTGGCCAGAGGGGGACAGAGGAGACAGAGGGTGACAGAGGGAGACAGAGGAGACAGAGGGGGACAGAGGAGGACAGAGGAGACAGAGGAGGACAGAGGAGACAGAGGGGGACAGAGGGGGACAGAGGAGACAGAGGAGACAGAGGAGACAGGGGGGGGGGGCAGAGGAGAGAGGGGGACAGGGTGGGACAGAGGAGTTGGGGGGAGGGGGGGGGGGCAGAGGAGACAGGGGGGGCCAGAGGAGAGAGGGGGACAGGGTGGGACAGAGGAGACAGGTGGGGACAGAGGAGGACAGAGGAGACAGTTGGGGACAGAGGAGGACAGAGGAGACAGGTGGGGACAGAGGAGGACAGAGGAGACAGGTGGGGACAGAGGGGGACAGAGGAGGACAGAGGAGACAGAGGAGGACAGAGGAGACAGAGGGGGACAGAGGGGGACAGAGGGGGACAGAGGAGACAGAGGAGACAGAGGAGACAGGGGGTGGGACAGAGGAGATGGGGGGAGGGGGGGCAGAGGAGACAGAGGAGACAGAGGAGATAGAGGAGACAGGGGGTGGGACAGAGGAGATGGGGGGAGGGGGGGGCAGAGGAGAGAGGGGGACAGGGTGGGACAGAGGAGACAGGGGGATAGAGAAGAGAGGAGGACAGGGTGGGACAGAGGAGACAGGGGGGGACAGAGGAGAGAGGAGGACAGGGTGGGACAGAGGAGATGGGGGGGGGCAGAAGAGACAGGGGAGGACAGAGGAGACAGGGGGGGACAGAGGAGACAGGGGGATAGAGACGAGAGGAGGACAGGGTGGGACAGAGGAGACAGGGGGGGACAGAGGAGACAGGGGGGGACAGAGGAGAGAGGGGGGGACAGAGGAGAGAGGGGGGATAGAGAAGAGAGGAGGGATAGAGAAGAGAGGAGGACAGGGTGGGACAGAGGAGACGGGGGGACAGAGGTGAGAGGGGGGATAGAGAAGAGAGGAGGACAGGGTGGGACAGAGGAGACAGGGGGGGACAGAGGAGAGAGGAGGACAGGGTGGGACAGAGGAGACAGGGTGGAACAGAGGAGACAGGGGGGACAGAGGAGACAGGGGGGACAGAGGAGACAGGGGGATAGAGAAGAGAGGAGGACAGGGGGGGACAGAGGAGACAGGGGGGGACAGAGGAGAGAGGGGTGTGTCTGTGGGGGTTTGTTTGTTTGTTTGTTTTTGTGGGTTACCTTAAACTCGTAGGATTCCTCTATCACCACCTCCAGTTTGGTGTGTTCTCCCAGGCTGGGACAGCCCATCTTGGACACCTCCTCCTCATCGTTGGCTGATTTGTTCTCATTGGAGTCTCCTGTGAAGCAGAGAGGAACACTTCAATGTCAAATATCATACCCCCCCATAAAATGCTAACCTCCCCTGTTATTGTAATAGTGAGAGGTTAGCATGTCTTGGGGTATGACATAAAATGCTAACCTCCCCTGTTATTGTATTATTGAGAGGTTAGCATGTCTTGGGGTATGACATAAAATGCTAACCTCCCCTGTTATTGTAATAGTGAGAGGTTAGCATGTCTTGGGGTATGATATAAAATGCTAACCTCCCCTGTTATTGTAACAGTGAGAGGTTAGCATGTCTTGGAGTATGATATAAAATGCTAACCTCCCCTGTTATTGTAATATTGAGAGGTTAGCATGTCATGGGGTATGACATAAAATGCTAACCTTCCCTGTTATTGTAATAGTGAGAGGTTAGCATGGCTTGGGGTATGATATAAAATGCTAACCTCCCCTGTTATTGTAATAGTGAGAGGTTAGCATGTCTTGGGGTATGATATAAAATGCTAACCTCCCCTGTTATTGTAATATTGAGAGGTTAGCATGTCATGGGGTATGATATTTGTGCATCTGTATTCACGATTCATTCAGGATTATCTGTAATCATGGTAGCATCCACTTTAATGTAGAAGTGTTTCTTATTTACAATAAAAGTGACTCCAAAATGACACAATACATTATTTACCACTCATTTCTATAGGGCACAAAATAATCTGAAACACAACCAAAGCAAACAGCAAATGCATCCAACTAATTTATAGTCACAAGCTTGATGTAGTCATTGCTTGCTATGAATATGGGACCAAATACTAAACTTTCTACTACTTTAATAGACATATAAGTGAATTTGTCCCAATACTTTTGGTCCCCTAAAATGGACTATGTACAAAAAGTGCTGTAATTTCTATTTCGGTTCACCCGATATAGATGAAAATACCCTGAAATGAAAGCTGACAGTCTGCACTTGAACCTCATAGTTAGTGTCATTTTAAATCCAACATGCTGGAGTACAGAGCCAAATCAACCAATAATGTATCACAATACTTTTGGAGCTCAATGAATACAAAAACATCATGTATTTATCAAATGAATTCTCTGTGAATAAACTGTATACCAATGTATCAATATACAGAGTTTTGTGAGGGGGTAAATTATTATTTTTTATCATGCGTATCAGCAATGCAGGAATAATTGAAATGCACCAAAAACATTACATTAGTGTAAAATACTATAATGAATGTGCAGTGAGAAGAATAGCCTGGAGAAACAGCACTAACATGGACCAACTACTCTCCGTCTTGATGAAATCCCCCTCAAGTCACTAATGCCAACTAATGTGCTATAGTATAACCATTTGTACACTCAGGGACATCCTGGCCATAAAATACGTTTTGGTGATGTGTTTGTTTTTCAATATACATTTGTTAATGTTACCAATCCCCACTAATGGGTTTATGAAAGCAACATAACACCTAGATTTGGAATAAAATAAATGACAAGTTAAGGATGTCATGTGTTGTAATTCTATGTGACGCAACCTCATCACTTAAAACATGGATCTGCCAGGGGCAACAACAAATAAAGACCCCAGCACTTCCAGAATTACCATTCCATCCTTCATAAACAGCTGTTGTGTTTTTCCGATAACTGATCGTGTGAAATACAACATTTAAGACTGTTAAATCTGACAGCGATAACATGAGGCTGCTACAGTAAATGGCAGCTTTGAACCCGCTCTGCACTGACCATGTTTCCGTCCAATCTCCAGCAGCACAGGCTCCCCCAGCTGGATGATGAAGGTCTTGTTCTTCTCATACTCCTCATCATCAATGACCTTCACCTCCAACAGCTTCCTGCAGATGGGGAAAAACATACATGTTGGGTCAGAGACATAGAACCAGATAGCTCTTCAGAAGGAGAGAGAGATGGGGATAGAGAACCAGATAGCTCTTCAGAAGGAGAGAGAGATGGGGACATAGAACCAGATAGCTCTTCAGAAGGAGAGAGAGATGGGGACAGAGAACCAGATAGCTCTTCAGAAGAAGAGAGAGATGGGGACAGAGAACCAGATAGCTCTTCAGAAGGAGAGAGAGATGGGGACAGAGAACCAGATAGCTCTTCAGAAGGAGAGAGAGATGGGGACAGAGAACCAGATAGCTCTTCAGAAGAAGAGAGAGATGGGGACAGAGAACCAGATAGCTCTTCAGAAGGAGAGAGAGATGGGGACAGAGAACCAGATAGCTCTTCAGAAGGAGAGAGAGATGGGGACAGAGAACCAGATAGCTCTTCAGAAGGAGAGAGAGATGGGGACAGAGAACCAGATAGCTCTTCAGAAGGAGAGAGAGATGAAGACATAGAACCAGATAGCTCTTCAGAAGGTGAGAGAGATGGAGACATAGAACCAGATAGCTCTTCAGAAGGAGAGAGAGATGAAGACATAGAAGAGAGAAGCTCTTCAGAAGAAGAGAGAGATGGGGACAGAGAAGAGAGAAGCTCTTTAGAAGAAGAGAGAGATGGGGACAGAGAAGAGAGAAGCTCTTCAGAAGGAGAGAGAGATGGAGACATAGAAGAGAGAAGCTCTTCAGAAGAAGAGAGAGATGGGGACAGAGAAGAGAGAAGGTCTTCAGAAGGAGAGAGAGATGGGGACAGAGAACCAGATAACTCTTCAGAAGGAGAGAGAGATGGGGACAGAGAAGAGAGAAGCTCTTCAGAAGGAGAGAGAGATGGGGACAGAGAAGAGAGAAGCTCTTCAGAAGAAGAGAGATGGGGACAAAGAACCAGATAGCTCTTCAGAAGAAGAGAGAGATGGGGACAGAGAAGAGAGAAGCTCTTCAGAAGGAGAGAGAGATGGGGACAGAGAAGAGAGAAGCTCTTCAGAAGGAGAGAGAGATGGGGACAGAGAAGAGAGAAGCTCTTTAGAAGAAGAGAGAGATGAGGACAGAGAAGAGAGAAGCTCTTCAGAAGAAGAGAGAGATGGGGACAGAGAAGAGAGAAGGTCTTTAGAAGAAGAGAGAGATGGGGACAGAGAAGAGAGAAGCTCTTCAGAAGGAGAGAGAGATGGGGACAGAGAAGAGAGAAGCTCTTTAGAAGAAGAGAGAGATGGGGACAGAGAAGAGAGAAGCTCTTTAGAAGAAGAGAGAGATGGGGACAGAGAAGAGAGAAGCTCTTTAGAAGAAGAGAGAGATGGGGACAGAGAAGAGAGAAGCTCTTTAGAAGAAGAGAGAGATGGGGACAGAGAAGAGAGAAGCTCTTTAGAAGAAGAGAGAGATGGGGACAGAGAAGAGAGAAGCTCTTTAGAAGAAGAGAGAGATGGGGACAGAGAAGAGAGAAGCTCTTCAGAAGGAGAGAGAGATGGGGACAGAGACGAGAGAAGTTCTTCAGAAGGAGAGAGAGATGGGGACAGAGAAGAGAGAAGCTCTTCAGAAGGAGAGAGAGATGGGGACAGAGAAGAGAGAAGCTCTTCAGAAGGAGAGAGAGATGGGGACAGAGAAGAGAGAAGCTCTTCAGAAGAAGAGAGAGATGGGGACAGAGAAGAGAGAAGCTCTTTAGAAGAAGAGAGAGATGGGAACAGAGAAGAGAGAAGCTCGTTAGAAGAAGAGAGAGATGGGGACTGAGAAGAGAGAAGCTCTTTAGAAGAAGAGAGAGATGGGGACAGAGAAGAGAGAAGCTCTTCAGAAGGAGAGAGATGGGGACAGAGACGAGAGAAGCTCTTCAGGAGAAGAGAGATGGGGACAGAGAAGAGAGAAGCTCTTCAGGAGAAGAGAGATGGGGACAGAGAAGAGAGAAGCTCTTCAGAAGGAGAGAGAGATGGGGACAGAGAAGAGAGAAGCTCTTCAGAAGAAGAGAGCGATGGGGACAGAGAAGAGAGAAGCTCTTTAGAAGAAGAGAGAGATGGGGACAGAGAAGAGAGAAGCTCTTCAGAAGAAGAGAGAGATGGGGACAGAGAAGAGAGAAGGTCTTTAGAAGAAGAGAGAGATGGGGACAGAGAAGAGAGAAGCTCTTTAGAAGAAGAGAGAGATGGGGACAGAGAAGGGAGAAGCTCTTTAGAAGAAGAGAGAGATGGGGACAGAGAAGAGAGAAGCTCTTTAGAAGAAGAGAGAGATGGGGACAGAGAAGAGAGAAGCTCTTTAGAAGAAGAGAGAGATGGGGACAGAGAAGAGAGAAGCTCTTCAGAAGGAGAGAGAGATGGGGACAGAGAAGAGAGAAGCTCTTTAGAAGAAGAGAGAGATGGGGACAGAGAAGAGAGAAGCTCTTTAGAAGAAGAGAGAGATGGGGACAGAGAAGAGAGAAGCTCTTTAGAAGAAGAGAGAGATGGGGACAGAGAAGAGAGAAGCTCTTTAGAAGAAGAGAGAGATGGGGACAGAGAAGAGAGAAGCTCTGTCACGAATCCCGTTTCCTGAGTCTGATATTTGCCAGTGTTCTGTCCTGGAGTGTTTTTTTCCGGCGTCCTGGAACGCACCCTGTCTGGTTGCCGGGCAATGTAGCCAGTTGGGAGTTCTGATTACCCGCACCTGTATCCCATCAGCTATCTGCACACCTGGTCCTGATCATCATCTCTCCTCTTCATAAGCCCGGACCTGACAACCATTCCCTGCCGGATCGTTAGCCATGAACAGTATGTTGTGCCATAGTATCAGCCTCAAGTTGGATAGAATTTGTTTTGTTGTTTTGTACGTCTTGCTTGCCTTAAACTTACCTCCGTTTGTTCTGTCTTCAGTTACTCACCCGGATCATTTACCCCATTCCCGCCTGGTCGTCGGAGGATTCCGCTTCCCCATTGGATCCACCTATTTACTCCCATCAACTCACCACCGCTGCCCGCTACGCCACCTGGATATATCTACCCATTCACATTCACTTGTAAATAAATACTCACCTTCTTCCTACTCTCCTTGTCCTGGTCTGCTTCTGGGTTCAATTTTGAAGAAACATGACAGAACGATCCGGCCAAGGATGAACCCAGCGGACCTGGACTCCGTTTGCCATGCCACTACCCAGCAGGAGAAGATGTTGGGACAACACAACACGGCGCTACACGAGATAGCAGGTTCAATCCGGAACTTATCGGATCGATTAACGAGTATCCAGGATCAGCTCAGGTTGCCGGCGGATCATCCACCACCTGTTTCACCCATATCACCTGCCGATTCGGGAGCAGGTTCCTTCCGTGAGCCCAAGGTTCCGACACCGGAGAAGTACGAGGGAGATCTGGGAGGATGCCGTTCATTTCTTTTACAGTGTGGGTTAGTTTTTGATCTGCAGCCCTACTCTTACGCCACAGATAAGGCTAGGATAGCTTTTGTTATTGAGCTGCTGCATGGTAGAGCTCTGGAATGGGCTTCAGCTGTTTGGGAACGACGAGACACATGCATGACGTCATACCAGGGTTTCACGGCAGAGATGAGAAAGCTTTTTGACCATCCAGTCCGAGGTAAGGACGCTTCAATTTTTCCCTGACGTTCCGACCTGGGTCGAAGAACGGGAAGGCGGACGCCCTGTCCCGGATGTTCTCCAAGACGGAGGAGAGTGGGGCCAAGACTGAGACGATTCTTCCCCAGAACGTTGTCGTGGGAGCCGTTACATGGAGGATTGAGGAAGAGGTGATGGCGGCTCTTCGGACACAGCCCGGGCCCGATAACGGTCCACCCGGCCGGTTGTTCGTGCCTGAGTCGGTTCGTTCTGCTGTCCTTCAGTGGTCCCACGCCAGCAAGATAGCTTGTCACCCTGGTGTTGCTCGGACTATGGCGTTACTGCGCAGACGATTTTGGTGGCCTGCCATGGGAGAAGATACCCGGAGGTTTGTTGCCGCTTGTCCTGTTTGTGCGCAGAATAAGAGTACCAATCGGGCCAGCTCTGGGCTTCTTCACCCCTTACCTATTCCCCGGCGACCTTGGTCGCATCTGGCCCTGGATTTTGTCACGGGGTTGCCCTCTTCTGTTGGTAACACGGTTATTCTGACCATTGTGGATAGATTCAGCAAGTTTGCCCACTTTGTTCCCCTCTCCAAGCTGCCTTCTGCCACTGAGACGTCCGAGATCCTGGTTAGGGAGGTGTTCAGGGTCCACGGGTTGCCCTGTGACATTGTTTCTGACCGTGGTCCTCAGTTTACCTCTGCTGTCTGGAAGTCCTTCTGTTTGGCCATTGGAGCTACAGTCAGTCTCACATCTGGATTTCACCCCCAATCTAATGGTCAGGCGGAGAGAGCCAACCAGAAGATGGAGTCCACGCTGCGCTGTCTTGTTTCCTCTGATCCCACCTCTTGGTCCTCTCAATTACCCTGGGTCGAGTATGCTCATAATACTCTCCCTTCATCTGCCACTGGGATGTCTCCCTTCCAGTGCCTGTACGGTTACCAACCTCCCTTGTTTCCTTCTCAGGAGCGGGATCTCTCGGTTCCTTCTGTCCAGACCCACATTCGTCGTTGCCACCGCACATGGCATCGGGCCAGGAAGGCCCTCCTTAAAGTTTCTGACCGGTATCAGATCCAGGCGAATCGTCGCCGTATTCCTGCCCCCGCTTATACCATTGGAGATAAGGTTTGGTTGGCTACACGGGATCTTCCTCTACGGACTGAGTCGAGGAAACTGTCACCGAAGTTCATTGGTCCGTTTGTAGTGGAGAAGATCATTAATCCTGTTGTGGTCCGACTCAAGTTGCCTGCTACACTAAGAGTACATCCCACCTTTCATGTCTCCTGCCTCAAGCCGGTTCTCCTCAGTCCTCTGTTGCCCCCTCCTCCTCGTCCTCCTCCTCCTCGGATGATCGGAGGTGGTCCTGTCTACACGGTGCGCCGCATCATGGACTCCAGACGGCGGGGTCGAGGGTTCCAGTATTTAGTGGATTGGGAAGGATATGGTCCTGAGGAGAGGAGTTGGATTCCTCGGCGTCAGATCCTTGACGATGACCTGCTTCGTGACTTTTACCGCCTCCACCCTGGCGCTCCGGGTAGTCCGCCCGGTGGCGTTCGTCGGAGGGGGGGTACTGTCACGAATCCCGTTTCCTGAGTCTAATATTTGCCAGTGTTCTGTCCTGGAGTGTTTTTTTCCGGCGTCCTGGAACGCACCCTGTCTGGTTGCCGGGCAATGTAGCCAGTTGGGAGTTCTGATTACCCGCACCTGTATCCCATCAGCTATCTGCACACCTGGTCCTGATCATCATCTCTCCTCTTCATAAGCCCGGACCTGACAACCATTCCCTGCCGGATCGTTAGCCATGAACAGTATGTTGTGCCATAGTATCAGCCTCAAGTTGGATAGAATTTGTTTTGTTGTTTTGTACGTCTTGCTTGCCTTAAACTTACCTCCGTTTGTTCTGTCTTCAGTTACTCACCCGGATCATTTACCCCATTCCCGCCTGGTCGTCGGAGGATTCCGCTTCCCCATTGGATCCACCTATTTACTCCCATCAACTCACCACCGCTGCCCGCTACGCCACCTGGATATATCTACCCATTCACATTCACTTGTAAATAAATACTCACCTTCTTCCTACTCTCCTTGTCCTGGTCTGCTTCTGGGTTCAATTTTGAAGAAACGTGACAAGCTCTTTAGAAGAAGAGAGAGATGGGGACAGAGAACCAGATAGCTCTTCAGAAGGAGAGAGAGATGGGGACAGAAAAGAGAGAAGCTCTTCAGAAGGAGAGAGAGATGGGGACAGAGAAGAGAGAAGCTCTTCAGAAGAAGAGAGCGATGGGGACAGAGAAGAGAGAAGCTCTTTAGAAGAAGAGAGAGATGGGGACAGAGAAGAGAGAAGCTCTTCAGAAGAAGAGAGAGATGGGGACAGAGAAGAGAGAAGGTCTTTAGAAGAAGAGAGAGATGGGGACAGAGAAGAGAGAAGCTCTTTAGAAGAAGAGAGAGATGGGGACAGAGAAGCTCTTTAGAAGAAGAGAGAGATGGGGACAGAGAAGAGAGAAGCTCTTTAGAAGAAGAGAGAGATGGGGACAGAGAAGAGAGAAGCTCTTTAGAAGAAGAGAGAGATGGGGACAGAGAAGAGAGAAGCTCTTTAGAAGAAGAGAGAGATGGGGACAGAGAAGAGAGAAGCTCTTTATAAGAAGAGAGAGATGGGGACAGAGTAGAGAGAAGCTCTTTAGAAGAAGAGAGAGATGGGGACAGAGAAGAGAGAAGCTCTTTAGAAGAAGAGAGAGATGGGGACAGAGAAGAGAGAAGCTCTTTAGAAGAAGAGAGAGATGGGGACAGAGAAGAGAGAAGCTCTTTAGAAGAAGAGAGAGATGGGGACAGAGAAGAGAGAAGCTCTTCAGGAGAAGAGAGATGGGGACAGAGAAGAGAGAAGCTCTTCAGAAGAAGAGAGAGATGGGGACAGAGAAGAGAGAAGCTCTTCAGAAGAAGAGAGCGATGGGGACAGAGAAGAGAGAAGCTCTTTAGAAGAAGAGAGAGATGGGGACAGAGAAGAGAGAAGCTCTTTAGAAGAAGAGAAAGATGGGGACAGAGAAGAGAGAAGCTCTTTAGAAGAAGAGAGAGATGGGAACAGAGAAGAGAGAAGCTCTTTAGAAGAAGAGAGAGATGGGGACAGAGAAGAGAGAAGCTCTTTAGAAGAAGAGAGAGATGGGGACAGAGAAGAGAGAAGCTCTTCAGAAGGAGAGAGATGGGGACAGAGACGAGAGAAGCTCTACAGGAGAAGAGAGATGGGGACAGAGAAGAGAGAAGCTCTTCAGGAGAAGAGAGATGGGGACAGAGAAGAGAGAAGCTCTTCAGAAGGAGAGAGAGATGGGGACAGAGAAGAGAGAAGCTCTTCAGAAGAAGAGAGCGATGGGGACAGAGAAGAGAGAAGCTCTTTAGAAGAAGAGAGAGATGGGGACAGAGAAGAGAGAAGCTCTTCAGAAGGAGAGAGAGATGGGGACAGAGAAGAGAGAAGCTCTTTAGAAGAGAGAGAGATGGGGACAGAGAAGAGAGAAGCTCTTTAGAAGAAGAGAGAGATGTGGACAGAGAAGAGAGAAGCTCTTTAGAAGAAGAGAGAGATGAGAAGAGAGAAGCTCTTTAGAAGAAGAGAGAGATGGGGACAGAGAAGAGAGAAGCTCTTTAGAAGAAGAGAGAGATGGGGACAGAGAAGAGAGAAGCTCTTTAGAAGAAGAGAGAGATGGGGACAGAGAAGAGAGAAGCTCTTCAGAAGAAGAGAGATGGGGACAGAGAAGAGAGAAGCTCTTCAGAAGAAGAGAGAGATGGGGACAGAGAAGAGAGAAGCTCTTCAGAAGAAGAGAGCGATGGGGACAGAGAAGAGAGAAGCTCTTTAGAAGAAGAGAGAGATGGGGACAGAGAAGAGAGAAGCTCTTTAGAAGAAGAGAGAGATGGGGACAGAGAAGAGAGAAGCTCTTTAGAAGAAGAGAGAGATGGGGACAGAGAAGAGAGAAGCTCTTCAGAAGGAGAGAGAGATGGGGACAGAGACGAGAGAAGCTCTTCAGGAGAAGAGAGATGGGGACAGAGAAGAGATAAGCTCTTCAGAAGAAGAGAGAGATGGGGACAGAGAAGAGAGAAGCTCTTCAGAAGAAGAGAGCGATGGGGACAGAGAAGAGAGAAGCTCTTCAGGAGAAGAGAGATGGGGACAGAGAAGAGAGAAGCTCTTCAGAAGGAGAGAGAGATGGGGACAGAGAAGAGAGAAGCTCTTCAGAAGAAGAGAGCGATGGGGACAGAGAAGAGAGAAGCTCTTTAGAAGAAAAGAGAGATGGGGACAGAGAACCAGATAGCTCTTCAGAAGGAGAGAGAGATGGGGACAGAGAAGAGAGAAGCTCTTCAGAAGGAGAGAGAGATGGGGACAGAGAAGAGAGAAGCTCTTCAGAAGAAGAGAGCGATGGGGACAGAGAAGAGAGAAGCTCTTTAGAAGAAGAGAGAGATGGGAACAGAGAAGAGAAAAGCTCTTTAGAAGAAGAGAGAGATGGGGACAGAGAAGAGAGAAGCTCTTTAGAAGAAGAGAGAGATGGGGACAGAGAAGAGAGAAGCTCTTCGGAAGGAGAGAGATGGGGACAGAGACGAGAGAAGCTCTTCAGGAGAAGAGAGATGGGGACAGAGAAGAGAGAAGCTCTTCAGGAGAAGAGAGATGGGGACAGAGAAGAGAGAAGCTCTTCAGAAGGAGAGAGAGATGGGGACAGAGAAGAGAGAAGCTCTTCAGAAGAAGAGAGCGATGGGGACAAAGAAGAGAGAAGCTCTTTAGAAGAAGAGAGAGATGGGGACAGAGAAGAGAGAAGCTCTTCAGAAGGAGAGAGAGATGGGGACAGAGAAGAGAGAAGCTCTTTAGAAGAGAGAGAGATGGGGACAGAGAAGAGAGAAGCTCTTTAGAAGAAGAGAGAGATGGGGACAGAGAAGAGAGAAGCTCTTTAGAAGAAGAGAGAGATGGGGACAGAGAAGAGAGAAGCTCTTCAGGAGAAGAGAGATGGGGACAGAGAAGAGAGAAGCTCTTCAGAAGAAGAGAGAGATGGGGACAGAGAAGAGAGAAGCTCTTTAGAAGAAGAGAGAGATGGGGACAGAGAAGAGAGAAGCTCTTCAGAAGAAGAGAGAGATGGGGACAGAGAAGAGAGAAGCTCTTCAGAAGAAGAAAGCGATGGGGACAGAGAAGAGAGAAGCTCTTCAGAAGAATAGAGAGATGGGGACAGAGAAGAGAGAAGCTCTTCAGAAGAAGAGAGAGATGGGGACAGAGACGAGAGAAGCTCTTTAGAAGAAGAGAGAGATGGGGACAGAGAAGAGAGAAGCTCTTCAGAAGAAGAGAGAGATGGGGACAGAGACGAGAGAAGCTCTTCAGAAGGAGAAAGCGATGGGGACAGAGTAGAGAGAAGCTCTTCAGAAGAATAGAGATGGGGACAGAGAAGAGAGAAGCTCTTCAGAAGAAGAGAGAGATGGGGACAGAGAAGGGTGAAGAGACAATGGTGAGGATAAGGGGTGATGAATATCAGCATGGAAAGATGGAGAGAAAACTGCTTGCTATCTCTTTTTATTTTCTTCCATTGGCTGGATGAGAAAGAGAGAGTGATATAAAGAGGAAGGCAGGGTGGGAGGCACAGAGCGCAGGTAATTAGGGTTAATGAATAATGAAGAAAGGCACTAAGGCAGGCAGGGAAACTTCTGGGAACAAACAATTAAGCGGTTAAGCCATATACATTACGGCCACGACACACACACACACACACACACACACACACACACACACACACACACACACACACACACACACACACACACACACACACACACACACACACACACCCATCCATCCACCCTAATTTTCCTCCAACCTTATCACTAGATACCTTTTTAATTCATGTGTCGTGTCTATGAGTTATCACTTAAATGTAATTCACTATCTTATTTTCCTTTCCATCTTGCCCTGCAACCCAAATGTGCTGCTGAAGCCCACACAGAGTTAGGACATCTTCTTTATTGGATGGTACAGTGTTAATCACATGATTTCTACCTACACCTCACCGCATCTCTCTGTCCTCTGTCCAGTGACCCAGAAAGCCTTTCCAAGTGGTGCCTCATATCAGTGTAAATGTGTCTAAAGCAGCCTTGTCGTTCAATGGACTATTCCCATGGGTGGCTGAACTCGAAGCTCCACAGCAGCCAAACAGACAGCGGTGGACAGCTATCAGATAGGCCTATGTTAAGACTGCAGGGCTGGCTACAGCAGATGGGCCAAGCCAGACAGTGTACAGATAAGAATAGTCCCGGATCCATCGTGCTCTTATGCCCAGCAGACCTCTGCCTTACACAAACAGACACCCTCTGGCAGACAGGCTCTGGTCCACACAGATGAGTGGAGAGTTCCCAGGTGTCAACTCCCCAGCTACACATTCCCCACGCAGACTAAATGGAGACGGATGATGACAACAGGAGGAAGGAGGAGGAAACGCGAGCACGCAGGAAAACTGCATTTGTGCATTTATCTCTTTAAGCACGAGACCTTAATTCCACACTGTGGCCTTCAGGTATTGAATGGCACTGTTACTCACTGGAGCAAAACCTCAAAACAAACACACATCACACACACACACACACAGTAAGTAGGCCTAAAATAACCACTCCACACAGATACAAATTGACTTACTCCCCTGGGTACATCCAAACAGCACGCTTGAGTCGAGCAGTGCAGTGAATGAAATACCAAGTATGAGACTTTGCATAGTGTTTAACGAACCTACTCACATCTGACATGTTTTGAATGTTGATAGCTACAGTGCCTTGCGAAAGTATTCGGCCCCCTTGAACTTTGCGACCTTTTGCCACATTTCAGGCTTCAAACATAAAGATATAAAACTGTATTTTTTTGTGAAGAATCAACAACAAGTGGGACACAATCATGAAGTGGAAGGACATTTATTGGATATTTCAAACTTTTTAAACAAATCAAAAACGGAAAAATTGGGCGTGCAAAATTATTCAGCCGCTTTACTTTCAGTGCAGCAAACTCTCTCCAGAAGTTCAGTGAGGATCTCTGAATGATCCAATGTTGACCTAAATGACCAATGATGATAAATACAATCCACCTGTGTGTAATCAAGTCTCCGTATAAATGCACCTGCACTGTGATAGTCTCAGAGGTCCGTTAAAAGCGCAGAGAGCATCATGAAGAACAAGGAACACACCAGGCAGGTCCGAGATACTGTTGTGAAGAAGTTTAAAGCTGGATTTGGATACAAAAAGATTTCCCAAGCTTTAAACATCCCAAGGAGCACTGTGCAAGCGATAATATTGAAATGGAAGGAGTATCAGACCACTGCAAATCTACCAAGACCTGGCCATCCCTCTAAACTTTCAGCTCATACAAGGAGAAGACTGATCAGAGATGCAGCCAAGAGGCCCATGATCACTCTGGATGAACTGCAGAGATCTACAGCTGAGGTGGGAGACTCTGTCCATAGGACAACAATCAGTCGTATATTGCACAAATCTGGCCTTTATGGAAGAGTGGCAAGAAGAAAGCCATTTCTTAAAGATATCCATAAAAAGTGTTGTTTAAAGTTTGCCACAAGCCACCTGGGAGACACACCAAACATGTGGAAGAAGGTGCTCTGGTCAGATGAAACCAAAATTTAACTTTTTGGCAACAATGCAAAACGTTATGTTTGGCGTAAAAGCAACACAGCTCATCACCCTGAACACACCATCCCCACTGTCAAACATGGTGGTGGCAGCATCATGGTTTGGGCCTGCTTTTCTTCAGCAGGGACAGGGAAGATGGTTAAAATTGATGGGAAGATGGATGGAGCCAAATACAGGACCATTCTGGAAGAAAACCTGATGGAGTCTGCAAAAGACCTGAGACTGGGACGGAGATGTGTCTTCCAACAAGACACTGATCCAAAACATAAAGCAAAATCTACAATGGAATGGTTCAAAAATAAACATATCCAGGTGTTAGAATGGCCAAGTCAAAGTCCAGACCTGAATCCAATCGAGAATCTGTGGAAAGAACTGAAAACTGCTGTTCACAAATGCTCTCCATCCAACCTCACTGAGCTCGAGCTGTTTTGCAAGGAGGAATGGGAAAAAATTTCAGTCTCTCGATGTGCAAAACTGATAGAGACATACCCCAAACGACTTACAGCTGTAATCGCAGCAAAAGGTGGCGCTACAAAGTATTAACTTAAGGGGGCTGAATAATTTTGCACGCCCAATTTTTCAGTTTTTGATTTGTTAAAAAAGTTAGAAATATCCAATAAATGTCGTTCCACTTCATGATTGTGTCCCACTTGTTGTTGATTCTTCACAAAGAAATACAGTTTTATATCTTTATGTTTGAAGCCTGAAATGTGGCAAAAGGTCACAAAGTTCAAGGGGGCCGAATACTTTCGCAAGGCACTGTACATAATATTATTCCATTAACTGGGAGTGTGAAATATATGTTGATTTTAATTTTAATGTGCATGCAGATAGTATCCCAGGCTAGACTGTGTGAAAAGGTGCAGCTACAGATTGAATTATGTTCTATTTCTTCAGCAGAGACGCTATTTGTTTTTATAAAACAAAAGTACATTTATGTTGATTTAGATTTAGAGTCTGGCCTCTTCCCAGATCTGTATGCCTGTGATAAATCAACCAATTAGAGAACAAACTCTCCCATTGCATTTGACTGCAGCAGTCATGATTAAGGTAAAGTACCAGTCAAAAGTTTGGTACACCTACTCATTCAAGGGTTTTTCTTTATTTGAACTATTTCCTACATTGTAAAATAATAGTGAAGACATTAAAACTATGAAATAACATATACTGTATGGAATCATGTAGTAACCAAAAAAGTGTTAAACAAATCAATATATATTTAATATTTGAGATTCTTTAAAGTAGCCACCCTTTGCCTTGAGGACAATTTTGCACACTCTTGGTATTTTCTCAACAAGATTCATGAGGTAGTCACTTCCCACATATGCTGAGCATTTGTTGGCTGCTTTTTATTCACTCTGCGGTCCAACTCATCCCATACCATCTCAATTGGGTTGAGGTTGGGTGATTGTGGAGGCCAGGTCATCTGATGCAGCTCTCCATCACTCTCCTTCTTGGTCAAATAGCTCTTACACAGCCTGGAGGTGTGATTTGGGTCATTGTCCTGTTGTAAAACAAATTATTCTAAATAAATCACTGACAGTGTCACCAGCAAAGCACCCCCACACCATCACACCTCCTCCTCCATGCTTCTTGGTGGGAACCACACATACGGAGATCATCCATTCACCTAATCTGCGTCTCACAAAGAAATGGCGATTGGAATGCAAAGGGAGGCTACTTTGAAGAATCTCAAATATGAAATGGCCCAAGCAAGTCTCTTGTTATTTTTGGTGTCCTTTAGTAGTGGTTTCTTTGCATCAATTCGACCATGAAGGCCTGATTCACACAGTCTCCTCTGAACAGTTGATGTTGAGATGTGTCTGTTCCTTTAACTCTGTGAATAATTTATTTGGGCTGCAATCTGAGGTGCAGTTAAATGCTGATTTCTGAGGCTGGTAACTCTAATGAACTTATCCTCTGCAGCAGAGGAAACTCTTGGTCTTCCATTCCTGTGGCGGTCCTTATGAGAGCTGTTCGTGCCATAATATGAACTTGGTCTTTTACCAAATAGGGCTATCTTCTGTATACCCCCCCTACCTTATCACAACACAACTGATTGGTTAAAGAAGGAAAGAAATTCCAGAAATGTACTTTTAGCAAGGCACACCTGTTAATTTAAATGTATTCCAGGTGACTACCTCATGAGGCTGCTTGAGAGAATGCCAAGAGTGTGTCATCAAGGCAAAGGGTGGCTACTTTGAAGAATCTCAAATATGAAATATATTTTGATTTGTTTAACACTTTTTTGGTTACTACATGATTCCATGTGACATTTCCTAGTTTCAATGTCTTCACTATTTTTCTACAATGTAGAAAGTAAAAATAAAGAAAAACCCTTGAATGAGTAGGTATGTCCAAACTTTTGACTGGTACTGGAGTTACAAGATAATGTGTTGAATTAACAGAAATGCACTACTCAGAATATTAAAACACCAGAGCAATAAGGCAGGCATTTTTCAAATGTCCAATACATTACAGATGAGTGTGTGGGTGGTGGCCCTGAATTGCCTGGAGCCCTCCAGCTTTGCGTGGGTTGCAGTGTGCCTCTGGTACACCAGTATATGGGAGGGGAACACTGAAAATGAATTACAGACTGACCAGGATGCCTTTCTCTCTGGTGAGAGAACATGAACAGATAAAACATAAGGCAGAACATAAATGAGTTAAGTTATATTGCCTACAGTCCCACAGGTGAGTGTGTAGAACATTAACGTCAACACTAACACATTAGCGCTGTCAAATGATGGTTATGGCACCTGCAGCTGTGGGTGAGGTTTATGAAACACAAATTCATGGGGTTGGCATGGCAACAGGTAGCAATAGTGCATCTTCTGTTAAAAAGTCATGGCCTTCGGCAAGATATCTGTAGTCAGAGCGTGGAAGAGGAAGCAGGAGAGACTAGTGAAATAAAAAAAAAGGCCTCTCGTATTTCGCTCTCTATGTTTATGTTGTAATCCATCTCATATCTTTTAATTGCTATATGAGACAAGTGCTTCAATTTCAATTTCACTGCACAAGTACAGTGAAATGCCTTTTTTTGCCAGCTCTAAACCCAACAATGTAGTAATCCGTGGAACAAAAATAAGAAATAACAAGAACACAAGAAGCAAGTAAGCTACAGTATATACAGGGCAGGTTGCAAAACAATATTATGGCTCTTAATACCAGTCTATGGCTTGGGTAGCTGGAGTCTTTAAGAGGAGGTATAGAGGTCCTGGATGGCAGGGAGCTGGGCCCCAGTGATGTACTGGGCTGTCCACACCACCCTCTGGTATAGAGGTCCTGGATGGCAGGGAGCTCGGCCCCAGTGATGTACTGGGCTGTCCACACCACCCTCTGATATAGAGGTCCTGGATGGCAGGGAGCTGGGCCCCAGTGATGTACTGGGCTGTCCACACCACCCTCTGATATAGAGGTCCTGGATGGCAGGGAGCTCGGCCCCAGTGATGGACTGGGCTGTCCTCACCACCCTCTGATATAGAGGTCCTGGATGGCAGGGAGCTCGGCCCCACTGATGTACTGGGCTGTCCACACCACCCTCTGATATAGAGGTCCTGGATGGCAGGGAGCTGGGCCCCAGTGATGTACTGGGCTGTCCACACCACCCTCTGATATAGAGGTCCTGGATGGCAGGGAGCTCGGCCCCAGTGATGGACTGGGCTGTCCTCACCACCCTCTGATATAGAGGTCCTGGATGGCAGGGAGCTCGGCCCCAGTGATGTACTGGGCTGTCCACACCACCCTCTGATATAGAGGTCCTGGATGGCAGGGAGCTCGGCCCCAGTGATGGACTGGGCTGTCCACACCACCCTCTGATATAGAGGTCCTGGATGGCAGGGAGCTCGGCCCCAGTGATGTAGTGGGCTGTCCACACCACCCTCTGATATAGAGGTCCTGGATGGCAGGGAGCTCGGCCCCAGTGATGTACTGGGCTGTCCACACCACCCTCTGATATAGAGGTCCTGGATGGCAGGGAGCTCGGCCCCAGTGATGTACTGGGCTGTCCACACCACCCTCTGATATAGAGGTCCTGGATGGCAGGGAGCTCGGCCCCAGTGATGTACTGGGCTGTCCTCACCACCCTCTGTTGTCATACCAAGCAGTGATGCAGCCAGTCAAAATGCTCTCAATGTTTAAGCTGTATAACTCTTTGAGGATTTGAGTGCTAAACCTTTTCAACCTCCTTAGTGATTTGGACACCGAGGAACTTGAAGCTCTTGTCCTGCTCCACTGCAGCCCTGCCTATGTGGATGGGAGCGCGCTCGCCCCCTGTTTCCTGTAGCCCAGTGGCCACCAGCAAGTCAATCGTGATCCTAGTCGATCACCAAACATTTCTGGAGAAAGCAAACAAAGTTTTGCGCTCCTTTTTTAATTGATGTTGTGCTGTTGGTGTTAGGTGCACTTCATTCAGAAGCCCTGCGCACCGTGTAGGCAGAGTGTTACCATTTTGAACCATTTGATTTGTCTGAAAAGACTCTGCCTTACCTGGTAGACCCTGTTGCTAAATCGTGTGTGCCTACTGCTCTGTTCAATCGGATAGCTCAAATCATGGTGCCTACAGCTTCCAAGATGAGTAACTTTTAAAACCATGGCTAGAGAGAGACTGTCAATGAATACAGCAAAGAGCTGCTGTTTTTATGAATCACTGTCAACACTGTTTTAATTCAACACTACCACAAAACATAAAACGTGCTTCTCCCTAATTCCACTCGAGCTACAGCTGCAATGAATGAGTAGCCTGGTGTATCGATAGCCCTGCGTTTCTATTATTATTAGCAGCTCGTCGTGTCTATTTTAATATCAAGGAATATTTCACTTTCTCTAGGAATAGGAACAACATGAATTTGTGCCTGGGGCAGATGCGGTGTGACTCGAGTTTCGCCATCAGGTGGAAGACAGTGCCCCTCTCTCTGGTCAGTCTCACTGGATGAAAGGAAGGAGAGAGCAGGGACCGTGAGAGGCAGACCCTCTGCTGCTCTCTCCCTTCCTCCGCTGAGACTAATGCCTTGTTCAAAACAACTGGGAACTCTGAAATCTCTGACTTCCGACTTCAGTGCATTCAAGACAACTGGGAACTCTGAAATCTCTGACTTCCGACTTCAGTGCATTCAAGACAACTGGGAACTCTGAAATCTCTGACTTCCGACTTCAGTACATTCAAGACAACTGGGAACTCTGAAATCTCTGACTTCCGACCTGAAGATTACTGACGTCATGACTTGACCTTGTCTTGAAAGCACCATGACCATCAAATGCAGGTACCATCAGTCCAGTCATATAAAAAAGCAAATTATTTGCAAATTATTTCAATTTATGCTCAGCTGTGCCTCGCAAGTGCTACACCAACTGATCTATTTTGTAATCAAAGCTTGAGTTTTTAAATATAATATTGTCTAATAAGAACAATATTGGTATGCCAAGGATATAGCCAATCTGCTGTGATAATGTATTAAGCCTACTGCACAAACCTCATTCCTGCAGAACTGTTTTTATTAGGTTAATGTAAAAAAAAATGTAAGTCATGTTTAAGAAAAAATCTGAGCAGTAGATCTATGCTTGCTTTCTGTCTGCGAAAGTGATCTTGACTCAGAAAAGGTTGGTGACCACTGCTGTAGTCCATGATCAGCTCCTTGGTCTTACTGACGTTAACGGAGAGGTTGTTGTCCTGGGCACCACACTGCCAGGTCACTAGTCTCATCGTCGCCGGTGATCAGGCCTACCACCGTCGCATCATCAGCAAACTTGATGGTGTTGGAGTAGTGCGTGGCCATGCAGTCGTGGGTGCCTGGGACTGAACACCTCCCTCTGCAACAGGATCCTGGACTTCCTGACGAGCCACCTCCAGGTGGTGACACATCTGTCACGCTGACCTTCAACACGGGGGTCCCTCAGTATTGCGTGCTCAGTCCCCTCCTGTACACACTGTTCACCCACCACTGCTTGGCCGCACACGACTTCAACACCATCATTAAGTTTTCCCGACAACACGATGGTGGTAGAGGCCTGATCATCAGTGCTTCATTTGTAAATCTGGAGGTCCCGGAACAAAAAGTGAGCCGAAAGGGGGGTGACCTGGGGAATTTCTGAGGACCAAAACGCATGAGAAAAAATAACTTTTGAATAAAGCATTGCATGTATATCATCGCATTTGCGTAGTGGCATTGAGCAGTAGTAGCCTAGGGTAGTAGTAGCCTAGGGTAGTAGTAGCCTAGGGTAGTAGTAGCCTAGGGTAGTAATAGCCTAGGGTAGAAGTAGCCTAGGGTAGTAGTAGCCTAGGGTAGTAGTAGCCTAGGGTAGTAGTAGCCTAGGGTAGTAGTAGCCTAGGGTAGTCGTAGCCTAGGGTCTGGGAAAAATGTGGCCTTTTATAAACGTATTTCATGCAATTCCACATCATTTTGCATGACTGGAGACTGTGGTGGAATCTTTTTTAATAATACAACACAAATGATAGAAATATCAGGCTACTTTGACACTGACAAACTGATAAAAACAACCTTGTCTTGAATCCATCAATAGCCTAGGCTAGGTGTGTGGAGACATATTGTAGGCTACAATATGAGGAGGAAATTATAGTCCTAAAAATGCTTTCCAGTTTCACTGACTCACCCAATGATGCACAACTCACTCGCTAGTGATGGCTGCTGCACTCGTGCCAAAAGTCTCTCTCTCTCTCTCTCTCTCTCTCTCTCTCTCTCTCTCTCTCTCTCTCTCTCTCTCTCTCTCTCTCTCTCTCTCTCTCTCTCTCTCTCTCTCTCTCTCTCTCTCTCTCTCTCTCTCTCTCTCTCTCTCTCTCTCTCTCTCTCTCTCTCTCTCTCTCTCTCTCTCTCTCTCTCTCTCTCTCTCTCTCTCTCTCTCTCTCTCTCTCTCTCTCTCTCTCTCTCTCTCCAATTCAAGGGCTTTATTGGCATGGGAAACATGTGTTAACATTGCCAAAGCAAGTGAGGTAGACAACATACAAAGTGAATATATAAAGTGAAAAACAACAAAAATGAACAGTAAACATTACACATACAGAAGTTTCAAAACAGTAAAGACATTACAAATGTCATATTATATATATATACAGTGTTCTAGCAATGTACAAATGGCTAAAGGACACAAGATAAGATAAATAAGCATAAATATGGGTTGTATTTACAATGGTGTTTGTTCTTCACTGGTTGCCCTTTTCTCGTGGCAACAGGTCACAAATCTTGCTGCTGTGATGGCACACTGTGGAATTTCACCCAGTAGATATGGGAGTTTTTCAAAATTGGATTTGTTTTCGAATTCTTTGTGGATCTGTGTAATCTGAGGGAAATATGTCTCTCTAATATGGTCATACATTGGGCAGGAGGTTAGGAAGTGCAGCTCAGTTTCCACCTCATTTTGTGGGCAGTGAGCACATAGCCTGTCTTCTCTTGAGAGCCAAGTCTGCCTACGGCGGCCTTTCTCAATAGCAAGGCTATGCTCACTGAGTCTGTACATAGTCAAGGCTTTCCTTAATTTTGGGTCAGTCACAGTGGTCAGGTATTCTGCCGCTGTGTACTCTCTGTGTAGGGCCAAATAGCATTCTAGTTTGCTCTGTTTTTTTGTTAATTCTTTCCAATGTGTTAAGTAGTTATCTTTTTGTTTTCTCATGATTTGGTTGGGTCTAATTGTGCTGCTGTCCTGGGGCTCTGTAGTGTGTGTTTGTGAACAGAGCCCCAGGACCAGCTTGCTTAGGGGACTCTTCTCCAGGTTCATCTCTCTGTAGGTGATGGCTTTGTTATGGAAGGTTTGTGAATCGCTTCCTTTTAGGTGGTTGTAGAATTTAACAGCTCTTTTCTGGATTTTGATAATTAGTGGGTATCGGCCTAATTCTGCTCTCTCTCTCTCTCTCTCTCTCTCTCAAATATTTTGGTAGCAGGAGCCATTTGCATTCCAACCTGTGTTTTCCCTTGATTTTATTTTAAATATTGCGAAAGGCCTGTTTTGCCTGCGTGCTGTTCTTTCATCGCAGATTTGCGGCACGTTCCCAACTGTAGGCTATTCCTTGTTATTGGGCTACAAGCTAGGCTTTTTTAAAAGAAGCTATTGATCCTCTGTGGATAAATGATAGGCCTTCTCATGGTGTAGTAGGCTATTCTGAATTATTTCATTTATTTCTGAACATACAGCAATAATTCTAGAAATATGGCAAATGTATTTCAATTCATCAGTTTAGAAACCTTCGCGAGGCTATTGATTCTATAAGGAAATATATGATGAAGGGCAACGCTGGAGAGATGAGAGTTGCAGGCTCATGTCTTTCAGAGCAAAGAGATAGAGAGAGATCATAGAAAGTGAATCTCATTCTAGTTATGTAAGAGATACTGGCGAATTCTCACACAAACATAGGTTACAATGTTGGCAAACGATAAACCCGGGCCGGCTCAACCCAAATCACATACATTTGTTTTGTAGGGACAGGAGGATTAACGAAGATGCAAGTTGAATGAACTTTGATCGCTTTTATTATAATTTTCCATGCCACGAGAGGTACCTGATCCGGCCAAATAGGTTCCGGATAATGTTCCGGCAGGATCCATCTCAAATGAAGCACTTCTGATCGACGATAATGAGATAGCCTATAGGAAGGAGGTCAGAAACCTGGCAGTGTCGTGCCAAGACAACAACCTCAACGTCAGCAAG
Organism: Oncorhynchus kisutch; assembly: GCF_002021735.2. Taxonomy (NCBI): domain Eukaryota; kingdom Metazoa; phylum Chordata; class Actinopteri; order Salmoniformes; family Salmonidae; genus Oncorhynchus; species Oncorhynchus kisutch. The sequence continues at coordinate 33,158,513 of NC_034202.2, read as the reverse complement.
ACAAAGGAAATGCATCATCAAGTGAAGTTAGGAGTCTGCCGATTGCATAGAACAAAGCAGCAAGGATTGTTTTAAGGTGGAGATATGGTTCTTCTGTTGCAGTCATGCGCAGTGTTCTTGGTTGGTCATAAATCGACAAGATAATTGAAAAAAACATGCTTATTTTATTTCATAATATACATCATTTAAAATGGCCAAGTTCCATTCACAACGGTATTCAGTTGGTAAGAGACAGACATTCAGTGAATACTAGGAATAGATTGTCCACCACCTATGCGTTATCCAGACAGAAAAGAGAAATAGGCTAAATAACATTTCGATTTAGAGAAATACAGAAATGGAATAAATTAACTGAGTAGACTAGAAACCTTTCAATATATAAATGTAAACATTATTTTAAAACAATTTAAATATAGTATATAGAAATGTTGTGGGATTATAGTAGATGAAATTTTTTTTTAAATGTAATTGAGTATTTATTGGGTCATTATGCTAATATTATGTATGTTTGTAATAGTGTGTTATATGTGAAAGTGTGTTTATATTATAAATTGTATTTGAATGTTTAAGGACTCTTGGAAGATTAGTCCAAATGGGGACTAAAAGAGATCCAAATCAAATCAAATCAAACAAAGGATCTTATCACGGATTACAGGAAAGAGAGAGCCGAACACGCCCCCATTCACATCGACAGGGCTGCAGTGGAGCGGGTTGAGAGCTTCAAGTTCCTCGGTGTCCACACCACTAAGGACCTATCATGGTCCAAACACACCAACACAGTTGTGAACAGGGCACAACAATGCCTCTTCCCCCTCAGGCAACTGCTCGGCATCCGACCGCAAGGCGCTATAAAGGGTAGTCTGTATGGTCCAGTACATCACTGGGGCCGAACTCCCTGCCATCCAGGACCTCTATACCAGGCGGTGTCAGGGGAGGCCCTAAAAATGGTCAAATACTCCAGCCACTCAAGTCATAGACTGTTCTCTCTGCTACCGCACGGCAAGCTGTACTGGAGTACTAGTCATTTTAGTGATTATATTGTTATTCCCCTCATCAATCTACACACAATACCCCACAATCACAAAGCAAAAAATGTTTTTTAGACCTTTTTGCAAATTAAAAAACAGATCACTGCTGGGTCTTTCTTTGTAATCTGTAATGGACTGTAGCCCCTGACACATGTGGCACCATGTTAAAGACTGATGACAAACAGCAACCATTTTGGTGTGAGACAGATCAAAAATGACTTTATTTATTAATTTACAGTTAACTGAAGTGACAAGAACATTATCCAGCCTGCATAGCAACCATTTTGCTTATAACGGACAACGAGTCCTTTTGCATAGCAACTATGCAAAAATAATTAGCGTCTTGGTCACATCTGTAGCAACATGGCCAAAAGAACTTACAAACAAATTTTGGTCCGGACTATATCTTCTGGTGGAAAAAATGAAATTGTATGAATTGACTTATCAAAGTAAGGTTAATGAAAATATGTAATTCATTGTTATTTTAATCTGTTGGTTACAGTTTGTTTGATGAATTATTGTCTCATCAAACCAGAGCCGTTGTGTCTGTGGATTTGTGTCCCTGAGGAATGGTTGTGAGTGACGAGCTGCAGTATGGGTTCACCTGCAGCCCACGGCATCTGAATCACTGAATCACTCAATGTGCTTCTGGATGGCTGATGAAAAGGAGCTCCAGAATCCCAGAGGAGTGATGATTAGAGAGAACAAAAGGAAAGCTGCCCCCCTTTTCCTGTATGTAGGTACAAGTACTCTGGTAAGTCTGACTGGGAACCCTCTAAGTCCCATTACCCAAACTCTTTTTTATGTGAGCTTGCTGTGGGGAGACCAGTCTAAGTCTCTCCGGGTGCTTACTGGCTCTGGGGCAGATGAGAGTTTCATGGACGCTACCCTGGTATCAGAACTCCTCTCTGTTCCCATGGATGCCAGGGCACTAGACGGCCGCTCCATTGGTAGAGTCACACACAGCACAGTTCTCATTAATATGCGGGTATCTGGAAATCACCGTGAGTCAATTCAGCTCCTCATGGAGTCCCCTCACATACCTGTTGTTTTGGGGTTTTCTTGGCTCCAGAAGCACAACACACATATTGGCTGTACTACGGGTTCCATCCTGGGTTGGAGCTCGTTCTTCCATTCATACTGCCTAAAGGCGGCACAGCCTTCTCCGAAATGTCTGCCTCCAGGGTTAAGTACGGCCTCTGAGGTTTTCCTGGAGGTTTTTCAGCAAGGCTCGTGCTACCTCCCTTCCTCCGCATCGTCCTTACGATTGTGCTATTGACCTCCTTCCGGGCACCACACCGCCTCGAGACCGGCTATATTCTCTGTCTGGTCCGGACACCAAGGCCATGGAGGAGTACATTGAGGACTCACTGGCTGTTGGGAGCATTCGCCCTTCGGCCTCTCCTGCCAGCGCAGGATTCTTCTTTGTGGGGAAGAAGGACAAGACCCTGCGTCCATGCATTGATTAACGGGGCCTCAATGACATTACGATTAAAATCGGTACCCTCTACCACTCCTCTCTTCAGCTTTTGAACCTCTCCAGGGGGCTACTATCTTTTCCAAAATGGACCTTCGAAATGCTTACACCTTTTGCGGATAAGCGAAGGAGATGAGTGGAAGACAGCTTACAACAATGCCAGTGGACACTATGAGTACCTGGTTATGCCGTTTGGACTCAACAATGCGCCGCTGTCTTCCAGGCCCTGGTCAGCGATGTGCTCCGGGACATCTTGAATTGTTTTATTTTTGTCTACCTCGTTTTCTCTCGTTCTGCCCAGGAACACATTCTCCATGTTCGACAGTTCCTTCAGTGCCTCCTGGAGAATCAGTTGTTTGTAAAGGCTGAGAAGTGTGAGTTCCATCGCTCATTTCTGGGATACATTATTGCTGAGGGGAATGTTCAGATGGATCCGGAGAAGGTGAGAGCGGTGGTGGATTGGCCTCAGCCCACATCCAGGGTGCAGCTACAATGGTTCCTGGAATTTGCACATTTCTATCGCCGTTTCATTTGGGACTACAGCAACCTGGCGGCTCCCCTCTCTGCACTCACCTCTCCCAAGGTACTGTTCACATGGTCTCCAGCAGCGGACAAGGCTTTTGGGGATCTAAAGCAGCGATTTACGACTGCTCCCATCCTCATCTAACTTGACCCGACTCGTCAGTTTGTGGTTGAGGTTAATGCTTCCGACGTGGGAGTAGGGGTAGTTCTTTCCCAGCGATCCGTCCAGGAACATGTCGCATCGTCTTAACTCTGCGGAGAGAAACTATTATGTTGGGAACCGGAAACTCCTAGCTATTAAGATGGCTCTGGAGGAGTGGAGACATTGGCTGAAAGGGGCGGAACATCCATTTATGGTATGAACGGATCATAAGAATGTAGAATATCTCAGCACTGCCAAGCAGCTCAACCCAAGGCAAGCTCGTTTCGCTCTGTTATTTACCTAGTTCAATTTCACCATCTCCTACCGCCCGGGGTCAAAAACAAGAAGCCGGACGCTCTATCCCGTCTGTACAGTTTCACTGCCACTCCCTCTGAATCTGAGACCATCCTCCCTGCCTCTTGTTTGGCAGCTTCTGTTGTTTGGGGAATTGAGGCTCTGGTCCGTAAGGCACAGCATTCCCAGTCAAACTCTGGGGGGGCCCGACTAACCAGTTGTTTGTTCCTGATTCGGTCTGGTCTCAGGTCCTGGAATTGGCTCACTCCTCCAGGTTTACCTGTCATCCTGGTACTCATCGAACCCTGGCTTTCCTCCGTCAACGCTTCTGGTTGCCCACCATGGTTCCTGATGTCTCGGCCTTCGTTGCCGCATGCATGGTGTGCACGTAAAGCAAGACTCTGCGGCAAGCTCTGTCTGGCCTCCTACAGCCACTCCCTGTCCCTCATCGCCCCTGGTCCCATATTTCCCTGGATTTTGTCACCGGGCTTCCTCCGTTAGATGGCAACACCACCATCCTGACGGTGGTTGACAGATTCTCCAAGGCCGCCCATTTCATCCCTCTTCCAAAGTTACCTTCAGCCAAGGAGACGGCCCAGCTTATGGTGCAGCACGTCTTCCGAATCCATGGACTCCCAGTTAACATTGTCTCGGACTGGGATCCTCAGTTCTCATCCCATTTCTGGAAGGTGTTCTGTGCTCTTATCGGGTCATCAGCCAGCCTGTCCTCTGGGTTTCATCCCCAATCTAACGGCCAGTCGGAGTGAGCCAATCAAAATATGGAGACGGCACTCCGGGTCTTGTTGCCAGTAACCCCACCATCTGAAGTCAACAACTAGTCTGGGTGGAATATGCCAGGAACACTCTCCCCGGCTTGACTACTGGACTATCCCCCTTCGAATGCTCCATTGGGTATCAGCCCCCGCTCCTCCCAGAGCAAGAAGTGAAGGTCAACATACCTTCAGCCCAGTTCGCCCGCCGAACCTGGAAAAGAGTGCGGTTGGCTTTTCTCAAGACCACCTCCAGGTATCGTCGACAAGCGGACCGCCGCCGGACTCTGGCTCCTCACTATCGGGTCAGGCAGAGGTTATGGTTATCCACTCGGGACCTACCCCTCCGGGTAGAATCCCGTAAACTTTCCCCCCGTTTCATTGGTCCTTTCCCCATTTCTAGAGTAATTAGTCCCACTGCTGTCCATCTGCTGTTGCCCCGTACCCTCCGTGTTCACCCTACTTTTCATGTGTCCAGGATTAAGCCCTTGTCTCACAGTCCTCTGTCTTCTATTTCTAGGCCCATCTCTCCCCCTGTGTCATCGATGGCCAGCCAGCATATACGGTGAGACGCCTCCTGAGGGTTCGACCACGGGGCAGGGGTTTACAGTACCTGGTTGACTGGGAGGGTTATATCCCGGAGGAGAAGTGTTGGGTTCCTGCTAAAGACATCCTGGACCCAGCCCTCATCGCCGATTTTCACTGCCGACACCCCGATCAGCCAGGTATGCACCAGGTGGCGTCCCTAGAGGGGGGATACTGTCACGCTTGATCTGTTTCACCTGTCCTTGTGATTGTCTCCACCCCCTCCAGGTGTCGCTTATTTTCCCCATTGTATTTATTCCTGTGTTTCCTGTCTCTCTGTGCCAGTTCGTCTTGTATGTTTCAAGTCAACCAGTGTGCTTTTCCCGTGCTCCTGCTTTTTCTATTGTCTTTTGCTAGTCCTCCCGGTTTTGACCTTTGCCCGTTTCGGGACTCTGTACCCGCCTGTCTGACCATTCTGCCTGCCTGCCACTCTGTACCTCCTGGACTCTGAACTGGTTTTGACCTTTTGCCTGTCCACAACCATTCTCTTGCCTACCTTTTTGGATTATAATAAATATCAAAGACTAAAACCATCTGCCTCCTGTGTCTGCATCTGGGTCTCGCCTTGTGCCCTTATACTTCTCATGAACCAAGTCCAAATACTGTAACACTAGATTCGGTATGTAGGCCCATGATACATCTCTAAGAGATGGCTGAGATATTGATAAATATTGATAAACTGATTTTAGGTAATACATTTAATTAAATCCTTTGTAAATACGCTCCACAAAGGTCTATCAACTTGGAAGTTCTGCAATCTTCTTCTCCTCTGTCACGTTGGTAACAATGTGACAGAGTGAGACAGGCGCAGGAATGTGTAATAGTGGTGGTAATTATGGTGTGCTGTGTACATGTACAAACATGTACAACATGTACAAAACACAGGGTTGAAACTCAAACAAAAAAATACACACGCGCACAATGATTAACACACGGGACGGGACGAGACCCATAATCATCTGCGCAATCCACAAAAGCCCAAAACACACAGCACAGGTACTCACACGCACCAACGGACATTATAACAATAAGGGCACATATATATAAATACAATCAGTGGTAATAGGGGCCAGGTGTGTGTAATGAAAGTTCCAGAGGGATCCATGACATCCTCATGAATCTTATGTCAGATTCCCTTCATATTTTGTATTTAGAGTCATTATTTTGACTCATTTAATGGCTTTGAGAGATATCTTTTTTTACTTCATTCAAATAAATCCACACTGTACCCATAGATGCATGTTAGCACATTATAAAAATACTTCACATGAACCATAAGTCAAATTGACTACAGATTTGGTATATAGACTCAATGAATAAGCCTCTAATGAATTTGAGAATGATTAGTTGCTGCATTCAAAGTAACGCTGAAAATATTGAAAAAATCTTAACATAGACCATTAGTCAAATTTATCCCATAATTGGTATACACTGAGTGTACAAAACATTAAGGACACCTGCTCTTTCCATTACATAGACTGACCAGGTGAATCCAGGTGAAAGCTATGATCCCTTATTGATGTCACTTGTTAAATCCACTTCCATCAGTGTAGATGATGGGGAGGAGACAGATTAAAGGAGGATTAAGAACTGTAACGCTGTTTTTCACACTCAACAGTTCCCTGTGTGTATTAACAATGGTCCACCGCCCAAAAGACATCCAGCCAACTTGACCCAACTGTGGGAATCATTGGAGTCAACATTGACCAGCATCTCTGTGGAATGCTTTTGACATAAACTCAATACATGAAATAATGACTTTAGAAATGATTACCTGCTGCATTCAGAGGTAACCAACCTACAGCACTAGATTGAGTCGACCAACCAGTTCTCCCGCACATTGGCAAAGACTAAACTTCACTTGCGTCATTCTTGTGTTATTGAAAGATAAGCATTGTAACTGATTGCACATAAAGAAAGATAGATCAAATCAAATCAAAGTTAATTTGTCATTTGCGCCAAATACAACAGCTTACAGTGAAATGCTTACTTACAGGCTCTAACCAAAAGCGCAAAAATGTATTAGGTGAACAATAGGTAGGTAAAGAAATAAAACAAGAGTAAAAAGACAGGCTATATACAGTAGCGAGGCTATAAAAGTAGCGAAGCTACATACAGACACCGTCTAGTCAGGCTTATTGAGGTAGTATGTACATGTAGATATGGTTAAAGTGACTATGCATATATGATGAACAGAGAGTAGCAGTAGCGTAAAATAGGGGTTGGCGGGTGGTGGGTGGCGGGTGGCGGGATGCAATGCAGCCCGGTTTGCCAATGTGCGGGAGAACTGGTTGGTCGACTCAATTGAGGTAGTATGTACATGAATGTATAGTTAAAGTGACTATGCATATATGATAAACAGAGAGTAGCAGCAGCGTAAAAAGAGGATTTGGGGGGGCTTTGGGAGGGGCACACAATGCAAATAGTCCGGGTAGACATTTGATTACCTGTTCAGGAGTCTTATGGCTTGGGGTAAAAACTGTTGAGAAGCCTTTTTGTTCGAGACTTGGCACTCCGGTACCTCTTGCCATGCGGTAGTAGAGAGAACAGTCTATGACTGGGATGGCTGGGGTCTTGGACAAATTTTAGGGCCTTCCACTGACACCACCTGGTGTAGAGGTCCTGGATGGCAGGCAGCTTAGCCCCAGTGATGTACTGGGCCGTACGCACTACACTCTGTAGTGCCTTGCGGTCAGAGGCCGAGCAATTGCCGTACCAGGCAGTGATGCAGCTGTAGAACCTTTTGAGGATCTCAGGACCCATGCCAAATCTTTTTAGTTTCCTGATGGGGAATAGGCTTTGTCGTGCCCTCTTCACGACTGTCTTGGTGTGTTTGGACCATTCTAGTTTGTTGTTGATGTGGACACAGAGGAACTTGAAGCTCTCAACCTACTCCACTACAGCCCAGTCGATGAGAAAGGGGGCGTGCTTGGTCCTCCTTTTCCTGTAGTCCACAATCATCTCCTTTGAGGTTACGTTGAGGGAGAGGTTGTTGTCCTGGCACCACACGGCCAGGTCTCTGACCTCCTCGCTATAGGCTGTCGTTGTCTGTGATCAGGCCTACCACTATTGTGTCGTCTGCAAACTTAATGATGGTGTTGGAGTCGAGCCTGGCCATGCAGTCGTGGATGAACAGGGAGTACAGGAGGGGACTGAGCATGCACCCCTGTGGAGCTCCAGTGTTGAGGATCAGCGTGGCAGATGTGCTGCTACCTACCTTCACCACCTGGGGGTGGCCCATCAGGAATTCCAGGATCCAGTTGCAGAGGAAGGTGTTTAGTCCCAGGATCCTTAGCTTAGTGATGAGCTTTGAGGGTACTACGGTGTTGAACGCTGAGCTGTAGTCAATGAATAGCATTCTCACATAAGTGTTCCTTTTGTCCAGGTGGGAAAGGGCAGTGTGGAGTGCAAAAGAGATTGCATCATCTGTGGATCTGTTTGGGCGGTATGCAAATTGGAGTGGGTCTAGGGTTTCTGGGATAATGGTGATGATGTGAGCCATTACCAACCTTTCAAAGCACTTCATGGCTACGGACGTGAGTGCTACGGACATGAGTGCTACAGGTCTGTAGTCATTTAGGCAGGTTGCCTTTGTGTTCTTGGGCAAATCAAATCAAAAATCAAATCAAATTTTATTTGTCAACTACACATGGTTAGCAGATGTTAATGCGAGTGTAGCGAAATGCTTGTGCTTCTAGTTCCGACAATGCAGTAATAACCAACAAGTAATCTAACTAACAATTCCAAAACTACTGTCTTATACACAGTGTAAGGGGATAAAGAATATGTACATAAGGATATATGAATGAGTGATGGTACAGAGCAGCATAGGCAAGATACAGTAGATGGTATCGAGTACAGTATATACATATGAGATGAGTAGTAAACAAAGTGGCATAGTTAAAGTGGCTAGTGATACATGTATTACATAAGGATTGCAGTCGATGATATAGAGTACAGTATATACGTATGCATATGAGATGAATAATGTAGGGTAAGTAACATTATATAAGGTAGCATTGTTTAAAGTGGCTAGTGATATATTTACATCATTTCCCATCAATTCCCATTATTAAAGTGGCTGGAGTTGAGTCAGTGTCAGTGTGTTGGCAGCAGCCACTCAATGTTAGTGGTGGCTGTTTAACAGTCTGATGGCCTTGAGATAGAAGCTGTTTTTCAGTCTCTCGGTCCCAGCTTTGATGCACCTGTACTGACCTAGCCTTCTGGATGATAGCGGGGTGAACAGGCAGTGGCTCGGGTGGTTGATGTCCTTGATGATCTTTATGGCCTTCCTGTAACATCGGGTGGTGTAGGTGTCCTGGAGGGCAGGTAGTTTGCCCCCGGTGATGCGTTGTGCAGACCTCACTACCCTCTGGAGAGCCTTATGGTTGAGGGCGGAGCAGTTGCCGTACCAGGCGGTGATACAGCCCGCCAGGATGCTCTCGATTGTGCATCTGTAGAAGTTTGTGAGTGCTTTTGGTGACAAGCCGAATTTCTTCAGCCTCCTGAGGTTGAAGAGGCGCTGCTACGCCTTCTTCACGATGCTGTCTGTGTGAGTGGACCAATTCAGTTTGTCTGTGATGTGTATGCCGAGGAACTTAAAACTTGCTACCCTCTCCACTACTGTTCCATCGATGTGGATAGGGGGGTGCTCCCTCTGCTGTTTCCTGAAGTCCACAATCATCTCCTTAGTTTTGTTGACGTTGAATGTGAGGTTATTTTCCTGACACCACACTCCGAGCCCTCACCTCCTCCCTGTAGGCCGTCTCGTCGTTGTTGGTAATCAAGCCTACCACTGTTGTGTCGTCCGCAAACTTGATGATTGAGTTGGAGGCGTGCGTGGCCACGCAGTCGTGGGTGAACAGGGAGTACAGGAGAGGGCTCAGAACGCATCCTTGTGGGGCCCCAGTGTTGAGGATCAGCGGGGAGGAGATGTTGTTGCCTACCCTCACCACCTGGGGGCGGCCCATCAGGAAGTCCAGTACCCAGTTGCACAGGGCGGGGTCGAGACCCAGGGTCTCGAGCTTGATGACGAGCTTGGAGGGTACTATGGTGTTGAATGCCGAGCTGTAGTCGATGAACAGCATTCTCACATAGGTATTCCTCTTGTCCAGATGGGTTAGGGCAGTGTGCAGTGTGGTTGAGATTGCATCGTCTGTGGACCTATTTGGGCGGTAAGCAAATTGGAGTGGGTCTAGGGTGTCAGGTAGGGTGGAGGTGATATGGTCCTTGACTAGTCTCTCAAAGCACTTCATGATGACGGAAGTGAGTGCTACGGGGCGGTAGTCGTTTAGCTCAGTTACTTTAGCTTTCTTGGGAACAGGAACAATGGTGGCCCTCTTGAAGCATGTGGGAACAGCAGACTGGTGTAGGGATTGATTGAATATGTCCGTAAACACACCGGCCATCTGGTCTGCGCATGCTCTGAGGGCGCGGCTGGGGATGCCGTCTGGGCCTGCAGCCTTGCGAGGGTTAACACGTTTAAATGTCTTACTCACCTCGGCTGCAGTGAAGGAGAGACCGCATGTTTTCGTTGCAGGCCGTGTCAGTGGCACTGTATTGTCCTCAAAGCGGGCAAAAAGGTTATTTAGTCTGTCTGGGAGCAAGACATCCTGGTCCGTGACTGGGCTGGATTTCTTCCTGTAGTCCATGATTGACTGTAGACCCTGCCACATGCCTCTTGTGTCTGAGCCGTTGAATTGAGATTCTACTTTGTCTCTGTACTGACGCTTAGCTTGTTTGATAGCCTTGCGGAGGGAATAGCTGCACTGTTTGTATTCGGTCATGTTACCAGACACCTTGCCCTGATTAAAAGCAGTGGTTCGCGCTTTCAGTTTCACGCGAATGCTGCCATCAATCCACGGTTTCTGGTTAGGGAATGTTTTAATCGTTGCTATGGGAACGACATCTTCAACGCACGTTCTAATGAACTCTTTAGGGAGTCTTGTTTTCAGATTAGCCTTGTTAAAATCCCCAGCTACAATGAATGCAGCCTCCGGATAAATGGTTTCCAGTTTGCAAAGAGTTAAATAAAGTTCGTTCAGAGCCATCGATGTGTCTGCTTGGGGGGGATATATACGCCTGTGATTATAATCGAAGAGAATTCTCTTGGTAGATAATGAGGTCTACATTTGATTGTGAGGAATTCTAAATCAGGTGAACAGAAGGATTTGAGTTCCTGTATGTTTCTTTCATCACACCATGTGTCGTTAGCCATAAGGCATACGCCCCCGCCCCTCTTCTTACCAGAAAGATGTTTGTTTCTGTCGGCGCGATGCGTGGAGAAACCCGTTGGCTGCACCGCCTCGGATAGCGTCTCTCCAGTGAGCCATGTTTCCGTGAAGCAAAGAACGTTACAGTCTCTGATGTCCCTCTGGAATGCTACCCTTGCTCGGATTTCATCAACCTTGTTGTCAAGAGACTGGACATTGGCAAGAAGAATGCTAGGGAGTGGTGCACGGTGTGACCGTCTCCGGAGTCTGACCAGAAGACCGCCTCGTTTCCCTCTTTTTTGGAGTCATTTTTTTGGGTCGCTGCATGGGATCCACTCCGTTGTCCTGTTTGTAAGGCAGAACACAGGATCCGCGTCGCGAAAAACATATTCTTGGTCGTACTGATGGTGAGTTGACGCTGATCTTATATTCAGTAGTTCTTCTCGACTGTATGTAATGAAACCTAAGATGACCTGGGGTACTAATGTAAATAATAACACGTAAAAAAAACAAAAAACTGCATAGTTTCCTAGGAACGCGAAGCGAGGCGGCCATCTCTGTCGGCGCCAGAAGTAAGGGACTATGGTGGTCTGCTTGAAACATGTTGGTATTACAGACTCAATCAGGGACATGTTGAAAATGTCAGTGAAGACACCTGCCAGTTGGTCAGCACATGCCCGGAGCACACTTCCTGGTAATCCGTCTGGCCCCGCAGCCTTGTGTATGTTGACCTGTTTAAAGGTCTTATTCACGTCAGCTACGGCGAGCGTGATCACACAGTCGTTCGGAACAGCTGATGCTCTCATGCATGCCTCAGTGTTGCTTGCCTCGAAGCGAGCATAGAAGTGATTTAGTTTGTCTGGTAGGATTGTGTCACTGGGCAGCTCGCGGCTGTGCTTCCCTTTGTAGTCTGTAATAATTTGCAAGCCCTGCCACATAAGACGAGTGTCGGTGCCGGTGTAGTATGAGTCAATCTTAGCCCTTTATTGAAGCTTTGCCTGTTTGATGGTTCGTCGCAGGGCATAGCAGGATTTCTTGTAAGCTTCCGGGTTCGAGTCCCGCACATTGAAAGCGGCAGCTCTACCCTTTAGCTTAGTGCGAATGTTGCCTGTAATCCATGGCTTCTGGTTGGGGTATGTACGTACAGTCACTGTGGGGACGACGTCCTCGATGCACTTATTGATAAAGCCAGTGACTGATGTGGTGTACTCCTCAATGCCATCGGAAGAATCCCGGAACATGTTCCAGTCTGTGATAGCAAAACAGTCCTAGCATCTGCTTCATCTGACCATTGTTTTTATAGACCGAGTCACTGGTGCTTCCTGCTTTAATTTTAGCTGGTAAGCAGGAATCAGGAGGATAGAGTTGAGGTTGGATTTACCAAATGGAGGGCGAGGTAGAGCTTTGTACACGTCTCTGGGTGTGGAGTACAGGTGATCTAGAATTTTTTTCCCTCTGGTTGCACATTTAACAGAAATTTGGAAAAAACTGATTTAAGTTTCCCTGCATTAAAGTCTCCGGCCACTAGGAGCGCCGCCCTCTGGGTGAGTGGTTTCCTGTTTGCTTATTTCCTTATACAGCTGACTGAGTGCGGTCTTAGTGCCAGCATCTGACTGTGGTAGTAAATAAACAGCCACGAAAAGTATAGTTGAAAGCTCTCTAGGCAAGTAGTGAGGCCTGCAATTTATCACAATATACTCTATACAATATACAATATACTTCAGGCGAGCAAAATCTAGAGACTTCCTTAGATTTCGTGCACCAGTTGTTGTTCACAAAAATGCCCCCCCTTGTCTTACCAGAGTGTGCTGTTTTAGCTGTTTTAGCTGAATATAGCTGAATATCCATGTTGTCATTCAGCCACGATTCCGTGAAACATAGGATATTACAGTTTTTGATGTCCCGTTGGTAGGATATTCGTGATCGTACCTCGTCTAATTTATTGTCCAATGATTGCACGTTGGCGAGTAATATTGACGGTAACGGCAGCTTTCCCAGTCGCCTTCTCTGGGTCCTGACCAGGCATCCGGCTCTTTGTCCTCTGTACCTGCGTCGCTTCCTCTTGCAAATAACGGGGATGTCGGTCCTGTGGGGTGTTTGGAGAATGTCTTTGTGCGTCGTCTTTGTTGTAGAAAAAAATCTTAGTCTAATCCGAGGTGAGTGATCGCTGTCCTGATATCCAGAAGCTCTTTTTTGCCGTAAGATACGGTTGCGGAAACATTATGTACAAAATAATTTACAAATAACGCAAAAAACCCCACATAATAACACAATTGGTTGGGCGCCCATTAAACTGCTGCCATTTCTTCTGGCGCCATTTTACATGATAGAGTGCTTGCTTTGTTATCTAACAGATCTTGTGTCCTTTCTGTCATCCTGTGAACACCCGTTCATTGCTGCTCGCAGCTATATTTATTACTGTCATTATTGTTTTATCACTATTGTTATTCATCTAAAGGAGCACTAATCTAAACGGATGCTTCTCTTGGTCCTCTGTGAAATGTTCTTCTTTGTATTGCATCACCTAACTGGGCTCTTTTCAAATCAAAGCCTATATATATATATATATATTTCATTAATGCAGAGTTAGTGAAGCATCACATCTGGGTTTATAGTATTAATGTGGCTTTAGCATTGAAAGGTTGAGATAGTGCTTGAGGCCATTCTAGGTTGAGGCCATTCTACTGGCGAGTGCATTGTAGTGGCAGGGCTGGAAAACATGATACCTTTCTAAGGAGGAGGCTGCTCTGGCACTGGGAGCGAGGAGAAAGTGTATATTAGGAGAAAGTGTATATTAGGCAATAAATTCTAATATTTAAAAATGAATGTAAATCTCTTGCGTAGTCCTATGAGCGGTGCTTGTTCCCAATAGACTGTCTGTGTCAGCCATACTCAATGGCCAAGATCGATGATAAATCTCCCACTAGCTCCTCTTTTCTCTGTCCCTGTTCTCTTCCCACACTTTCTTTAGAAAGCTCTCTCCTTTTCTTTAGCGTTTATATTCTCTCCCACATTGTCTGCCCTGTTTGCCTGATGCTAACAGTGTAAAAGCCATACCTTTATTAGGGGTAGATGCAACTGCTTTTCTTTCAACAATGAATGGTTTCTATACACCAAAAACATTCTAACATGTTAGTCATACATCAAAAGCCCTGTTTTATCAATACTTCTTTATTTTTCATAGATGAAGACAGAATGATAGAGCAAGCGAGGAACTGCTGAGGCAAAGAGGAAGAACCCCACGGAAGAGATGAGAGGAGGGATTTAGGGAACAACTCTGAAACAGAGCCACCTCATAATTACTGTGAGAGAGAGCGAGAGACCGAGGGAGAGACAGAGAGAGAGACCGATCTGAGGTATGATATAAGATGAGGAATGTAATTAATCTTTACCCAGTTCTCTTCCCTGGCGTAGGAATTATAACCCTCTGTAGTCCCTAATTGTTTAACATATACTGTGGGGGCGAGTGGCTGGGGGAGACTGAGAGATGAGGAGAGAGAGAGAGAGAGAGAGAGAGAGAGAGAGAGAGAGAGAGAGAGAGAGAGAGAGAGAGAGAGAGAGAGAGAGAGAGAGAGAGAGAGAGAGAGATGAGGAGAGAGAGAGAGAGAGAGAGAGAGAGAGAGAGAGAGAGAGAGAGAGAGAGAGAGAGAGAGAGAGAGAGAGAGAGAGAGAGAGAGAGAGAGAGACAGAGAGACAGAGAGAGAGAGAGGGGGGACGTCTAGGGAAAAGGTGATCATGTTAAGGGAGCTATCTCTCTATCTATCAGCAGCCTGTCTTCTCTCTTTCCGCAGTGAAATACAAAATACACCTCTCATCACATACATCTGATGCTGAGATATAAACTATAAATTCTCAACTCAGTGAATCTGAGGGGGTGGTAAAGACAAAAGTATAGAGCGATAGAGACAGATGTAATCTAAACATGTTTGATGTTGTGGTGGCAGGTACAGTAGCCTAGCGGTTAAGAGCGTTGGGTCAGTAACCAAAAGGTTGCTGGTTTGAATCCACGAGCCGACTAGGTGACAAATCTGTCAATGTGCCAATGAGAAAGGCACTTAATGCTAATTTCTCCTGTAAGTTGCTCTGGATAAGAGTGTCTGCTAAGTGACAAAAGAAGTTGAAGTCAGCTCAGTGAAATTGATATGTGTCATTTCCCTTGTAACATCGCTGCTCAAAGCAACAACACACAGAACTCTCTTTTACCACCATTAATCCATTTACAATTATGTAAATGCAGTTCTGTTTATGAGTCCTAACAGCAGACAGCAGATACCGCTGATAGTATTGTGGTAGCAGTATTAACATGGTACAGTAGCTGCAGTGGTAGCAACAATCTCCATGGTAAAGTAGCATAGTAACGGTAGCTTTGGCAGCACAATCCTGTGACGGAGATGAAGTCCCTAGTCCCTAATTACAAGCTCTCGTGAACTGCGACAGAGCGTCCAACGTTGTGTTTGAGTTCCATGCCACATGCAGTGTTAATGGCCAAGGGGGAAACGTAAACAAGCCAGAAAAAATAACTGCAGTAGGGTGCGAAATGTACTGTATACGAGGGATGTTCAGTTTCATGCAGAAAAACAGTTGTGGTGTAGAACTGTAGAACCAGTACACTGCTGCATTGGCAATATTCCCATTAGTGTGTGGTAACAGAGTTTTGTGGGTACATGTGTGTTGTTTAAGTGATACTATGTATGTGTGTTTTTTGTAGCATATTACACTCACTGACGTACAAAAGGTGTGGAAGCACCCAGTCAGAGTCAGACACACACAGTAAATGTAGTCTGACAGTGGAAATGTTCGGCTGCTGTGGTGTGCTCTTTAGTAGGTCTCAGTGGGAGCCCATGTGTTTGCATCAGCCTTCCACACTCTCAAATTAAGTCTGTTTCTATCGCTCTCCCTCCATCTCCCTAACGATATGTGGGCGGCTGTCTATTTTTGTCCACACACACACAAACACAAGCTGGGACACGCACAGGCAGTGGTTTGGCTAGCAACAAAAAATAAGCTTTTACAGAAGAGTCAGTGAGACGTCACACACACCCTGTGTGTAATGACTGAATAGAGCATGCCAGTAAGAGAACACTACACTGCTGCACTAAGGAGGGGTAATGAGAGATAAGCTACAGACTGTGACGTTACTGTACACAGATATTATTTGGATCCTCTCCTAAAATACACGGGCAAGAAAAAGAGCAGGACAGAGACGGGAAAGATACAGAGACACAGTCATCAGATCCACATCAGATCTCTCTACACGGTCCTGAAGGCTGAAGTGAGGGAGTAATGGAGGGAGGCATGGAGCAGCTGCTATGGTATGTCAGAGGACCCTGGTGGGTAGCAGGTGAGGAGCTGGGGGTGCAGGTCACCCAACACTGCCTGCTGAGCATGGCCAGGTCTTCAATAACCACAGAGACACAGGACAGGGGTGCAGGTCACCCAACACTGCCTGCTGAGCATGGCCAGGTCTTCAATAACCACAGAGACACAGGACAGGGGTGCAGGTCACCCAACACTGCCTGCTGAGCATGGCCAGGTCTTCAATAACCACAGAGACACAGGGCAGGGGTGCTGGTCACCCAACACTGCCTGCTGAGCATGGCCAGGTCTTCAATAACCACAGAGACACAGGGCAGGGGTGCTGGTCACCCAACACTGCCTGCTGAGCATGGCCAGGTCTTCAATAACCACAGAGACACAGGACAGGGGTGCTGGTCACCCAACACTGCCTGCTGAGCATGGCCAGGTCTTCAATAACCACAGAGACACAGGACAGGGGTGCAGGTCACCCAACACTGCCTGCTGAGCATGGCCAGGTCTTCAATAACCACAGAGACACAGGACAGGGGTGCAGGTCACCCAACACTGCCTGCTGAGCATGGCCAGGTCTTCAATAACCACAGAGACACAGGACAGGGGTGCAGGTCACCCAACACTGCCTGCTGAGCATGGCCAGGTCTTCAATAACCACAGAGACACAGGACAGGGGTGCAGGTCACCCAACACTGCCTGCTGAGCATGGCCAGGTCTTCAATAACCACAGAGACACAGGACAGGGGTGCAGGTCACCCAACACTGCCTGCTGAGCATGGCCAGGTCTTCAATAACCACAGAGACACAGGACAGGGGTGCAGGTCACCCAACACTGCCTGCTGAGCATGGCCAGGTCTTCAATAACCACAGAGACACAGGACAGGGGTGCAGGTCACCCAACACTGCCTGCTGAGCATGGCCAGGTCTTCAATAACCACAGAGACACAGGGCAGGGGTGCAGGTCACCCAACACTGCCTGCTGAGCATGGCCAGGTCTTCAATAACCACAGAGACACAGGACAGGGGTGCAGGTCACCCAACACTGCCTGCTGAGCATGGCCAGGTCTTCAATAACCACAGAGACACAGGACAGGGGTGCAGGTCACCCAACACTGCCTGCTGAGCATGGCCAGGTCTTCAATAACCACAGAGACACAGGACAGGGGTGCAGGGGAGACTTGAGAACATGACCCAGTTTTCCACAAACAGTGATTGACTACATGGTAACTCAGAATACTGTCTTGTTCTTTTGATTTATTTGTTTAAATGTATTTGTTTCCTGCTCTACTTATGCAGGAGTCGTGTGAAATAGTACACACCCTTTAACATTTCGCCATGGCCCAAAACATTCACAACGGAAATCAAATGAAAATGCAACAAATAAATCAAATAATCTGACTCCTCTTTTCCTGATTTGTGACACCTGATACATCTCCAATGTAATGATGCTTTTGGTTTTGGCAGAGATCTAGATTTGCTCATCACTGCAGCTGCACCTTATGGCGTAAGGATTAGAGGCGATTATGTTTCTGTGCTTTGGCAAAAGACAGCGTGTGTTTGTGATCTGAATGGCCATTTGATCAAACGGATGAACAAAATAATCACACCGAAAAAGACAATACACTATAAATACTCATCAAAGCTGTCACCATCATGGGGGAAAAATGTTCCCCAGTCAATCTGTAATTCCCTTCATAATGAAAAATAATATAAGAGTTTTGTCTTCATTAGAGATGGCAGAATAATACTTGTTTCATGTGAGATATCCCCTCCCACTGGTGAGGTAATATCATCTGTCAATTAACACAATATGTTGTGTGTATGTGACTGTACGTACATTATTTAATGTGTGTGTGTGTGTATTTCAGTCTTTTGGATTAATCCAGGGTAGAGGATTTGGTTAACACATCAAAAAGACCAGCTAAAATGAGGCAAGATGATTATGTGGATAAGAACTCTGAATGTATTAAACACTATAGCTGCAGTATCTACAGTATGTTATTCCCCATACAGTGAGTGTCCTAACTCATTTAAGTAGCTGGGTAACAGAGTGTAATTGCTATTCCAAATGACTGACAGATGAGAGGCATGAGGGAAATATATGAGTTAGTACAGAATAAGAAATAAGGACAGTGAGCAGAGGAACAGAGGAACAGAGAGAGATGAAAAGGGAGAAGACAGAAAGAAACCTTTAAGACATCTACTGTAAAAAGACAGGGATTACTTAACAAACCGCTGTGTTGTTTTGTTGTTTTCAAATAACAACATCTTCAAAGTTCAGAGCTTTTTGTAAACCTCTTTAAAAAAATCCCTCCTCTGGTGAAATTCAAACAGACTCATTTGTGTTCAAATAACTATTATAAACCGGGTAATTTGGGACCTGGATTCTGATTGGGTATGTGCCCAATATACCACTGCTAAGGGCTGTATCCAAGCCCTTCGCTTTTCTTAAAAAAGAGAAATAATGGCCTCCCGGGTGGCGCAGTGGTTAAGGGCGCTGTACTGCAGCTGCAGCTGTGCCATCAGAGTCCCTGGGTTCGCGCAGTGTGCGCTAACCAAGGTGGCCAGGTGCATGGTGTTTCCTCCAGCGCATTGGTGCGGCTGGCTTCCGGGTTGGATGCGCGCTGTGTTAAGAAGCAGTGCGGCTTGGTTGGGTTGTGTATCGGAGGACGCAACCTTTGTCTCTCCCGAGCCCGTACGGGAGTTGTAGCGATGAGACAAGATAGTAGCTACTACAACAATTGGATACCACGAAATTGGGGAGAAAAAGGGGTAAAATTCAACAACAAAAAACACACAAAAAAAGAGAAATAATAGAAAAATAACAACACTCATTGTTGCACAATGAGTAAATGATAACTTGTCTATATACACAGGGTACCAGTAGGCGGGCCTTATTGCTTAACTAGCACCTGACCGTGTGTGTGTGTGTGTGTGTGTGTGTGTGTGTGTGCGCATTTGTGTCAGAATGCTCAGGTGGTTATTGGTTATTGACTTCAGTGAAGTCATAGACCCAGGGTAGTGAGGAATATGCCTGTATTGATTCCCCCTGTAGAGCCTGTCTCTCTCCCAGCGCATCTGGTTATATAACTGGCCCCTTTCCCTGTTTCCTTTTCATTGCATTGTTTTATGCTTGTTTTTCCCTCTCGGGCCTCGAATAGCAGAATAAACAACACAAGAGTGCAGTCAGTGCTCTACACACTCTGAAGAGCAGACAGAAACAAACAGACACACACAAACAAACATAGAAAAATAGAAAGGGGGTTTATGGAAACACTAATCCACAAATCTAGATAATTTTTTAGGATGGCAGGTTTGTCTGCAAATCCCAGTGTATTTAATGGAGCTCAGAACCGGAAGGGAAACACAGCAAACTGCATGCTTCAATTTTAAGCTCATTAGTTTGACTGTTAAAGTTGGCCTCCTCCTTTCCTACTCCTCTACTCCCACCGTCAAGCACACGCACGCACGCACGCACGCACGCACGCACGCACGCACGCACGCACGCACGCACGCACGCACGCACACACACACACACACACACACACACACACACACACACACACACACACACACACACACACACACACACACACACACAAACTCAGATGAAGACAACACATGCACCTGTCCCTCCACCCACTCATCTAACATGTATACACACCACCCTTTTCCCAGGCATGATTACCAGCGCTTTTCCCAGGCATGATTACCAGCGCTTTTCCCAGGAATGATTACCAGCACTTTTCCCAGGCATGATTACCAGCACTTTTCACAGGCATGATTACCAGCGCTTTTCCCAGGCATGATTACCAGCGCTTTTCACAGGCATGATTACCAGCGCTTTTCCCAGGAATGATTACCAGCACTTTTCACAGGCATGATTACCAGCGCTTTTCCCAGGAATGATTACCAGCACTTTTCACAGGCATGATTACCAGCGCTTTTCCCAGGAATGATTACCAGCACTTTTCACAGGCATGATTACCAGCGCTTTTCCCAGGCATGATTACCAGCGCTTTTCACAGGCATGATTACCAGCGCTTTTCCCAGGCATGATTACCAGCGCTTTTCACAGGCATGATGACCAGCGCTTTTCACAGGCATGATTACCAGCACTTTTCACAGGCATGAT
The DNA here is from genome assembly GCF_002021735.2 of Oncorhynchus kisutch. Classification (NCBI taxonomy): domain Eukaryota; kingdom Metazoa; phylum Chordata; class Actinopteri; order Salmoniformes; family Salmonidae; genus Oncorhynchus; species Oncorhynchus kisutch. The sequence continues at coordinate 33,138,038 of NC_034202.2, read as the reverse complement.
TACCAACGCTTTTCACAGGCATGATTACCAGCGCTTTTCCCAGGAATGATTACCAGCACTTTTCACAGGCATGATTACCAGCGCTTTTCCCAGGAATGATTACCAGCGCTTTTCACAGGCATTATTACCAACGCTTTTCCCAGGCATGATTACCAGCGCTTTTCTCGTCACACATTTCAGGGTCGTTCCATGTCATTTTAGCAAACAATGACACCCACCATCTCAAATTATTCTGAAATATTGTCTGCAGTTAGAAACAGATAAGATAAGCATTTTCCTAGGTGAAAAAAGTGTAAATTCCCCCCCAAATTACAAAATTACATGTTGGTTTCCTTACCCTGTAAGCAGTCTATTGACAGCAATCATGCTTTGGTTTTGTTTACCTGGTGACTGTTGTAACATTGGCCCCGCCCGCCTGACTAGCACCACTACTCTGGACGGTTGTGACTTAGAATATGTGGACAACTCCAAACCTAGGTGTCTGGTTAGACTGTAAACTCTCCTTCCAGACTCACATTAAGCATCTCCAATCCAAAATTAAATCTAGAATCGGCTTCCTATTTCGCAACAAAGCCTCCTTCACTCATGCTGCCAAACATACCCTTAAAACTGTCATTTACAAAATAGCCTCCAACACTCTACTCAGCAAACTGGATGTAGTCTATCACAGTGCCATCTGTTTTGTCACCAAAGCCCCATATACTACCCACCACTGCGACCTGTATGCTCTCATTGGCTGGCCCTCGCTACATATTCGTCGCCAAACCCACTAGCTCCAGGTCATTTTGGAAGGACCACCAGAGGGCAGGCTGGACTCATGGATAGTAGCCCAACTAGGCATGTGAGTCAAGGGGACCTGAGGCAATTAAGCACAGCTGATGGTACTAATGACCTATTATCTTTTCCCTACAAGAGAGAGGAGGGAACCAGCAAGAAGGAGGGAAAACCCTACCTCTGGAAGATGGCTACCAAGAGAGAGAAGCTAACCACGAAGAACTAATAAGACGGTGACTAACCCGTGACTTTTGTTGTAGTTTAAAGATAATCGTATTGTGTTCCTGTTTCATCTGGAGAAGATGTATGCTTTTCCTTGGGAGATTTTCATTGATTATGTTGGAGTGTTTGTATCGACCAAAATCCCTCAATAGAAAATGGTGTTCAATCAAGAAACCAACTCCTGACTCGTTTATTCCACCTTTCTGCTTTAGAGTTACTTGGTCCGCTCACATCATCTATAAGTCTTTGCTAGGTAAAACAATGCCTTATCTCAGCTCAATGGTCACCATAGCAACACCCACCCGTAGCACGTGCTCCAGCAGGTATATTTCACTGGTCATCCCCAAAGCCAACACCCCCTTTGGCTGCCTTTCCTTCCCGTTCTCTGCTGCCAATGACTGGAACGAATTGCAAAAATCACTGAAGCTGGAGACTTGTATCTGCCTCTCTAACTTTAAGCATCAGCTGTCAGAGCAGCTTACCAATCACTGTACCTGTACACAGCCAATCTGAAAATAACACACCCAACTACCTCATCCCCATATTGTTACTTATCTTTATTGCACCCCAGTATCTCCACTTGCACATCATCTACCACTCCAGTGTTAATGATAAATTGTAATTATTTTGCTTCGATGGCCTATTTATTGCCTTACCTCCCTAATCTTCTACATTTGCACACACTGTAAATAGATTTTTCTATTGTGTTATTGAATGTATGTTTGTTTGTGTAACTCTGTGTTGTTGTTTTTGTCGCACTGCTTTGCTTTATCTTGGCCAGGTCGCAGTTTTAAATGAGAACTTGTTCACAACTGACCTACCTGGTTAAATAAAGGTTAAATTTTAAAAAATAAATACATTTAAATGCAGTTTTTTTGGCTGCCGATACTTCACCACCCTGTGCAGTCATGATGAACTTTGCAGGGTGGGGAAAGTGCATGGGCAAAGAGCTTGATGCCCTTTTCCAATAAATATTGAGGGTCTTAATTTGTATGCTAGTGACATCACAGGAGGTTGGTGGCACCTTAATTGGGGAGGACGGGCTCGTGAGAATGGTTGGTGCAGAATGGGTGGAAAGGTATCAACTGCATCAAACACATGGTTGCCATGTGTTTGATGCCATTCCCTTTGCTCCATTCCAGCCATTATTATGAGCCCGTCCTCCCCTCAGCAGCCTACACTGAGTGACATGATGATTGGTGCTTAGCTGCCAATTAACAAATAAGAATGATCTTGCTCTTATCCATCTCATCATATAACCTGACCTGTCCTGTCCACTTTGTCTAGAGAGCAAGCGCAAATTGGGTTTGTGTGACAAAATCATCGATAGAGTAGAAAATGCAATGGAAACACATTTAACTTGTGTTCATTTGGTACAACTTTAATGCAAAAGTGGTTGTAATGTGCAGTACATCATCCCGCACAGCCTTTTATCCGCAACAAGCCAGTTTTTTTAATTTTTATAATATTCGCATGAAAATTGGTCACAGCCTCATGTTAGAATTGGACGTTCATCCATGTTTCTCAAACATTACATTTAGAAGTGTTTAAGGTTAAGTTTAGGCATTAGCTCAGAAATCGTAAGGTTAGATATTAACTCAAAATGGTTAAAACCTCAGATGTAAAGTCCCCCATATTTCAACAAAATAATGATGCAGCAGGAATGCAAATCGTATCTGTTTCTAACTACAGAAACGATTTCAGAGCAATCGTAGATGGTGGATGCCAAAATCCTCTTTCTTGTGCTTTTTGAGGTGGAACAACCTTCCATGAAGCACAAACACACACGCCCACACACCACTCTCTAAGCTCTCTTCCTCATTCGTCAGCCAACCCTGCCTACAATGAGAGACGAATGTTAAAACACACCGCTTTACACTCTCATCCCCTCTCTACCTCTCCTTACGCCCTCTTACCTCCTCTCTCCCTCAAAATCTATCACAATTTTCTCTAGTCTAAATCATCACTGAAATCATCACTATCAGACAGACAGGTTCCATTGTCTAAACCCACTGCTTTTCCCTTTTCACTCAGTCCCCTATTCTTTATTTCTCTTTCTTTACATACTTGGCCACCATGTTTATTCATTTAGTTTCATCCTCTCTCTTTTACTAGTCTCTTCTTCATGTCTCTATATTACCTTCTTGAAAATTGTGCAATCCCAAATGCCAACCATTACAATGAATGAACTCCCATAGAAAATATAGTGTTCTCATATAGGTATATATATTTATCCCTTTCATCACTACCAATTCCTCTATCTCTGTCCTCCACACTGCATCCCCACTGTTAGATCTCCTGCTGTTTATCTCCTCTCCAATCCTGTTTCAAATATGTGCCATCTATGCCACAAAAATGGCCCATAGAATACTATGCTGAAATGTAACACACAAGCCATCAACAGCAGCAGAGCAGTGGACAGGACAGGAAGTGGTGTTACTCACATGGTCTCGTCGTTCTGGAACTCCAGTTTCCCGGCCACCTCCTCGTAGTCCTCCTCAGCTTTGGCGGTGCCCTCCAGGGTGTGGTAAGGGATGGCCACTTTACCCCTGGCCCCGGACATCCGGTGCACCTTCACCTGCATGGTGCCCACGCTCTCGCTCACCCTCATCGAATCTACTTCAAACGTGAAGATGCCTGCGTGGTCATCATCATAGATGGTTACCGTGGCGGTGTGGGCATTGCCGAGGGCGGCTTTGGGGGACAAGTGGGGGGAGAGGTTGCGCATGCTGCTGGTGGTGGTGATGGTGCTGGGCTCCAGGACAGCCACCTCGGCACGGTGCACAATGCGAGGGTTGCTGAGGTGCACGTAGAAGTGCTCATCCTCTTCAAAGATGTCGTCATCAATAACCCCCACGGTCAGCTCCTTCAGCGTTTCACCGGGTTTGAAGACCAGCGTGCCCTCGGCAAACTCATAGTCTGAGCCAGCATTGGCTGTGCCATCCTCGGTCCGGTAGTCTACCTGCGTTGACCCAGGAACAAAACCAACTCAATGCCGATTTAATTTATTCATTAGACAGAAATAATTCAAATGTCCCCCTGGCTAGATCCTTATCTCATCTAAAAACCTTTCCCATTATTACATGTGGCTTGAGTGATTGATTTTTAACATAATAATCTTTCCATTATACAGTATAATTAGTATCAAAGACAAATACGAGTTGCTTGTCCCCACTAACCTTGACAGTGCAGCCGCTTTCACCCCCATGGCGCCCAACAGACAGCTTGAGCGAGCCACAGTTCTCGAAGCACTGGTAGTGGGAGGGTTCAAACTGCAGGTAAATAGTGTGGGGATCCTCCTCCTGTCCACTGGCCTCATGGCAGTTCACCACCTTCCTGGCTTGGTCGGCAGCATGCTTCTTCAGGATGTTCCCAGCACCGATCATCATGCGTGTGGCCTGGATGCGGTAGAAGGCCCTGCTCTTCTGCTGCTGGACCAGAACCTGGTAGTTGGCCATTTCAATCAGCTGCTCCGTGTCCTTGTCTGGGTGCCTCTGTTTCAGATCCTTCAGAGTGCGGGCCATGTCCCTCCGAGCTTCATCCTCCTCTGAGCCCATCCCCCCGCCCTCCTCCACCCCCTCCAGCATGCCGTCCAGCACCTCTTTGGGGTGGGGGTGGGAGTTGCCCCCCTGGCCATCCATCTCCATGTCCATCTTGGTGAACATGCCGTCTCCTTCCGTCTCGATGATGATGCCGCGGGCCTTGTCGACACGGTAACGCTTGTGGATGTACTTGTAGAAGAGCAGGCGTCGGTCTGCGACCCAGGCCTGAACCACACAAATGGGGAAAAACATGAATGTGAGCACGGCCTCCCATACCTCCACCTCCCCCGGGGAGATGACAGCCAGGATCAGGTAGAGCCAGATGTAGGCGAAGATGCTCCAGGTTGCCGTGATAAAGAATACCCTCAGGTGCTTGATCCTGCGTGTTTCGTTCTCTGGCACCACGTACACACAGAGGGCGATGATGACGAACATGTTAAAGGCTGCGCTACCAACAATGGTGCTGGGGCCCAGGGAGCCTGCCTCAAACGAGTGGCCACACACCTCGATGACAGACAGCAGGATCTCTGGGGCAGATGAGCCTAGGGCCATCAGGGTCAGGTTGGATACTGTCTCGTTCCAGATGCGTACGGTGGCTGTGGTGGTCTCTCCGTTGGGCTTCTTGATGGTGATCTCTTTCTCCTGAGAGGTGATGACCTCAATAGAAGACATGAAGCGGTCGGCGATAATGGACATGCCCAAGAACATGTAGATGAGAGCCACAAAGTAGACGATGGCCCGCGCCACCTTGTCGCCCACTGACGGGTTCTGAGGGTTCCACATGGGCAGGACCACGCCCTCAGAGCAGGGGTCTCCATCAGAGCAGTTGCTGGGCGGGCTGCTGGGTGCTGCTGGGTCTGAACCAGCCTGGGAGAGGTGGGTGAGCCCCAGGAGGAAGAGGAGGAAGAAGGACGTGGAGAGGCAGGAGGCGGCGAAGGGGTGGACAAGGCTCAGAATGCGGGTGTGTAACATGCCGGCGTCTGGACATTCGAGTCAGCTGGCTCCAGAGATCAGCCCACTTCACATCTAAAGTCTTAACAGACACCCCTGGAAGACACAAGGGAAGAAGTGTAATAAGTTACAAGAAAGACTAGCACAAGCAGAATATTGATTGTTAGCTGCTGCAGATAGATCATTGTAAGGTCCACAAGTCCTCGTCTTTCCCTAAGGCTAGGTGCTCTAGTGGTCGATCACAACGTGATGGGAGAGTTAGTTACAGTGCTAGTTTATTCCATCCCATATATCTGGTTCATTAATTGAGGCCTGGATGACAGTGAAAACCAGCAGACCAAGTAAGTAGATCTCCAGAACCTGAATTATCGACTGCTGTTTTAGATGTTTTTTTTATTGAACCTTTATTTAACCAGGAAAAGTCCATTGAGACCCAGGGTCTCTTTTTCAAGGCAGACCTGACCAAGGCAGCAACAAACAATACATTACAGAATTAAAACATACAACAATACAACAACATGATCCAGCCTAAAAAGAAAGCCTTTGCACTCCTCTGTAACAGAGTCTCCCATCATTATTTTAAGTTCATTCAGTGGCACTAACATATCTAGATGAAGCATGGACTTTAGATTATTCCATGCGTCTGGTGCACAAGAAGAGAAGGCAGTCTTGCCTAATACTGTGAATGTCCAGCGGACTTTAATAGCAACCACCTAGCAGACCGGGTATGGTAACTGCTGGTGGTGAAGGAGACCAGACTACAGAGGTAAAGAGGGAGTTTACCCAACAGGGCTTTGTAGATGAACACATACAAATGTATATTTCTGCGCATATGAAGTGAAGCCAGCACAGTACAGATGAGCACCACTGTTGTTTACCAACCTGAGTAAATCTCCTCTTTGGCAAATAAAGCGCCACAGCTAAATACACTTACCGTAACCCTGTTTCTGTTGTTATTGGTGTTACAATATCCATTGCTACTGTTGTAGCTGATGCTGTCAACCAGTACTTTAATACTTTAGTTCTCTGAATATCACATTCAACAGCTCCTGTTTCACCCCTTCTCTGTTGTGTGACTGACTTCCTATTGTGCTGCCGTGTCAATGTTAACTCTGTAATAGATCAAGTACAGTGAGTGTTCACTTTGTAATACACTTTTTTTTTTTTACGAACCCTCACTCTTCTAAATGTTTCTGTCTAAGGAGCTTAACAAATGTGTTTAACTGTGGCCCAGAGTCAGTGGTAACAATAACAGTGTAATGCGTCATATTCACAAAAAGAGAACGTGTTTTTTTCCCTTCTCATCCTTGAAACGTTCTGGCTGAGGCGTGTTTTATAAGAGCCTGTATCACGTACGGAGGACCAATGATGCCTCTGCTTCCTTAGCCTCTCTTTCTCTACAAACAGCACAGTACAGTCACATCAGCAGCTCCTGTCCCTCCAAGCCGTACAATGGTCCACAATCTCTCACCTCCTAGTGCCAGCCTCCCCTCTCCTCTCCATGTGAACACCTCACCAGTCGCCCACCTCTTTGGTTGATCATAACCCTATAAGCAACACTTCAGGACTGCTTTGTTTCCAAACAATGATCACCGACAGCTATTGTACCAATAACAACAGAAACAGCCTCTCTGGGTAAGTGGGTAAGTGCATTTGGCCATAGCGGCTTACGAGCTAAAGAAGAGATTGCTCAGAGGTGGGTGAACAGAACAGCATCCCTGATCTGTGGAGGGGATCTAGTCCTCTATTCACAGTTCACATTTTCATCAGCCTGCCTGCTCCAAAGGCTCTCCCTGGAACTTCAACTTCTTGGAGGGGAATTATGGTGTTTTTTCCTTCCATTCTCCCAAGGAAAATTCCTGCAGCCACTATAAGCAGAACAACCTACTACTGTGCGGTATATGATGCATGGTTTGCGCTATACAGATGTTGGACCTTAATTTGACCAGTACTGTCGCCACAAAATAATACTGCAGCAACAGGATTTCAATATTAAGTCCATAATGTTGCTTGATCGGTGGTTGGGCTATTAGCTGGCCAAAATTAGGCTACATGAAAAGTGCAATACTGTTAATATAACCATGAGTTATTGCAGGTTTTCAGTGAATTTATGTAAATCATGAAGCCATTCTGCATTTCCTGAGTTGAAGCACAATTCTGTATATACTACCATAAGGAGAAGCTTCCGGCAGCCCCGGCAGAGATGTTGCCAGTCAGCGGTCAGAGTTGCTACCTCGTCTTGTCAGGCCGACACTTTATTAGTCCTGGGTGATGTAGCCAGCTAGCAAATTAACTTAATTTACCACGCAACATAGCCCAACATAGTGTGAGACTGGAGAGTAGCTGTAGTTCCCCAATGGTCGACAGGCTAAAACACTCTGTGGCCATGGCACGCACATGTATGCACCCTGACTATTAATTTAATGATAAGGAACAGAGATCTGGAAAACAGTGAGCAACCATGTACGGTCAGCTAGGGACAAAATGTCTGCGTCACATCGAAAGGACATAGAAGCCTCTGAGCACCTTTACATTGGTTTGGTTCATTGATTTGCACCCTTAAAACGCCAAGCGTCTTCAAGCATGTAAACCTTTAGCAAATGAGGCGCACTGTTGAGGGGTCAAATAGGAAATTGTTGCATCTCAAAAACATTGTCATTCAGAGCCAGGAGGATTATATAACATTACAAGAAGCCAAGAAGAAGAAGACTGCATGAATATTGAGAAGATGTGTTATGGATTAAGATAGGATTATAGTTGGATTAAATGAGAGGAGTAAAAATACAGATTTTCTGTAGGGAGCTCCCTTCGCTCTCTTGGAGGTGAGTCAGGTGCCAAAATAGACTGACAGACACACTTGGCCTTAGAAACACAGAATCATCTCAACTAGGGGGGGGGTCAGGAGCGAATCTCAGGAGACCCAGACCAAGCATACAGTATAGAGACTATGACAAGACCATCAGCAGAGACATCAGGTGCAAAGATCCAGATTCCAGACAACACCAATATGTTGGGTTCAGAGACACAGACCAGACCCAGAACTGGACATCAGCTGTGTGTGCGGTAGAGAATTAATCAGTGGTCCAATCAGCTAGCCGTCTCTCTCTGCCTCCACTGAGAATTCTGCCATCAGAGACCAAACCCAACAGGCCAGAAACAACCAAGAGTTTGAAACAACATGAGCAAACCATATCCACCATCAGATTTTTCTTGGGCAGAATATGCTAGTACAACTTGATTCAATTTCCTTTCAAGTTTCACTGTGTCTAGACTAGGTACCGCACTCCATCTCAATTTCTATTTGACATTTGTAATTTTATTGTTACCCACATAGACTTGATGGTATACATACCCATGGATTTCAGTTAGCAAAGGGCTGTTTTACTTGTGCAGATTCCATGTGGTTGGGGGTTTGGTTTGGGGACCAGAAGCAGTCAATACTGTATTTACACCATATCTGCCTCACTCTGCCTCTTCAGTCCAGCCTAGTCAATATTGCGCACACCTCCCCTCTATTTTTATCTACCTCCTGACAGCAACCCCCTCCACTCTGCTGAGCAATGCTACACAGATCATGTAAATCCTATAATACAGTAACTGATCATTGATATGCCTTTCCTCTTTTAACAGTTTTCATTGTGGCCCAGAGACCGTAAAATCAATGCAGTGCTAATACTGAATATACGTTCTAATACTGAGACTAACCATGAAGGCAATCTCTTCGAGGTCATGCAACGTAACTGCCTCATTAATGTCAGCTGATGATGTAATATACACACATCGTCCTTTCTCCAGGTTAGACCACGGGGCTGCTCACCGCTAGCGCACAGCAAGGGGAATGAGAGCGGAGCAGCACACTATGAAGGGACCAATAGAGAGGAGCTAGAGAACACCTGCAGGTCACCCCTGCTGTTCTCACACTACTGAAGCATGTGTTCCCTATCGTTAACGACACACAGTCAGACACCCTGTTAGGGTTTGACCACACGGCTCTCCCTTTGCTCTCTGTCTGGTGCCTGATGTGCAATAGGAGGGCCTATTTAACTTATATACGCGGGGAGTCAGGAAGAAGGTGCAAAAGGTACGCTTAATGATAAGAAAAGGCAGATAAACAAAACAGGAGAAGCATACTGAATGTGAACAAAGCCATTACTGCCTGATGACTGAGGCTACTGAGGGCGAAATAAAGAGAGAGTAATCAAGGTGATGATGAGGTCCAGGTGTGCGTAATGATGGGGAGCAGGTGTGCATAATGATGATTGCCAGGACCTGTGGTTAGTAGACCGGCAATGTTGAGTGCCGGAGCCAGGGAGCGGGAGTAGGTGGAGAGCCAGACGTGATCACCAGGATGGAACACGGGAGCTTCACTGCGGTGGCGGTCCGCCTGCTCCTTCTGGAGGCAGATGGCGTGCTGGAGCCTCACGGCGGCAGCGTTCCAAACCTCCTCTGCGAGCCAGAACCATTCATCCACCGCAGGGGCTTTGGTCTGGCTCGGGGTCCATGGGGCCAGGGCCGGCTGATATCCCAGGACGCACTGGAAGGGAGCCCAGTGGAGGAATGACAAAATGAGTTCTGGGCGTACTCTGCCCAGGGAAGGAAACGGGCCCACTCCCCTTCCCGGGCCTGGCAGCGACGCCTAAGAAACCTCCCCAGCCCCTGGTAAGTCCTCTCCACCAGCTCATTTGACTGAGGCCGGCACCCCGATGTGAGGCTGGCCGTAGCACCCAGCTTCTCCATGAAGGCTCTCCATTCCTGTGATGTGAATTGGGGGCTATGGTCAGAGACGAGTAGGGAGACCAGAGAGAGGGATACAACAGGAGGATTTGGAGAATCTGTCCACCACAACCATAACAGTGGTGAAACCATCAGAAGGGGGAAGATCAGTAACGCAATCTATGGACAGATGAGACGAAGGCCGCAGAGGCACTGGAAGGAGAAGGAGTTTCCCTACTTAATCATGCCAGGGTAATTTGGTTTGGGCACATATGGAGCAGGACTTGATGTAGCGGGCGAGATCCTGCACCAAGGTCTTAAGGCCTTAAGTACTTTACGGACATGGATTGAACAGTGCGAGTGAAACGTGGGTGTGTCTACCGGCAAGGGATGTATGCTCCCAGGTCACCAGCCAATCCCTTACCTCCGTGGGGACGCAGGTGTGCTCCGGAGGGCAGGCAGCAAGCGTGGGTTCCCATCTCCAGAGCCTGGCGGATGTCCACGTCTACGTCCAAAAGCACGGGGGCAATGATTTGAGAGGGCTGAATGATGGGCGCACTCAGAACAGGAAAGGGCCCACCTTGCTTGGCACGGATTCAGCCGCCACGCTGTCCATATGTAGGTTCCAATGGTCGGTGAGGATGAGAAATGGGTCCTTGGCGCCCTCCAGCCAGTGTCTCCACTCTTTTAATACCAACTTCACCACCAGGAGCTCCCGGTGGCCGACATCATAGTTCCTCTATGCAGGAGAGTAGTATGCACATGGATACAATTTCTGTGGGTTACCTTAGCGTTGGGACAGGACAGCCCCCACGCCCACTTATGAGGCATACACCTCCACCACAAAGGGCAGCATGGGATCTGGGTGTTTCAGCAACGGGGCGGAGGTGAAACACCCCTTCAGTAGACGGAAGGCCTCAGCGGCTGCAAGACTCCACACCAACTTACTGGGACCGCCCTTGAGGAGAGAGTTGAGAGGAGAGGAGATGGAGCTGAAGTTTTTAATGAAGCAGCGGTAGAAGTTGGAAAACCCCAAAACAATGTTGTAGTCCCTTTAAGGTGGTTGGGACTGCCTCGACCTTCCTCTCAACCATCACCCCTCCCGAGGTCTGATTCGGTATCCCAAGAAGGAGACAGCCACCTGATAGAACTGGCACTCCTCCTCCGCTACCCGGACGTGGGCAATGTAATCCTCCAAGGTGGCCGAGTAGACCAGGATTTTGTCTCTATACACGACCACCTGGCACCCAATCATGTTCCGGAAAACCTCATTCACAAATGCCTGTAACACCAACGGAGAATTAGCTAACCCATAAGGCATTACCAAGTACTCGTAGTGCCCAGACATCCTGCTGAAGGCCGTTATGCATTCATCCCCCTCACGGATGCGGATCAGATTGTAGGCACTCCGCAAGTGCAGTTTAGTAAAAATAAACGGGCCCCGCGGAGATGTTCGATGGAGGCTGGGAGAGGGTAGAAGTACTTGGTGGTGATGGAATTGAGGCCTCTGTAATCAATGCACGGACGTAGACCTCGGTCCTTCTTGGCCACAAAGAAGAAGACTGACAATGCAGGGTAGGTGGATGATCGGGAAAAACTCTGCTGGAGAACCTCCTGGATGTACTCCTCCATGGCCTCGATTTCAGCCACCGACTGAGGGAAGACGTGACTGGGCGGAGGTGCAGAGTTTGAAAGCAGGTAGATAGCACAGTCACAGGGGCAATGAGGAGGGAGACAGGTGGCACAGCTCTTGGAGAAAACCTCCCAGAGATTCTGGTAAACATCCGGGATGTCTGGCTGGAGGGCAACCACAGGACTCCGAGTGGAATCACAGGGTAACGGAAAGCAGGTCTTCCGACATCCGGGAGCCCAGGCAGTGATTTGTTATCCTTGACCAAGAGATGGTGGGGTCATGATGTTGGAGCCACGGGAGGCTGAGGATGACTGTGTACGGGTGCTTTGATGATGAGGAAGGGAAGGATTTATTGGTGCAGAAGTCCCACGGTCAGGGTGAGTGGTGCTGTGATGTATGTGACTCTGGTCTGGACCTCCTTGCTCTGTCCTCCACGGAATAGGGTGCAGAGTGCCGGGTCATTCCATCTGCTGGAGGCTGCCACCGTCCGGAAGGTAATCAGCAGCGGTCTGGGCACCTTGCCGGATTTGGAGTAGTCACTCTCCTCCGTCTCTGCTCTCTGGTGAATGGTCAAAGACTGCCCCGAACAGAGCCATAAACCTCTCGTAGGAACCTACCTCCTCCTCTCCTCTCTCCTTGACGGCCGTAGCCCACTCCAACGCCTCTCTGGTCAGCAGGGAAATGACCGTGGAAACCTTGGACCTCTCTGTGATTTTTCCCGTATGATGGGAAAAATAGAGGGAGCACTGGGGAAAGAAGCCCCAGCATTGGGATGGAGTCCCGTCATACTTGTCCGTGAGGGACAGTTGGTCATCGCTGACCTGGGCGGTCTGCTGGGTAGGCTAGGGGGCTGGCTCGCTGAGACGACTCATGGTAGGAGGCCAACCGCTAGTTGGACGTGAATCCTCTTGGGTGGTGTCGAGGCAGTGGAGGACGCGGAGGACCCCTTCCACAGCCGCACTAGCTGATCGTGGTGTTGGCAGAATAGGTGTCCTTGTTTCCACGACCTTCTGGGAGATGTCTTCCTCTTCAGCTGCTTCCATAATACAGTGCCTTCGGAAAGTATTCAGACCCCTTGACTTTTTCCACATTTTGTTACATTACAGCCTTATTCTAAAATGGATTAAACAGCTTTTTTCCCTCATCAATCTACTCACCATACCCCATAATGACAAAGCAAAAACTGGTTTTTAGACATTTTTGTCATTTATGGCGCAGTGGTTAAGGGCGCTGTACTGCAGCGCCAGCTGTGCCACCAGAGACTCTGGGTTCGCGCCCAGGCTCTGTCGTAACCGGCCACAACCGGGAGGTCCGTGGGGCGACGCACAATTGGCCTAGCGTTGTCCGGGTTAGGGAGGGTTTAGCCGGTAGGGATATCCTTGTCTCATCGCGCACCAGCGACTCCTGTGGCGGGCCGGGCGCAGTGCACGCTAACCAAGGTTGCCAGGTGCACGGTGTTTCCTCCGACACATTGGTGCGGCTGGCTTCCAGGTTGGATGCGCGCTGTGTTAAGAAGCAGTGCGGCTTGGTTGGATTGTGTATCGGGGGACGCATGACTTTTAACCTTTGTCTCTCCCGAGCCCGTACGGGAGTTGTAGCGATGAGACAAGATAGTAGCTACTAACAATTGGATACCACGAAATTGGGGAGACAAAGGGGTCAAATTTTTAAAAATTAAATTAAAAAATAAAAAGTTGTAGAAACATCTCAAGGATGATCAATAGAAACAGAATGCACCTGAGTTAAATTTAGAGTTTCATAGGAAGGGGTCTGAATACTTATGTTATTAAGGTTTTTCTGTTTTTGCAAAAATGTCTAACAACTTGTTTTCCGTTTTCACTTTGTCATTTCTATTCTGTGTAGATTGCTGAGGATGTACATTTAAAAAAAAATCTATTTTAGAATAAAGCTGTAATGTAACAAAATGTGGAAAAGTCAAGGAGTCTGAATACTTCCTGAAGGCACTGTAGATTCAATGGTTGTAAAGATGGGGAGAGATCTGTCCATAATAAAGAGATGCTCTGCTTTTTTGACACCACACTCCACATGATTATTGTCCAGTCATGCGGTCAAGTGCTGCAAAGAAAGACATAGTTAAGCTGCAGCTGACCCAGAAAAGACCCTCACTTCTTGCTCTTTATTGTAATCAGAGGGCTAATATTAATACTATGCTTGGTCAAGAGTTGAGGAAAGACTGACTGAGTCACTTCCTGTTTTTATAAAAAAACAATGTGTTGGAAATTCCAAATAGTTTGCATAGTCAACTTACACATAGCACTGACACACATATAACAGCATACATGCCACCAGGGGTCTTTTCAGTCCCAGGTCCAGAACAAATTCAAGGAAACGTACAGTACTATACAGAGCCATAAGTGCATGGAACTTCCTTCCATCTTATACAGCACAAGTGAAAAGCAAACCTAGTTAAAAAAAACGCATCAAGCAAAACCTCACGGTACAACGCCTTTCCCCATGTGACCTACTTGTTGTGAGTATGTACTGACATGTTTGTGTAACTAATAGATGCACACACACACACACACACACTACATGTTAATGCTTCTAATTGTATGTCAATTGTAAAGTGTTTTGTCTGTAATGTCTTTTTCGTTATGCGTCGGACCCCAGTAAGATTAGCATTGGCGTCGGATAATGGGGATCCTATTATATCAAATCAAATCCCCAGCTGAGTCTACAAGTGTCAAGAAGTCCATTGATGCGCCTTCTGTTTCTCACCCTTTCAGCGTTTGCTTCTTTTATTTTCTGTCTCTCCTTTTCCCCCTTTCACACTCTACTAAAATATAAAATAATCACTATTATAACAAAAGCCCAAAGATAATTCCTCAGACAGAATGAGAACCGTGAGCACGTGATTGTTTCCTTTCACTGTTTGGCACAATTTCTGTTAATACAATCCCCACCACCACACACAATGAGATAACAACAGACAGGCAAGATTGTTTACTTCAAATATATAGGATTTTCCTTTATGGAAGTGACAGAGCTGAGATTAAAATGTTATCTTCCTCATCGGCTATTTTAAAATGGTTCCCTATTGTCTACAACAAGCACATTCGAATAACAGGAGACAAAGAAAGAAATCGATAACACTGCAATGAGAGAGAATATTTTTAAATCCCATTCCTGAGGGGAGTTAGGGGTTGAAGACTTGGCTTTGATGTCGTGGATGGGGAAAGGTATGGTGCAGGGAACTGAAATCACATGTATGGCAGCAGTAATGTGGAGAATTGCATACATGCCTAAACACACACGTTGCTCACACACACCACACACAAAATTAAATAAAAAATCTTCTGTTTTTTTCATACCGGTAGGTACACGTGAAGTATCAAACTGACAGAAAGACACACAGATGCCAACTCATAAATAAATACTACTGCACTGGGATATTTTTCTCAACACTGATACAATATTCAAGGAATTCCAATTTTAAAACTGCCACGACAGTCACATTACACAATCAAATAGGCATAAGGTCCCAATTCTATGATATAAGAGCCATGGTTTGGATTGACATTTAATTGAGTTGATACACATAGTAGAGTACCTAAGGTGTAAGGCATCAAACGTGTGGGGGAAAAAATCATATTTTAAATGGGTCAACAGCATTCCCCTTGAGCTGTAAAAACATGAAGGCTATCCCAGCCCAGCTTCCTGCATATTCAGAGCTGTCATTTTCCCTTTTTCAATATGCTGCACACATGTCCACACACACATTGATATTCACTGCATATGCAACACATTACCATTCAGACAGTCCTAATCCCAAACAGGAGCAGAATGAAATTGTTTCATGTTGATCTCTCCTGATGTGAACATGCTTTTCATTTCATCGCCTGCTCCACTAGAAGACTCCACAATTTAAACAAACACAATCAATCACACATAGAATTGTTGTGCCTCTAAAGATCTAATCTAGACCTTAACCTCAGAGTTTTTCAAAAGTTATCTATTCGGATGTCACCTATCGGATA